>NC_053394.1:39743700-40084164 GCF_905171765.1 Bufo bufo
ATAGAGAGGCTCTGACAGACACTAGTGATTAGATACTTACCTCTACCTGTGGATAGGGGATAAGTTATGTTTTAATATTTGCAAATGAGCCTCAAGGAGCAACGGGGGCGTTGCCATTGCACCTAGAGGCTCAGCTCTCTCTGCAACCGCCGCTCCCTCTCCACTTTGACTTTTGCGGGGCAATGGAATTGACATACTGATGCGGACAGCACACGGTGTGCTATCCGAGTTTTTTGCTGACCCATTGAAATGAATGGGTCCGCATCCTATCCGCAAAAAAAACGGAACGGACACAGAAACAAGCAACGTTTTTGTGCATGTAGCCTAACACTGTAGTACCCCAAAACAGGATTACTGCAAAAGGGTCCATTCCGTAAGTGTTCTGCGGATCCGCAAATTGCCGATCCACAAAACACGGACACCGGCAATGTGCATTCCGCAATTTGCGGACCGCACATCGCCGTCACTATAATAGAAAATGCCTAATCTTGTCCGCAATTGCGGACAAGAATAGGACATGTTCTATTTTTTTGCGGAAACGGAAGCATGGATGCGGAAGTGCGGATCCGCAAATGCTGATGCGGACAGCACATTCCAGCCCCATTGAAAATGAATGGTTCTGCACCCGTTCCGCAAAATTGCGGAACGGATGCGGACCCATTTTGCGGATGTGTGAATGGACCCAAAAGGTAACTGCTGTAATTTTATATTGCTAAGGCCTCATGCACACGACCGTTCCGTTTTTTGTGGTCTGCAAACCGCGGATCCGCAAAAAACGGAAGCCGCCCGTGTGCCTTCCGCAATTTGCAGAACGGAACGGGCGGCCCATTGTAAAAAAACGCCTATTTTTGTCCGCCAAACGGACAAGAATAGGACATGTTCTATTTTTTTTGCAGGGCCACGGAACGGAGCAATGGATGCGGACAACACACGGAGTGCTGTCCGGATCTTTTGCGGCCCCATTGAAGTGAATGGGCCCGCATCCGAGCCGCCAAAACGGCGTCTCAGATGCGGACCCAAACAACGGCCGTATGCATGAGGCCTAAGTGAAATTTTCGAATTTATCGTATTTGTATGCCTACTAGCATCGTATTGTCAGTTTAGGGTTAACCACCTTGGCTCATCTTTTTAGGTTTCCAGGGGAAGGACTTGGGTCTGCCTCCTGGTTAATTTAAAGGAGAGTGAGCCTAGCTGTGCTACTAAGAGGACCTACATGTGCATGCACCTCAGATCTATGGCCAAGCTCAGAGAACCTTCATCTCTGCGGCTTCTACAGCCAAAATAACCTACTTTTTCATCAAAAGTGCTCCAGAATGAAAGGAATGAGAAGGTCCAGAATCTACAAGCCCGTGCATTGGAGTCAGACAGCAAACCTCCATCATTGGGGAAAGATTGTACTGTGTTATCTGTTTTGGAACTGTGCCTTGCTATTGTCAGATGTACAGTACTACTACTTCTATTCTGCACTTTAGAAAAGAGAGAGTTATTTATTGATACCAATTGGCCTGGTTTCTGACCATTGCAACTGCTCTTCTGCCTTGCACCCAGACCAACACCTAACATCATGGGCACCCCAACTACCTCTAGGCAGGAGCCCCAACTCCAGGGAGGGCCCCAAGGGAATAAAAAGTGAGCCCTCCCGTCACTGCATGGCCCCAGAGATTACCACTGTGACCTGTCAGTACCAAAACCACCCTCCAGGCAAAAACTACCAGTCCCATCCTCTGCTCACTCCTCTTGGGCTGGTGGGACGGCGCCACCCTGTCCATGGGTTATGTCTGGTATTGCACCTCAGCTTCATTGAAGTGAATAGTGCACAGCTGCAATACCATATTCAACCTGTGGATGCGTGTGGCGCTGTTTGTGGAAGGAATTAGTCATGTTTTTCTAATTTTGAACATCGCCTTTAACAGATGCAAAAAAACAAAAAAACATAATAACATGAAAACATGATGATAAAAGCAGTCCTAAAAATGCAGCTTGACAATAAGAGACAGCTCATAATGTACTTGTACTGGGGAGGACGCTCAATCACTGCGCTGAGCGAGTAATCACTCTTCAGTGTTTTATTGCCTATATGACACATTCACGGCTATATGAATATGTAGCGAGTACATTAGCAGACAGGTTATCCATTTTCATGAGCTGTATGTCCTGTAACAGAAGAGGTGATTAATATGGAGATTGCATAATTGTCTCCGGATTTATTTAGATTTATTTAAACAGAAAATGCAGCCCTGAAGAGACTGTCTTCTAAGACAGAGCGTTACACTGCTCAAACGAAGTTACAGATCGGGAGAAGGGTGCGCTTCGGGGGGTGCGGGTCTAGTCCCATGGGTAATGTCGCACTGGTAAGGATGCCTGTTTCTATAAATGAATGGGCCGACAACACTGGGTGAACGTAAAAGGGGTTGCTTTGTTTAAAAACGCCATTGTCAAGTTAAAGGGGTTGTCCAATAATGATACGTTTTTGCAGCGAGCTCAGGAGGGGCGAGTGGAGGAAGAGCGTGGTAGTGGCTCTGGAAAAAATAGTGGTACACACGGATCAGAGTGGCAATCCTCACAATGAGGCTCCCTAGGGCTGCGCAGGAGGGCGCTCCCTTTTCTTCCCTCAGGGCACACCCCGATGTTGGAGATACAGCCTGGTGCCGGGTGCAGTGGCCGGCGAATGGTGGAGTCAGTAACTAAGCCAGTTGCAGTAAATAAATATGTCTCTCTTTACTAAAGTGCAGAATAGGAGTAGTAGTTAATTTGCCAGTATCAATGCATAGTTCCAAGTAAGTCACTGTGCAATTCCTCCCAAATGGCAATGCATGGATAGCAGCAATGATGGGGGTTGTGGTACTCTTTCCCTCTGTCTTTCTAAAGTCTCTCTCAATCTCTGCAGCACCTTAGGCACGCAACTCAGGTTAATGATTCTGTAAATCCGGGGGTGAGGGGTACAGAATTAATATGGCCAAACCATGTCAAAGTGTGGAAGGGCGTTAGCAATGTTCCTTCTCACTGCAGTAAGGTCTCTGTGGCATTAACAAGCTCAATACCTTGCTGTCTAACTCCAATGCACAGCCTTGAAGATTCTGGACCTCTAAATTCCCTTTCTTTCTCTGGTGCACTTTTGTAGTAGAGTAGCTTGCTTAAGTAGCTGTAGTCTCAGAGATGAGGGTTCTCTGAAACTTGGGCCTAGCTCGGAGAAGTAAGCACATGGAGATCCTTTCTCGTCCTCAGCTAAGCTCCAACTATCCACTGGCTGAGTAACGAGGGGGTGGACCTAGCAACCTAAAGGGGCTGAGTCAAAGGTGTTAACCCCGATGTATCCATACAAGGCAGTATCTATACAAATGCAGTAAATCAGAACACTTTTACTCAGAAAGACACCATTATAGCAGTTAACCTTTTGCAATGACCCTGTTCTGGAGTACTGCACAGTTTGAAGGGAGCTGCAGGGCCCAAGTTCAACTGCAGCTCCATTCAAATGAGGGGCACAGGAACCCTGTTCTCATGATCACTGAGGTCCTAGTGGTTGGATTCCCACCAATTAGACACTTATCACCTCTCCCTGGCTGTGATAAATCGTTATTATGGGATAACCCTTCTAATGGACATAATTTTTTAGATGTTTTGTCTATATCTATTTGTCTATGTCTCTCTCTCTTATGCATAAATGTATAATGGTTTATTTCACCTGTGGTGGCGCTGTAGGATAATTGAACACCCGCTGCTAAAATTCCCTACAGATAGCAGTGGATTTGCCAGAGGTGGGTCCATTAGCAGGACACCCTTTAATCAGCTTTTGTGGCTTACCCACAAGGAAAAAGGGATTTTAGCTGTAATAAGTAATAAAAACGAGTGCACTAGTGTTGATCGAGCACCAAAGTGCTCGGGCTGAACACCTCGGGATGCTTGGGTGCTCTACCGAGCACCCGAGCATAATGGAAGTCAATGGGAGAACATGAGCATTAAACCAGGCACCCCCTGCTCTGAAGAGGGGAGGGGGTCTCGTTCATAGGAAAAGGTCAGAAATTGATGGAAACACCACTGAAATGGTTCGGGAACAGCATGGGGAGGATGTCTGGATGCATCTAGGACTCCCAGGTCACTGCTTGGAACGATGTTGTCTGAGTAGTACGCCACTTTTACAGACTGACAATAATACGCACCAAACCGAAGATAAAATCGATTTTAGAGGAAAGATTGTTAGGAAACATTCTTTCCTGTATATTTACTTGTATATAAAGTGCAAGTGCTGCCAAAAATTACAAGAGGCACTCCAACACAACCTGTATATCACATAAAGGAGGGCCTCATTCATATTGTGGTACAATTGTGGTTAGGTAGTGGGACTCCTACACTCGTAAAGCCTATGCACTAAGTGAAAGGGCTGCCAAAAATTACAAGAAACCGACACTACAATACACCCTTTATTACACATAAAGGACGGCATCATACACAGCCTTGAAAAATTATGATTGATGGCCTGCTGGTGAGCTGACCCTGTAAAACATTATATGCAAAGGGGCTACAGGTGAGCTGACCCTGTAAAAGAATGTTGGTGAGGGCCTGCTGGTGAGCTGAACCTCTAAAAAAGTATATCCAAGGACCTGCAGGTGAGCTGACCGTCTAAAAAATTATATGCGAGTGCCTGCAGGTGAGCTGACCCTGTAAAAGATTGTAGGTGAGGGCCTGCTGGTGAGCTGACCCTCTAAAAAAGTATATGCGAGGGCCTGCAGGTGAGCTGACCCTCTAAAAAAGTATATGTGAGGGCCTGCAGGTGAGCTGACCGTCTAAAAAATTATATGCGAGTGCCTGCAGGTGAGCTGACCCTGTAAAAGATTGTAGGTGAGGGTCTGCTGGTGAGTTGACCCTGTAAAACATTATATGCGAGGGTCTGTAGGTGAGCTCACCCTGTAAAAGATTGTAGGTGAGGGCCTACAGGTGAGCTGACCCTCTAAAACATTATATGCGAGAGCCTGTAGGTGAGATGACCCTGTAAAAGATTGTAGGTGAGGGCCTGCAGGTGAACTGACCCTGTAAAACATTATATGGGAGGGCCTGCAGGTGAGCTGAACCTGTAAAACATTATATGCAAGGGCATTGTATGCGACGAATAAGCATGTGGATTGTAGAGGAGAAGGAGGATGAGAAAAGGAAGATTCAACCATATACCCATTTTTTTGGGTGGAAGGGGTACATGGGATTACAGTGTATTCAGTACATTATAAACAACACATTTAAAGTGCCTTTAAGTTCATCAGTATTCCTCTGGTGGAGTCAAGAAGTCAGGGTCAATCCAGGCCTTGTTCATTCTTATAACAGTCAACCTGTCAGCATTTTCAGTTGACAGGCGTATACGCTCATCTGTTATAATGCCACCAGCAGCACTAAATACCCGCTCAGACAAAACGCTGGCGGCAGGACAGGCCAGCACCTCCAAGGCATAGAGTGGCAGTTCGTGTCATGTATCCAGCTTGGACACCCAGTAGTCGTAAGGCACTGAGGGATCATTGAGGACGCTGACACGGTCTGCTATGTACTCCTTCACCATCTTCCAAACTTTTCCCTCCTTGTGACACTAGGCCGCGCATCAGGGTGAGGGTGCGGGCGGGGTGTCATGAAACTGTCCCAGGCTTTGGAGAGTGTTGCTGCCTCTGTTGAAACTGCTGTGTGTTCCTCTTGTCTCCCCTCCTCGGTTGCCCAAGGAACTTCGGACTCTGCCGCCAGCGTTGTCAGATGGAAATTAATTTGAGAAATTTTTCAAAAAGGACCTTCTGGTATTGCACTATTTTGCTCGTTCTCTCCACCAGAGGAATGAGAGATGAGAAGTTCTATTTGTAGCGGGGGTTGAGAAGGGTGAACAACCAGTAATCCGTGTTGTCTAAAATGCGTATAACGTGCGGGTCGTGGGAAAGGCAGCATAACATGAAGTCAGCCATGTGTGCCAGAGTACTAACAGGCAAGACTTCGCTGTCGTCATCAGGAGGATGACTCTCAATCTCCTCATCCTCTTCCTCCTCCTGCCCACCCACGCAGAACAGATGGAATTAAACTTCCATGGATACTACCCTCTGTAGGGGAGGCAACCATCTCCTGCTCCTCCTCCTCCTCTTCATCGTCCAATTCGCGCTGAGAAGACGAACTGAGGATGGTCTAGCTATCACCCTGTGTAATGTCTTCCCCCATTTCCACCTCTTCCACATGCAAAGCGTCGTCCTTACTTGTGAGCAGCGAGCGTTTGAGTAGACACAGGAGTGGGATGGTTACGCTGATAATAGCGTTATCACCGTTCACCATCTGTGTTGATTCCTCAAAGTTTCTTAAAACCTCACAGAAGTCAGACATCAATGCCCACTCCTCGCTTGTGAATAGCGGAAGCTGACTGGAAAGGTGATGACCATGTTGCAGCTGGTATTCCACTACTGCCCTCTGCTGCTCACAAAGCCTGGCCAACATGTGGAATGTAGAGTTCCAGCGCGTGCTCACGTCGCACAACAGCTGGTGAGCTGGCAATTTCCAGAGCTGCTGCAGCGTTGACAGACCGTCTGAAGCTGTCGATGACTTGCAGTAATGTGCACACAGGCGGCGCACCTTCACCAGTAGCTCAGGCAAATTGGGTTTTGAGAAACCACTAAACCACTAAGTTCAAGCTGTAGGTAGGCATGGGATGTGTGTGAGCTTGCCGAGCGCCAAAGCCACCACCAAGTTACGGCCATTATCACACACAACCATGCCTGATTCTAGGTTGAGTGGTGAGAGCCACAGCTCAGTCTGGTCTCTTATCTCCTGCCACAGCTCTGCGGCGGTGTTCTGTTTGTCCCCTAAGCATATCAGCCTCAGCTCGGCCTGTTGCCGGTTCCCCATTGCAGTGCTACACTGCTTCCAGCTACCGACTGATGGCTGACTGGTGCTGCACGCGGATAATTCGGAGGTGGAAGTGGAGAAGGAGGAGGCAGGGGAGAAGTGGGGGTTGGAGCCACTAACGTAGGTGCTAGCGGAAACACTGATCGACGTAGGGCCCGCAATCCTTGGCGTCGGTAGCACCTGTGCCATCCCAGGGTGCGACTCGCTCCCGGCCTCCACAACGTTCACCCAGTGTGCCATCAGGGAAATGTAGCGTCCCTGGCCGAATGCACTTGTCCATGTGTCCGTGGTTAAGTGGACCTTCCCAAGTAACTGCGTTGGTCAGGGCACGTGTAATGTTAGGATATGCCCCCAATATCTGATAGGTGTGGGTCTCACTTCTGGGACCTGCACACATCTTTAGAACGAAGTCTGCAAAGTGAATGAGAGCACACTGCGCATGTGCGGCCACCTCTATTCATTCTTATGGAAGCGCCGAAAATAGTCGTCAACTCCATAGAAGTGAATGGAGAGGTGGCCCCACTTGCGAAGGATGCGCTTCCCATTCATTTCAATGGGACTGTCGAAAATAGCTGAGCATGCGCTCGACTATTTTCGGAGCTCCCATAGGAAAGAATAGAGGCTGGCCGTGTATGTGCGGTGTGCCCTCCTTCACTTTGCGGGCTCTGTTCTAAAGATAGGTGCGGGTTCTGCTGACTTGGCTATTTCCATCAGCCCCATAAAAGCGAATAGAGCGGTGGACGGGCTTGCGCAGTGTGCTTCAAATTCATTTCAATGGGACTGCTGAAAACAGCTGAGCGAGCAGCTTGACTATTTTCGGCGCTCCCATAAGAAAGAATAGAGGGAGGCTGTGCATGCGTGGTGTGCCCTCCTTCACTTTGTGGGCTCTGTTATAAAGAGAAGTGGGACCCATACCTATCAGATATTGGGAGCATATGCTAGCATTATGCCCTCAATGTCTGATATGAGACACCCCTTTAATTACACATAAATGACCAGTAGAGGAAAGTTGCATGGATAAGCCAACCTCATCTTCTGAAAATTCTGCTTCTGCTGACATCCAGGTTTCCAGTCTGGGCTATGGACAAGATGTCTATTCAGCTGTGGATGGGGTCAGAACTTCTTTTCCCTCCTGGTGCATGAGGGAGGATGAGGGGGATTCAGGAATTTGCACATATGCCTGGGAGAACAATAGTTCTAGTCCTGTCCATAGCCCAGGCTGGAAACCTGGTAAAGGGCTTGATATCACCGGAAGCAGGAATTTCAGCAGAGGAGCATCTAGTGACTGGATTCCATTGTTATGTGTAATTAAGGTGGGTTTGCAGGACCCGCTGGGTCATGGAAAGCCCCTTTACATCTCTAACAACCACAGGTTGTTGGAGATCACTGCTTAAAACCATAATAGACCATGGAGAACTATGTAGAAAGGTCCCCTAAGGCAAAGACATCACCTCCCAAGATGCTCAAATGACCCTCCTAGATGTCTTGGAACCCAACGACGTTGATTTTAGTTATCTCGGCTCTTGTCCAAGCTACAAAACATATTATTTGGCTCTAACTATAAACTAAGCCCTGTTCTTAGTTTTTGGGATTTGTCCCAATATTGTGTAATATCTGCAGAGAGATATATGAAAAGTCACCTCGACAGCAACAAGTCCTATTACATCGTCAATAAAACCTAGTCAGGATTCCATTTCCATAATGACCTCTGGAACTTTTGTTCTTCATGAAATCATCTTATTTAATCTCGCAGAGATTGCCTTCCCTTTGCAGTCATCAAGAATGAATAGAAGAATTAAAATCCTCTTGTTCGAGCTCGCCGGGCTGCAGGATGAACGGATCTGTAGGAACTTTAAGAGTGACAGAGACTGCCAAGTGAAGGACATCTTCATGTTCCCTGGAAGACGGATCAGAGCTGCAGTGTATAATGTGCCGTGCATTAATAATCACTTCCAGGGGTGAATCATCAAATTAATTCAAGCTAAAATAATAAATCTAAATATAAGACAGATGTTGGGGTCTGTTTGCCTGGGAACAGTGGCTGCTGGAGCGTTACCTATGCTAAATACTCATTAGAGTCCTTTATTAAATGTGATCATTGATCCTGGTTCACAGGGAGCTTTCAGCCTGGGCTTCAGGGTACATTTCTGGTTGCTATAAAATAATAGCATTACTTCAATCACTAAACAAATACGTCAGACTTTTTGCAACAGTCAATATTAGACATGTCGCTGGTACTAGACATCTGGGCCTTGGATCCCCAGTAGAGCACCACCTCCAACCATCCACACCTACCATGGAAGCAGACCACGCAATTGACTGAAGGTCAGGGGCCTCAGCGCTAAACTGCTTTTCCTGTTCCTGACATAGGTTCACTGCATTTTCCTACAGCGACCACTAGGGGAAACCCAGAGATAACTGATTATTTACAGCTTCTCCTGATGTCAATGAAAACTGCATAAATTCCTATATACTGAGCTCCCCCTAGTGGAGGCTTCAAGCAGCCAGTTTTATAATATAACTTTCGAAGGGAAGCAGGAGATTTTACAATGCCTCTACGGCAGTTGCCGGATGTGAGTACATTGAGAAATTTTGTGTTCAGAACAAGATCCATAACCTGTTCCACTTTTCCTGACCTAGAAGTCGGAAGTGAGTGAGGTAGAAAGCCACTTTTTTTCTTGAAAATTTTTGTCCAGTTAATAAATAAAAAATAAAAAAAAATCATAGATTAGTCAGTTCCGCTTTGCCTGGTAGGGTTTGACACGTGAAACTGAGAAACTAGATGGGGCATTGGGGACCCATACTAAGTTTTGCTTTGGGGCCCTTTAGATCAGTGTACGCCCATAGGATGCAGATACAACTGAAAATTATAGGCAGAGCAGTGGCCCAACATTTACCTTTATAGCAAGCTGTGGTTTATGATGCCTCTGCGGGGTACAAAAGGAAACATTACTTCTGTGCAGGGCATAAAGGAAGGACATCATTGTTTTGGAGTAGAACAGGAGAACATTACATTACTACTGTGTGACACTATCGCTGTGTAGAGTAGAATGGTGGGGGAGGGGACATAAATTGCTCTGGGGTGCTAATATTTTTTCATTTATTTTACACACTTACATAGTGCTACAATATTCTGCAGCACTTTACAGACATTAGCATCAAGCTGTCCCCAATGGGGTTCACAATCTAAGTCCCCTATCAATACGTCTTTGCAGTGTGGGAGGAAACCGGAGAACCCGGAGGAAACCCACACAAACACGGGGAGAACACACAAGACCCCAGTGCTGCAAGGCACCAGTGCTAACCACTGAGCCACCGTGTTGCACCGCAGAGGAGACTATTACCACCTGAGGCATTATTTTGGTGAGACAAAAAAAAATCTGTCTTTGTGCTTGTGCCCCTGATCTTAAAGATTTCAGCAATACCTCTGGTCCTAACTTTTCAAGCATGGTGCAACCTAGCGGTGTGGCCTTAGTCTTAAAAGGAGCATATAATCAGAAGCTGAGATAGTATTATATCATTATATCTTAAAAAAATTACAGTATAAACCTGATTTAATTAATTCAAATAGTCACTTTCCTTTATTGTTAGCTTTGCTGTGTAGACTGGGACATGGTCAGCAGAGGGCTGAGGATTTAATGCCATTTTGCCACCGTTTTTGCCACTTTCCTGCTGCCCCGTCACATTTATCATCTCCTACATCAGTTTTCTGGCGTGGAAGAAGACTGAAATCTTGATGAAGATTTCAGTTCAGGTGTACAGACTGCTGGATGCTGCACCTAATTTCTGACAAGGCGTACATCACCAGGCTATGATAAATCTGCCCAAATGCTTCCAGTCTCATACAGAAAGCTGAGATCTTGAAATGGTAAGCATATAATACAGATGCTTAGCCACATTTTGTATAATCGTTGGTGCTTTTATTATGTATGGTATTTGGGTAGAAAACTGTGTTATATTGTTGCTATTTTTTTTAATTACACATATAGTAATAAGTAGACCCAAAGGAACTCTCATGAACTTCTGTTTTCAAGGGTATAATACCGGATTGAATACAGTAAATATTTAGTACTTAATATTCTGTTCTTTTATTGGAAATCTTATGAATAGGGATACATTAATTTAGCAAGGCAGTAGCAGGGATGTAAAAAGTAACCATGGGGACCCATAGCACCTCTTATGGGCGGCCCAGTTCAGCACGACCACCGGTATAAAGCTCACCACAATGTCACAAATCAATACAGGGATAATGCACACAGTGATGTCACAGACAGGGATAAAGGACTCAGTGATATCACTGTAGGTGGAATTAAAAACAGTGAAGTCACAGTACAGGGATAATAGACACATTGATGTCACAGTACAGAGATAATAGACACATTGATGTCACAGTACAGAGATAATAGACACAGTGATGTCACAGTACAGGGATAATAAACACAGTGATGTCACAGTACAGATATAATACACACAGTGATGTCACAGTACAGAGATAATAAACACAGTGATGTCACAGTACAGAGATAAACACTGTGATGTCACAGTACAGATATAATACACACAGTGATGTCACAGTACAGGGATAATAAACACAGTGATGTCACAGTACAGAGATAATAAACACATTGATGTCACAGTACATAGATAATAAACACAGTGATGTCACAGTACATAGATAATAAACACAGTGATGTCACAGTACAGAGATAATAAACACATTGATGTCACAGTACATAGATAATAAACACAGTGATGTCACAGTACACAGATAATAAACACAGTGATGTCACAGTACAGGGATAATAAACACAGTGATGTCACAGTGCAGGGATAATAAACACAGTGATGTCACAGTACACAGATAATAAACACAGTGATGTCACAGTGCAGGGATAATAAACACAGTGATGTCACAGTGCAGGGATAATAAACACAGTGATGTCACAGCACACAGATAATAAACACAGTGATGTCACAGTACACAGATAATAAACACAGTGATGTCACAGTACACAGATAATAAAAACAGTGATGTCACAGTGCAGGGATAATAAACACAGTGATGTCACAGTACAGAGATAATAAACACAGTGATGTCACAGCACACAGATAATAAACATAGTGATGTCACAGCACACAGATAATAAACACAGTGATGTCACAGTGCAGGGATAATAAACACAGTGATGTCACAGTGCAGGGATAATAAACACAGTGATGTCACAGCACACAGATAATAAACACAGTGATGTCATAGTATAGGGATAATAAACACAGTGATGTCACAGTGCAGGGATAATAAACACAGTGATGTCACAGTACAGGGATAATAAACACAGTGATGTCACAGTGCAGGGATAATAAACACAGTGATGTCACAGCACACAGATAATAAACACAGTGATGTCATAGTACAGGGATAATAAACACAGTGATGTCACAGTGCAGGGATAATAAACACAGTGATGTCACAGCACACAGATAATAAACACAGTGATGTCACAGTGCAGGGATAATAAACACAGTGATGTCACAACACACAGATAATAAACACAGTGATGTCACAGTACAGAGATAATAAACACAGTGATGTCACAGTACAGGGATAATAAACACAGTGATGTCACAGTACAGGGATAATAAACACAGTGATGTCACAGTGCAGGGATAATAAACACAGTGATGTCACAGTGCAGGGATAATAAACACAGTGATGTCACAGCACACAGATAATAAACACAGTGATGTCACAGTGCAGGGATAATAAACACAGTGATGTCACAACACACAGATAATAAACACAGTGATGTCACAGTACAGGGATAATAAACACAGTGATATCACAGTACAGGGATAATAAACACAGTGATGTCACAGTACAGAGATAATAAACACAGTGATGTCACAGTACAGGGATTATAGCCGTTTCTCTGCATATTTGCCACATTGCAGCTGGATCTCCACCGAACCCCATTTTAGTTAGCAATGCCAGATCCGTAGAACTCCGGCAGGCTGTTCTTTGCTGGAACAGCCTGTCAGAATGCTGTGCCACAGATATGAAACTAGCCTTAGTTTTTGGGTCTGCCAGCAACTTCTATGTCTGCTACCCTGTATTTATTCTCATGGCCAGATGTTAATTTAGTCATAAATTTCCAGGAGGAATAACACAGGAATTCCATAATGCAGAGTTCTATTAAAAGATGGTCTGTTTCACAAGGACTACAAGCCTTTGGGGCACCAGATATCTCAGGAGAACTGACGGGTGCTTTTTGAAACTGTAAGAAGAACAACCTAAGACTTCTTGAAAACATTTAGCCCAGTATCAAGTCGCTTGACTTTTTTTTGACAAGTTTGTGCTTGGAGACAAGTTAAGTGCTCCTTCTGAGCATATGGGACATTATGTAATGTATGTGCTTTATTTGGTCTTCTTTACAAAAATAACTCTCCAGCTCCACTGCAATTCCCCAGGAGGGTTTCACAAGTTTTCTGGTGATATGAATACATATTTATGATTATGTTATAGCGGAGACAATGATAAATGAGTCTCCTAGGTGCGCGCTCAGTGCAGTCGCTCCCCCTAACACAAACCTCACACTCTCTGCATATATTCTACCCTCACGCAGGCTCGTTTCGTTTCCCCTGATTGTCTTGCACAGCAGACTCTCAGACTCATTTGTGCCTTTGGCAACAGAATGCATAAGTAAGTCGGGTTTATTGATTTGTTGCTTCTATGCAAGTTGTGCCCAAGTCAGGATTTTCTTAGTTTGTGGTTACCTGTTATTATTGCTTATTCTATATGAGTGACTGGAGTTAAAGGGCTTTTCCAGTTTTAGGCCACTTTCACATGATCAGTATTTTGCATTAGTATCGGTTAGCCAAAACCAGAAGTGGAAACTACAGAGAAAAAGTACAATGGAAAGAATTGTATCTTCCTCTGTGTTGTGGACCCGGTGGCGGGGGGCTCCAACTCCTGGCGCCCTTGCCGATCAGATGTTTGAAAGGGTTGCAACCCTCGGAAAAAGCACTGCGGCCTCCTCACAGCATACCAAGCACAGCGCCGTACATTGTATAGTGGCAGCGCTTGGTATTGCAACCAAGGCCCATTCACTTGAATGGGACTAAGCTGCACCTAGGCCATGTGACCAGTGACCAATGGAAGAGCCTCTTCAGACAAGTGATTGGTAGCTATAGGGGGTTCAGAGGTAGCAGTCGCTACTGGGCCCAGGAGCCTGAGGGGGCCCAAAGACCCTTTTGCCTCATAAGATGACACCAGAATTATACAAACCGGATTCCAAAAAAGTTGGGACACTATGCAAATCGTGAATAAAAACTGAATGCAATGATGTGGAGGTGCCAACTTCTAATATTTTATTCAGAATAGAACATAAATCACGGAACAAAAGTTTAAACTGAGAAAATGTACCATTTTAAGGGAAAAATATGTTGAATCAGAATTTCATGGTCTTAACAAATCCCCAAAAAGTTGGGACAAGGCCATTTTCACCACTGTGTGGCATCTCCCCTTCTTCTTACAACACTCAACAGACGTCTGGGGACCGAGGAGACCAGTTTCTCAAGTTTAGAAATAGGAATGCTCTCCCATTCTTGTCTAATACAGGCCTCTAACTGTTCAATCGTCTTGGGCCTTCTTTGTTGCACCTTCCTCTTTATGATGCGCCAAATGTTCTCTATAGGTGAAAGATCTGGACTGCAGACTGGCCACTTCCGTACCCGGATCCTTCTCCTACGCAGCCATGATGTTGTGATTGATGCAGAATGTGGTCTGGCATTATCTTGTTGAAAAATGCAGGGTCTTCCCTGAAAGAGATGACGTCTGGATGGGAGCATATGTTGTTCTAGAACCTGAATATATTTTTCTGCATTGATGGTGCCTTTCCAGACATGCAAGCTGCCCATGCCACACGCACTCATGCAACCCCATACCATCAGAGATGCAGGCTTCTGAACTGAGCGTTGATAACAACTTGGGTTGTCCGTGTCCTCTTTGGTCCGGATGACATGGCGTCCCAGATTTCCAAAAAGAACTTTGAATCGTGACTCGTCTGACCACAGAACAGTCTTCCATTTTGCCACACTCAATTTTAAATGATCCCTGGCCCAGTGAAAACGCCTGAGCTTGTGGATCTTGCTTAGAAATGGCTTCTTCTTTGCACTGTAGAGTTTCAGCTGGCAGCGGCGGATGGCACGGGGGATTGTGTTCACTGACAATGGTTTCTGGAAGTATTCCTGAGCCCATTCTGTGATTTCCTTTACAGTAGCATTCCTGTTTGTGGTGCAGTGTCGTTTAAGGGCCCGGAGATCACGGGCATCCAGTATGGTTTTACGGCCTTGACCCTTACGCCCAGAGATTGTTCCAGATTCTCTGAATCTTCGGATGATGTTATGCACAGTTGATGATGATAGATGTAAAGTCTTTGCAATTTTTCGCTGGGTAACACCTTTCTGATATTGCTCCACTATCTTTCTGCGCAACATTGTGGGAATTGGTGATCCTCTACCCATCTTGGCTTCTGAGAGACACTGCCACTCTGAGAAGCTCTTTTTATACCCAATCATGTTGCCAATTGACCTAATTAGTGTTAATTGGTCTTCCAGCTCTTCGTTATGCTCAAATTTACTTTTTCCAGCCTCTTATTGCTACTTGTCCCAACTTTTTGGGGATTTGTTGACACCGTGAAATTTTGAATCAATGTATTTTTCCTTTAAAATGATACATTTACTCGGATTAAACGTTTGATCTGTCATCTACGTTCTATTACAAATAAAATATTGACATTTGCCATCTCCACATCATTGCATTCAGTTTTTATTCCCAACTTTTTTGGAATCCGGTTTGTAGAAAGTTCATGCAGGTCAAGTTATACCTCTGGCTGGAGGGAAGGGGTTAGTTCAAGAATTTGGCATGGGGGGTGCCATTTCAATTTTTGCCTTAGGCAGCATGAAGGCTATGTGCTTCCCTGCCCCTGGCCACAAAACACTGAGGGAAGAGGGGCCCAAGCTTAACTCTTGCACCAGGGCCCATGAGCCTTTAACTACGCCCCTGGCCAGACCCTCACTGATCAGCTATTAATGATCAAGTTGGATCGTTCGTGTTGGCTGACAACAGACCGTGGACCTTTCTCCTCAAATTAATGTCTAAAGCCACGAGTAGGCAAATTCTAAAAAACATCAAACTCTATGGCTTACCATCAAGGTATGATCGGTGAAGGTCCGAACCCTGCCTAGATTCTCCAAAGATCAGCAGAATGAATGTGACAGCACTGGCCTAAGAAAAGACCAAGGAATGCCGCAACCTCTTGAAACAGCTGATCGGACCCCCCCTTTCACTGATGAGATATTGATCCAGAGGATAGATCATAAATTTTGTACTCCTGGAAAACCACTTTAATCGCTGTGTACATGAAAGTTCTAATATAGGTTTCAATTTCCCCCATTTTCCAAAATCCTGTGCACATCTAGTCCTTTTGTCAGTTCAGAAGTAGATACAATCATATCCAATCTAGAGTCCCCCCTTTAGGGCTCATGCACACTACTGTAGTTTCGGACCGCATCCGATCAGCATTTTTTGCGGATTGGATTTTGACCCATTCACTTCAATGGGGCCGCAAAAGATGTGAACAACACTCAGTGTGCCGTTCCGTGGCTCTGCTCAGTATGGGCTCATGCATACGAATATTTTTTGAGTTCCGTATATGGGCCGTATTTTGATTCCGTATACGGTCTGTATACGGAAACCATTCATTTCAATGGGTCCACAAAAGATGCGGACAGCACTCTGTTTGCTGTCCGCATCCGTTGCTCCGTTCCGTAGCCCCGCAAAAATTATGCGGCATGTCCTATTCGTGTCAGGTTTGCGGACAAGAATAGGCATTTCTATAATGGGCCTCATGTTCCGTTCCGCAAATTGTGGAAGGCACACGGGCGGCATCCGTTTTTTGCGGATCCGCTTTTTGCGGACCGCAAAAAATGGCACGGTCGTGTGCATGATCCCTGTGTCTGTTCTGTGGCCCTGCCAAAAATATAGGACATGTCCTATTCTTGTCCATTTTGCGAGGAGGAGAAAAGAAAATGGTGGCAGGCTCTCAGTCGGTATCCGAGTTTTGTAGACCCCACAATTTGCGGATTGCAAAAACGGCAACGGCCGTGTGCATGGACCCTTAGGCCTCATGCACACGACCGTATGTATTTTGCGGTCTGCAAAATAAGGATCCGCAAAAAATACGGATGACGTCCGTGTGCATTGCGTATTTTGCGGAACATAACAGCTGGCCCCTAATAGAACAGTCCTATCCTTGTCCATAATGTGGACAATAATAGGACATATTCAATTTTTTTGCGGAACGGACATACGTAAACGGAATGCACACGGAGTACCTTCCTTTTTTTTTGCGGACCCTTTGAAATTAATGGTTCCGCATACGGTCCGCAAAAAAAAAACGGAATGGACACGGAAAGAAAATACGTTCGTGTGCATAAGGGCCAGAGAAGTGCCAAATCAATTCTGATCTGAACAGTAGTGTTGATCACGAATATTCGAATTTCGAATTTTTATCGCGAATATAGGTACTTCGAAAATTTGCGAATATTTCGAATATAGTGATATATATTCGTAATTTCGAATATTCAATATTTTTTATATTCGATTTTTTTTTTTTTAAATCAGTACACATGATCCCTCCCTGCTTTGGGACGCACACGGCCGGTATCCGTGTGCAAAACACTTACTGAGGTCTGAATGGACCCCTATAGAGATGGTGAAAAAAGGGGGAGTTTTGCTTGACTGGAGTAAGCCAAATTGATATGGGCTGAATCTAGCAGACGACCCATGCGGTAAGGGATTACGGCAGAATTATGGTCCAATTTTGGTGCAGAAGGTTGCATTAGGCCACACCCCTTTTACGAATCACCAAGCCTATAAGTCATGCCCCCTTGCCAGGCTAGGCGCCGGTAACTTCTCAAGACCTAGATGTGTGAAATTGTGCCACTCATCGAATCCCGAGCAATCGGTCTGTCTCAGACTACGCACATGACTTTCTGTACAAAGTCGGAGAGCCTCTTTAAGAAAACAGTCGTTTATTTTCTAGTTCTGAAATCTTCGGTAAAGCGATCAGGCATGTTGGAAAAATGTTTCTCTGCAGATGCCTATTCCAGCAGAGGCTACACATGTGAATGGACGTCTGCCAAGTCATTACTATGCGCTGCGAGATAATTAGTATGCCGGTGGTGGACGTCTGTATGTGAACCGCGTCACAAATGTTCCATGAAAACTAACAGAATTGAATGTGCTGAATGGAGACAAGGAAATGTGCGAAAATGGCATTTTCATGTGAAAATGAATAATTCCAAGATTTAAACAAGATCTATACTGAGTGTGATTTCCATCATACAGAGTTAACTATTGCTGTGCCAAGAGCTGCTGTAGATTTGTCAGAGATGGAGGGGGCTCTAGTGGTCCCCTCTATCCATGCATTACACGGACTGTCCTGTTTTTGAAATGTGGGTTCTAGACCTTCTAAGATGTCTGATCTCTTTTCTTCAGGAGTTGGTTCCTTAGGGCTCGTTCACACGACCATATGTCTTTTTCAGTGTTTTTTGGGCCGTTTTTCACAGATCCGTTTTTTGTTTCCGTTGCGTTTCCATTTCTGTTCCGTTTTTCCGTATGGCATACTGTACTGTATATACAGTATACAGTAATTACATAGAAAAAATTGGGCTGGGCATAAAATTTTCAATAGATGGTTCTGCAAAAACAGAACGGATACGAAAGACATACGGATGCATTTCCTTATGTGTTCTGTTTTTTTTGCGGACCCATTGACTTGAATGGAGCCACGGAACGTGATTTGTGGGCAATAATAGGACATGTTCTATCTTTCAACGGAATGGAAAAACTGAAATACGGAAACGGAATGCATACGTGTCACCGCCAGTTCTGTGAGAAGATCTGGCAGACGTTCTTCTCTACCTCTTGTATGATGTTCTTTGTTTTGGTTTCACTTTCTCATCTCCTATCCTTCTGCCAGGTGTCACTTATTTCGACTAATAGTCTTCCTTTATATTCCCTCCCATACTGCCTCACTTTGCGGTTTATACTACTTCCTGGATGAGGTGTTCACTGCTGGAGGCTGCTACTGCTGTTTGTTTAGATAAGTCATTTACTTTATTGTGTTTCCTTGCTGGCTTGATTCTAGGTGACCCTGACTCCGTCCGTATTAAGTGCAGGGAGCCGGTGGTCGTGTCCCCTCACTATTATAGGGTTTTCAGGTGTCACACAGTATTAGGTTTGCGGGCATGCAATCGTCTACCATACAGACCCTTGCATGTGCATAGCAGTCAGGGAGAGCTCTTAGGGTTTTATAGGGCTCATCTATAAGCTCCTTAGTTTGGGATCAAGCCAGTCGCTCATTTATTTATATGTTCCAGCTATCTGCAAACTTCATCCGTGACATTATAAACCACCATAACCGTCTTAAGCATAGATCCGGTTTCAGCCTTGATTGACCGCATGCAAGGTCTTTCACTGGAGGTAGCAGATCTCCGTAAAACTGTGTCTCAGTTTCAGGTGACCTGTTCTGCTGGCGTTCATGGAGTTTGTTCCGAGCCTAAGATCTCACTCCCGGATATGTTCTCCGGGGGTAGTGAGAATTTTGTTCGCTTTAGAGAGGCTTGCAAACTCCATTTTCGCCTACTTCCCCATTCCTCTGGTGATGAGGAACAGAGGGTGGGGATCATCATCTCGCTGCTCAGGGATAACGCTCAGTCTTGGGCCTTACCGCTGCCGGTGGGGGCACGGCCCCTCCAATCGGTCGATTAATTTTTCTTAGCCCTGGGGCAGATATATGATGACCCGGATGGTATTGCTCTGGCTGAATCTAAATTGCGTCTTTTATGCCAGGGTAAACAGTCCGCAGAGATATATTGTTCTGAATTTCGGAGATGGGCAGCTGATACTGGTTGGAATGATGCTGCACTCCGAAGTAAATTTTGCCATGGTCTTTCGGAAAGATTGAAAGATGCATTCGCTTTTCATGAGAAACCAGCGTCGTTAGAGTCAGCCATGTCTCTAGCTGTTCGTATTGACAGGCGTTTTAGAGAGAGAGAGGAGACTACTCCTTCCTGTCATATTCAGCCCAAGGACAGTGGGGCTGTCTCATTCAGTGTGCAGGGGTCTCAGTCTGTCTCAATCCCCTCTGAGGAGGAGGCCATGCAGCTGGGTTTGCTTGCCTCTGATAGTAGAGGATTCAGCTCTCAGAGGAGGGTTTGTTTCTGTTGTGGGGGGTATAAATCATTTGGCTAATGTTTGCCCCTCTAAGAGATTCATGGCGTTTTCTGAGGGTAATAAAAACAAAACAAAACCAAAAAAATCCTCTAAAAACGTTCCATTTGCTACTATTGGCAAGGTTGATGCGGAAATTGAAGGTTTGCCGTTTGCTTGTAGTTCCCGTTTTTAAGGTTTTTAAGGAACACCACGATACTGTCCTTGCTGGGCACCCGGGGAGTAGAGCCACAGTGGATCTCATTGCTCTGAGATTTTGGTGGCCGGCTCTTCGTAAGGCGGTTGAGGGTTTTGTGGCAGCCTGCGAGACCTGCGCTCGTGCCAAGGTCCCTCATTCACGGCCTCCGGGTTCTCTCCTCCCGTTACCCATTCCTTCCTGTCCTTGGACGCATCTGTCCATGGACTTCATTACGGATCTGCCTCGTTCCTCGGGGAAGACTGTGATTCTGGTAGTAGTGGACTGTTTTAGCAAAATGGCGCATTTCATTCCCTTTCCTGGGTTACCCAATGCGAAGACGCTGGCGCAAGCGTTTGTTGATCACATTGTCAAATTGCATGGCATTCCTTCAGACATCGTTTCTGATAGGGGCATGCAATTTGTTTCCAGATTCTGGAAGGCCTTCTGTTCTCGCTTGGGGGTTCGGTTGTCGTTCTCTTCTGCTTTTCACCCGCAGTCGAATGGTCAGACCGAACGCGTCAATCAGAATCTGGAGACATATCTGCGCTGTTTTGTGGCGGAGAATCAGGAGGATTGGTGTACTTTATTGTGTTTCCTTTCTGGCTTGATTCTAGGTGACCCTGACTCCGTCTGTATTAAGTGCAGGGAGCCGGTGGTCGTGTCCCCTCACTATTATAGGGTTTTCAGGTGTCACACAGTGTAAGGTACGCGGGAATGCAATCGTCTACCATACAGACCCTTGCATGTGCATAGCAGTCAGGGAGAGCTCTTAGGGTTTTATAGGGCTCACCTATAAGCTCCTTAGTTTGGGATCAAGCCAGTCGCTCGTTTATTTATATGTTCCAGCTATCTGCTAACTTCATCCTTGACAATACGGAGTACATTTCGTTTTTTCTTGCGGAACCATTGAAATGAATGGTGCCGTATACGGAACGAAAAAAACAGCCCTTATACGGAACGCAAAAAAAGTTTGTGTGAACGAACCCTTAGTCTCAAAGACAGAGGTTCTCTGAGCTCTGGCCTAGTCCATGCAGAAGCTCTCAACAACACATGTCTCTCCTGTAGATTCTCCTCAGACTAGACTATACTTAGTACGAACTGGGGTGGGGGGAACAAGTCAATCACCCTGGCAACCTAAACACAGTCTGCCAATTGTTAACCGTTAGTTTGCCAACACATTGCTAATGAGCGCATCAACACAATAAATCACAACATTTAACTTAAGAACATTGCATGACCTCTTTTAAAAATTTGTTAACCCCTTGCAGTACTTCTCTGACTCTCTCTAGCTGTGTCTCTCATGTCTAATTATAATTATTACAAAGCATCCATCAGTTTGTACACCACCAGGGGACTGGAGAATACTTGAAACTTTTTGTGACTTTTTTTGTGAAAACCTAGCTCTGTCCACAAAACATCTGGTCGCTCCTCAGTAAATGGAAACCACCGAACATGGCGCACCCCCCCCCCCCCCCCAAAAATGCCTATTCCACCAACTCAACAGGCACATTTACTCCACTATTTTGGGGCAGGGCATTTGATACATTTTCCCCTAAACCGCCTATAGGATTAAAGGGGTTGTCTCATTTCAGCAAATGGCATTTAACATGTAGATACAGTTGTTACAAGGCACTTACTAATGTATTGTGATTGTCCATATTGCTTCATTGCTGGCTGGATTCATTTTTCCATCACATTATATACTTCTCGTCTCCATGGTTACGACCGCCCTACAATCCATCAGCGGTGGTCGTGCTTGCACAGTATAGGAAAAAGCACCAGCCCATGTGAGCTCCCATGATCCCGGCAAACCAGAGAGGCGGACACTTTTTCCTATAGTGTGCAAGCACGACCACAGTTAATGGATTGCAGGGTGGTCGTAACCATGGAAACAAGCAGTGTATAATGTGATGGAAAAATTAATCCAGCCAGCAAAGGAGGCAATATGGACAATCACAATATATTAGTAAGTGTCTTTTATTCACTTTCTCTACATGATAAATGCCACTTGACGGTGGCGTACACAGGGAAGAAAGGGCTCCATAGCAAGGATCAAACCAGGCCCCCACACAGGACAGAAGGGTTTCCGCCTAAACCCCTTTCAATGACCCTTGGGCCATTTTTCCACTGCCTCATTTGCTAAAAAGTTGTTCCTTTAAAGCAGCGGTCCCCAACCACCGGGCCGCAGCCCAGGACCGGGCCATGGAAGATTGGTTGCCAGGGCGCGGCGATCAGGGCCGTCTTTAACGCGGTACTAATGAAGCGCTTCCATTATGGAAGCGCTTCATTAGTACAGGAGGACCAGGAAGCGGTGAAGGATCTGTACTCACCGCTTCCTGGTCCTCGGCTCGGCTATCGGCTGTGTAGGGCTGCGCACTCTGTGACCTCACACTGTGCGCCGCGATACACAGCCAGCCGACAGCAGGATGAGGAGGATCGCGATGTTGACCAGGAGCAGGAGAGGTAAGCGGTTTTTTGTTTTTTTTTGCGCTGACATAAGGGCCGATGGCTGACCTAGGGGCTGACATATGGCTAATGGCTGACATGGGGGGCTTATGGCTGACATGGGGGGCTTATGGCTGACATGGGGGGCTTATGGCTGACATATGGCTGATGGCTGACAAAAGGGGCTGATGGCTGACAAAAGGGGCTGATGGCTGACATAAGGGGCTGATGACTGACACAAGGGCTGGGGGCTGACATAGGGGCTTATGGCTGACATAAGGGGCTGATGGCTGACATAAGGGCTGGGGGCTGACATAAGGGCTGGGGGCTGACATGGGGGCTTATGGATGACATAAGGGCTGGGGGCTGACATATGGCTGATGGCTGACATAAGGGGCTGATGGCTGACATGGGGGGGCTGATGGCTGATATGGGGGGCTGATGGCTGATATGGGGGGACTGATGGCTGACATGGGGGGCTTATGGCTGACATGGGGGCTGATGGCTGACATAAGGGAATGATGGCTGACATGGGGGCTGATAGATTGCTAAAGGTTGGGGGGTTGATCTGAGGCATTGGGGGGCTGATCTGAGGTCTGATTAACATTGGGGGTCTGATTGGTGGTCTGACCTGAGGTGTAATGAAAAATATTTTTTTCTTATTGTTCTACTCTAAAACCTAGGTGCATCTTATAGGGCGGAAAATACGGTACAGTGCAGCAGAGACTAGTGCAGCAGAGACCAGGTGCAGCAGAGACCAGGTGCAGCAGAGACCAGGTGCAGCAGAGACCAGGTGCAGCAGAGACCCTAGTCAGTTTATATAGTCGTTATATAGTGTTATATATTTTAATATGCACCTTGTGTTTTGTTATGCGCGTGAATCAGTCAGTGCCGACTAGCACCCCTAAGCCCCCCCTTCCCCCCACCTAGTCCCTGGGAAAATGGTCTTGCATGAAACTGGTCCTTGGTGCAAAAAAGGTTGGGAACCACTGCTTTAGAGGGTCGAGTCCTGACCAAGTTTTCACACCAAGTAGAAGAGGGAATGATCCCAACTGGGCCCCTTCTTGTCCTGGCATGGTGTGCCGCTATGGTAGTTACGCCCCTGACACTTGCTGAAGTGACACAACCCCTTTAAGGCCACGGCTACATGATGACATGTGTCGTGTAACCTTTCATATAATGTATGTAATTACAACACGCAACATGCTGGGGCTGTGGAACAACAGTCGTATAAACTCTGCTGGATTTTGCATTGCGCGTTGCATGCGACTTTTCGCACGCAACGGGCGATGCACCTGCTACTTGGCTGCATTTTCAAAGCCAAATCCTAGCTCGAAAATACTCGACTTTTCTGCAACATGCTGTCGTGCGACACATCCGTACCCTAATAGTAAATCTGCTGCATGATTTTCTGTGTATTACTAACTAGGGATGAGCGAACTTGTGTTTCAAGTTCGGTGTACAAGGTTCGGGTTATCTAAGAATTCCGTTATGGATTCCGCTACCACGGACCATAAGTTATTCTTAGATAGCCCGAATCCAAACCTTGTACGCCCAACTTGAAACACAAGTTTTCTCATGCCTATTACTAACGCTTTGCGGTCCGTAAGAAAGTATTTTCGTATGGTGTCGCTGTAGTGTACGGGAACTGTAATACCCGTCACTACCAAAGTGTCACTTGGTGTGCTGTCGTCCCTCCTTAACTATGGAGAAGTTGGTATATGTCAGTTTTATAAAATGTCATGTAATGCAATGCTATGTGTTTCCCTGTTACTATGAAACTTGCATGTACAGGCCTGCAGGGGTGTCATTCCAGCTTCTGGTCGCTAGAGGGAGCTAGGGAGCCCTAGTTTATATAAGGCCAGACAGGGAAGTGCAAGGGAGACGGAGTCTAGTGTCTGTAATCTACAGTTGGAGATTAGACAATGTCTGAGACAAGTCCAGGCCTGAAGCCTGTTGTTCAGGAGAAGATTCCCTCCTGAATTCCCATATGCAGAAGCAGGAATATCTTAGGACTAAGAGCCTGCGGAACCATTCAGAAGCTGAGAGAGACAGAGGTAAAGATCAGAAGAGCCAGAGGTACTAAGAAAGACAGAGGAGGTACTTATTTAAGCCATAATCAAGGATATAAAGCCAGACTTAGGTTAATGGGCCTTGGTGAAGAATTGCTACATTCCAGGATCAGACAGAGTTAGAGTGCAAGCTCCTTTGCTGCAAGTCCTGTGTTCAACACTCTGTAATTACCCTGCTGTACTGAATTGCCTGCATCGACCGAATTGCAAAATCGACTGTATGCTGAGGAACTGCATTTCCTTTATTGTCTCTGCTTGGAAAACCTACTAAAGTTTGAGTTCTGTTTAAGACTACGTTTCCTCAATTTATTCCTGCATCCGCAAACGGCGTGCCACCGTTTACTTGGCACTGGCGTCACGAACATTTTCCTACCTATACCTGCCCTTGCAGAGAGTCAGCTGTACCAGGTTAGTGTATATTGCACTACATCACCCAGAAACACCTACTACACACAACTTGAGTACGCTGCACTTCTCTTTTGGCGTCACGAACAGGATACGCACGCTTTCTAGTGCAAGAAGCGTGAACTTTGTGCCTTATACAGTTGCCCTGTGACCAAAGTGACAATTTACCTGTTTTATTCAAGTGGACTTTGTGGACTGAAAATCGTACCCAAAGTGTACCAAAAACCCCTAAAAAGCGCTGTGCAGTGTTGCGCTATACAGAGGAAGAAAATCGCCGCATTGGAATGTGGTTTTGTGGACTTTTTACAATCCTGCTTGCTGTCAGTGAATAGACAGCGTTTGTACCTAAAGATGGCCGCTGAGCTTGCTGAATTTACTGCTGCGTCACCTTCATCCCGAAAAGGCGGGAAAAATTGGCGCCTTTCTGAGGAAAAAGCGGGAAGAAGGTCAAGGGCAGGCGCCACGGCTTATCTGGACATTTGCATGTCTGCCAGCATGGACACCGCCTTCCATATACTGGAATACCTGGGGGGCGGCTCCCCAATGCAATGGGAGGAGCTGGCTACTCTAATTGACGCGACCCTATCGCTCTCCTCAGAAGGATCGAGCATGTTGGATTGTGAACAGAGCGTTGCTGCAATGTCCGCACCTGAAATTACACAGATGTCTAATGTTAGTGTAGAGCCAGAGGAGGCTCCACCGGCCTACGCTCCGGGACCGGAGCAACCCGCCTGCCGCCCAAGGGAGAAAGAACCCGAGCCCTGCTATGGCTCGTGGAGGGACTTTTTCCAACCATCTTTTAAATGGTCCTCCCTGATGGCGGAGATCCGAGAGGCCGCTATCAAGCGGAACACAAGGACTAAAATCGTCTATGAGGAACTAACCAAGACCATACATGAGAAACATACGCACACCCAACCCCGCCAGGAAAGGAGAAAGGGAGTGGTGCTATCGTTTGATAAACCCTGTGGCTACGGGTTTATTCAGGACTATCTAACTGGCAGAGACCTCTATGTTAACCGAAGGTCTGTCAAAAGAGACTACCTCCCTTCGTACCAGCACAGCCTCCGCGAGGGAGAGGAAGTGGAGTACACCCCTGCCGAGAGCCTACGAGGCCCTTATGCGACTGCTGTGACCCGTCCCAAGCGAAACCCTGAGGACTGGGAGGCAGAAGAAAGAGAAGACTACTCTGGCTGCGAGCGAGAACCGGAACGCTCTCCAGAGCCGGCCCATCACGCCTTTCAGGAGCGGAGCTCCTTCATTGGGCCAAACGTCTTCTGGCAGCCAACCGTGTTGGAAAAATGGGTGAGCCCTTACCCTTCCCCCGAGCTGCCTCGTCGGGAGAAGACAATATCTGAGCTGGAGCAGTTGAAAGGACTTAGTGCTACCTTCCAGAACATCCGGATGGGACGGAGACCAGACGCATCGCCAGAACCTGAGGAGGCCGAGTCCGCGTCATCGGTGACTGTACCTGTGCCGGCGGCGCCAACAGAGGACAGCGGCTCCGACACAGAAAGTATCGGTGAGCAGATCGTCCGGCTGGAGGAGAAGTTGCGGGAGTTGCGCAAGACATACACCGCCAGGATCCAGACACCGCCGAGGAAGGATGAGGTAAGGGTGCCTGTCACCACCCGCCGACCGCCTTCTGTAGCCACCGCTCCGTCAGTGCCCCAGACCGGACCCGCGATTGCCGTAAACTGCTGCACCCAGAGCACCGGACCGCTTGCTGCGGCGGTGCCAAGCACGTCACACCCTGCAGTGATCATGCCAGGGCCGGCACGGTCCATCAGAGGGTTCACCCCTAGGCCTATGGGGCCAATACCTATTAGGGGCCCCTTTACTCTACAGCTGCCCCCTGACACTGTTATGTGGGCCCATCCTCCTGTAGAGGACTACTACAGACGGTACTTGCCAGCGGAGTCAAGTGATTACAATATGCCACTGTGATCAGCCTGCTAGGCCTTTGATTTATTTCTTTTGAAGTTTCATGTTAACCCTTCCAGGACAGGAGTCCTATGTTGCTGGTCCTTTGTTGCGGCTGCCAGTTTGTCCACGGCTCAGTGGTAGGTGTTGACCACTGAAATCACAAAGTCGGCAAGGCCAGGCTTGTTTCCAGGATCTCCTGCCTGCTTTTGTTACCCCACACCAAGTTGTGCCTGTTCCTTTGTTGCACCTTTTACCCTTCACCCCCTTTTCAGGTTGATCAGGGGTTTTACAGCACTTTTCTTGCTGTCCTTTTTTAGTGCAATTTTATACTAAGGAACCGTGCCCGGAGACAGACTCAAAAGTACCTGAGCCTCTGAGATTCTTACTCTTTTAAAAGTAATGTGCCCAGAGATGGACTCCACCGCATGAGAGCCTCTGTGATTTAATAAGAAATAACCTGGGTACGGACTCATGTTTGTTATTTGAGCCTCCAAGAACTTTTATACCGTTTTCTACTGTTCTATCATAGACTTATTCATTGTCATGGACTATCCTGGTTATAATGTTACGCTGTGCCAGGTCAGCGCCCCCGTTCCATTCATTATCCTGAGAGAAGAGAACGACGCCCCTTGTCACTACCCTTCACTTTTGCCAATTGGACCTGATGTAAATGTAAATGCAGATGAATTACATGTATGTATGCCTGCATGTCTCTATTTTCTATTTCAGGTAGAGATTCCAGTTGGGCGACCCATGATGGAGTACGAGGTCGTACTCAGCTTAAAGCAGTGGGGTATGTAGTGTACGGGAACTGTAATACCCGTCACTACCAAAGTGTCACTTGGTGTGCTGTCGTCCCTCCTTAACTATGGAGAAGTTGGTATATGTCAGTTTTATAAAATGTCATGTAATGCAATGCTATGTGTTTCCCTGTTACTATGAAACTTGCATGTACAGGCCTGCAGGGGTGTCATTCCAGCTTCTGGTCGCTAGAGGGAGCTAGGGAGCCCTAGTTTATATAAGGCCAGACAGGGAAGTGCAAGGCAGACGGAGTCTAGTGTCTGTAATCTACAGTTGGAGATTAGACAATGTCTGAGACAAGTCCAGGCCTGAAGCCTGTTGTTCAGGAGAAGATTCCCTCCTGAATTCCCATATGCAGAAGCAGGAATATCTTAGACTAAGAGCCTGCGGAACCATTCAGAAGCTGAGAGAGACAGAGGTAAAGATCAGAAGAGCCAGAGGTACTAAGAAAGACAGAGGAGGTACTTATTTAAGCCATAATCAAGGATATAAAGCCAGACTTAGGTTAATGGGCCTTGGTGAAGAATTGCTACATTCCAGGATCAGACAGAGTTAGAGTGCAAGCTCCTTTGCTGCAAGTCCTGTGTTCAACACTCTGTAATTACCCTGCTGTACTGAATTGCCTGCATCGACCGAATTGCAAAATCGACTGTATGCTGAGGAACTGCATTTCCTTTATTGTCTCTGCTTGGAAAACCTACTAAAGTTTGAGTTCTGTTTAAGACTACGTTTCCTCAATTTATTCCTGCATCCGCAAACGGCGTGCCACCGTTTACTTGGCACTGGCGTCACGAACTATTTCTACCTATACCTGCCCTTGCAGAGAGTCAGCTGTACCAGGTTAGTGTATATTGCACTACATCACCCAGAAACACCTACTACACACAACTTGAGTACGCTGCATCGCTTCTCCTGCATGTCCCATCTGGTGGCATGCTCGGAGTCTGTAACATAAAGTATGGCAGTGGCGGCTCAGAAGATGCACATGTCGAATTTATGAGTCATTGTAATTCATTTATTAAACATTAGGTTCTGCTTTTACAACTGGTTTTCATCAAAGATTTTCTCAGGCCTTCGCCAAGTCATCTTTTCTAACAAGACATAATGCACCTTCATTCAATTTGCCGCTTTCTCTGCCTCATCAGTCTCTTATTCTCCCGGGGAATGAGGCGTCCTCCATGCACGTAGAGTCCACAGATATGATTGTCCATTACCTTCTCTTCTTTGTCACATACGACTCAGTTATTCGGGCTCGCTCAATAAATAACTGATGTGATTAAATGCAAGAGGACGATTAGGATTCCAGAGAGGACGGATGCTTCTGCTGCGAACGTTCAACGCAAGCCTGCCACATCACGCTGGTTTCCCACCTAGTATCTCACTCCGAACTAAACCTCACGCACACAATTGTATCCATTCTGCGGTCCGCAAAGTACGGCTACTGGCCGCGTGCAAGACACATTTTTCTACTCACTTAGGACACGTTCTATATTTTTCACAACGGTCATATAGATGCGGTCAGCACATGGGCGACATCCGTGTGCTGTCCTCGTTGTTGGGTCCACGTGCGATCCGCAAAAAAAAAATTGGATCGGACGAGGACCAAAGCTAAGGCCGTGTGCATGAAGCCAATAGAATATTTCAGGCAGGAGAAGAAAAATAGCAATCCCGGGGGATCCCTTGGACACGTTGTTTGCATTACAGCTGGAATTTCAAGAGTTGCGTATTAGCAATGTGATGGGATTATTCACGTCGTCTGGGAAGTCATTTTGCAATGTGACGTGAGGCCTTCACTTCTCAAGGCTTGGACACAAATCTTTGGCACTTGCTCTCAATATTGTGACAAGTTTCATCCATTTTCACTTATAATACATGCTGCTGTCCTATCAAGTTAAAATTGTTTACAGGGGTTGTGCTTTCTTTTAAAAACAGTGCCACCCCTGTCCACAGGCTGTGTGTGGTATTGCAGCCCAGATCCATGCACTTTAAAGGGAATCTGTCAGCAGATTTGTCCCTATGACACTGGCTGACCTGTTACATGTGCACTTGGTAGCTGAAGGCATCTGTGTTGATCCCATGTTCATATGTGTCCTCATTACTGAGAAAAATTATATTTTAATTTATGCAAATGAGCCTCTAGGAGCAACGGGGGCGTTGCCGTTACACCTAGAGGCTCTGCTCTCTCTGCAATTGCCGCGCCCTCTGCACTGTGATTGACAGGGCTAGGCAGCGAAAACATCATCAAATCTGCCTGGCTCTGTTGATCACAGTGGAGAGGATGCGGCAGTTGCAGTGAGAGCTGAGCCTCTAGGTGCAATGACAACACCCCCGTTGCTTCTATAAGTTCATTTACATATATTAACACTTCCACACAGCCTTTATCTTTACACCTAGAGGCTCTGCTCTCTCTGCAACTACCACACCCTCTCCATTTTGATTGACAGGGCCAGGCAGTGAAAATGTAATCATGCCTGGCCCTGTCAATCAAAGGCAGAGGAGTAGATATAGGGGGTGCAGAGGAAGCAGTCAAATCATGGCCCTGGTGCTACATACAAGGACACCAAAATTATAATTGGCACGTGGCAAGTATGGGCTACAGTTACAGATTTTGCATTGGTGCCCAGGAGCTTCAAGGGACTCCTCTGGAAGGAGTTATGGATGGAACCAAGATATCAGCTGATAGGAACGATATAATACTATGAAAATGTATAAAGGGATGTTCTGGGAGTTTGATATTGATGGCCTGTCCTCAGGATAGGTCATCAAAATCTGATTGGTGCAGGTCCAACATCCACCACCTGCACCGATCCACTGAAGAGGCCATGATGCTCCGGTGATCGCTGCAGCCTCCTCTCAGAATACCAAGTACAGCCTCGTACATTGTATAGTGGTCGTGCTTGGTATTGCGGCTGAGCCTATTAACTTGAATGGGACTGAGCTGCCTCTAGGCCATGTGACCGATGAATGGGATGTCACTGGAATAGGAAGAGCACTGCGGACTCTTCAAACAGGTGATTGGCAGGGGTGCCGAGAGCGTGATCAGATATGGATGACCTATCCTGAAAATAGGCCACCAATACTGAACTTACGGAGAACCCCTTTAAAACTCACCATACATCAAGTCGGTCGATTCCGACCACTTTGGCTGAATGTCATTCGAGAATTATACGCAAACGATCCTTCGCGTTGGCTGATGGAAGACTATTGTCTGCCAAAAATGTGATCTGACAAGTACAATATGGAGCACCCTGCTTTTCAAATCAACCACTGTGTCCGAAACCATGAGTAGGGACATTACAAGAGACAACAAAATCTATAGCATACCGTCAAGGTATGATTGGTGAAGGTCCGAACCCTAGGCTCTCCAAAGATCGGCCGAATGCTTTTTGCAGCCTCTTCGAAGCATTTCCGGGCACACATTGGTGCACTCGTGTGCCTCGCACTGCAGCTCTGCCCCATATAGAGGCACACACAGAACATTGTGAAAAACCCACATTATAATAGTAACACCTAAACCAAGATAATTTAAGATTCAGTAAACCTATCCAATGATGAGCATACAAGCAGTGCCACAGTTTCTCCAGCAAGATCCATACTTGGTCGTTTAGTTCCCTACCATACCTTATTGATGGTCACTTCTCCAATTTAAACAGGGGGCTGTATCCTTCAGCTTTCGGAAAAGTAGTCAGCCCATCACCATTTAGCCATTTAATGCACATCCCTTTAATATGCCACAAATATTTTAAAATAAGGAAAGCGCCTTTAAGTGCGGCTGTAAGCATCAGGTCTTAGGTGCCTCATAACTCTTTGCGGTATCATTTAAAGTCACTAAAGTTTGGAGAAGTCATGCAGTGAAACTGTCAGACGTATATGATAAATTAAACAGGGGCTTAATGAGAGACATATTTTTGCAGACCTTCGGGACCAATTAAAGTGGCATCATTAGCTTGATGCTGGTGAATCACGTTGACAGTTTTGAACACTCGTGTCCATTCACAAAGCGAGGTCTGACAAACCGTACATAGAAATGTCCTATAAACAAAGTAATATCAGAGAGGGTGTCTGCAGAACCCGAAAAAAACATCATCCATTTTCCCTGGATGGAGAGATGAGCGCGATCATCTTGAATCATCATCGCAATGAAGGTCACCACTGAGAAACATACAACAAGGAAGATGCTCCCATTGGGGGATGTGGTTCACATTCAATATGGCTTCACTTCGGACATAGTCTTTGTGTCGTGCTTCTGCAGTTATGAGTAAGGTCTACTGATGGTGGATAAGTGGAAGATATGCAGCACCCCAGTACAGGGGATATCTGCAAATGGTTGCACCAATTGTTATGTACACCCAGCATGAGTTGGTATGATTGGCAGAGACAGGGTTAACCACCCTGTTCCTCTGCTCTTGGCAGGAGTGGGCTGGTCCTACTTTCTGCCTACAGAGAATTCTAGTCCAGTGAGTGAGAAGGGATGAAGCAAGTCCAAGTCTCCTTAGGCCTCCGGATCAAGAGACTAACTGATCTCTGTGAAAGTTACTGCTTCTGCTACAGCAAGAAGAAAGAACACGTGAGGAGTACTGTAGCCCTGGGAATGCTCCTCTAGGTTTCTGGGGAAAATATATACATATTAGCACATCTTACATCTGCTGGCATCAGAGAGGCTTACCTTAGTATTTCATGTTTTTTGTTAGCCTTTTGTATTGTTCCTCTGATGTTTCAGAGGTCAGTAAGTTATGTAGTGAGAATATGCCAAGTTGTCCTCCGCTAAGTCCCCCACGCTGCCTCATAATTCAGGTCTGGGTAGACGACTTAAGCAAAACAAACTACACTTGAATTCTCAACATTAGGACAAATAATGAAAAGAAGAAAAATCAAACCTTTCAAGGTCACTGTCTGGGTCGCAAAGCAAGATTACTTAAGAGACTGAAATTCTTGAAAACAAAACAAAAATAAACCAGAAGGCAGAATGCAAGAAGTTCATCACAACCCAAAATAAGAAGAGTTCTGATTATGAAAGTGTATGAAATCATTTAAAAGGGAAATCTCATGTTAAAGGGGTTATCCACTGACTAATGTAAAAAATGAAAATCAGACATCATATAGTACATGACAACCTCTTTCTAACAAAGCTAGAACCAGCCCTGTACCTCACATGGATCCAGAGATCTCCACATTCATTGCTCTGCTAGATTTATATGAAGCTGACAGCTGAAGGGGAGTGTCTATTCTGCTGCAGCTCAGGGGGCGTGTCTCAGCTCTCCCTATCACAGCTCAGGAGGCGTGTCTCAGCTCTCCCTATCACAGCTCAGGAGGCAGTTTAAGGATGAAACTGAGCATGTGCGGCCTTCTCAGTGAGCAGGACAAAGAAATAAGGAAAGGAACAAACAGCAGGTGGCGCTATTCAGATAAATTTTATTGATAACTCAGTGGCTATGTAGAATTTTTAATTACATGCAATTATTACAAAATAATTCAGATCCAGGTGCTGGTTTGAAAACTGTAGAATATTTTTAATGGGACAACCCCCTTAAGTCTGGGAACCAATCAGATACCAATTTAAAGGGTGACATTGAAAATGTAAACATATATAATATCTATTAAAAGTATTTGCCCCCAACCTCCCTGATATTCTATGTACTATTGCACATCTTTTGTTGATACTGTAGATATGAAATGTTTAAATACAATATGTGATATTTCCAAAGGTTACCCAAATCATGAGAGAATTACATATAGACTTTTTAATACAGGGAGCCAAACGACCCACATGAAAAAGTAACTGCACCCTTAAACTACAAACACCCCCTGTATAGTCTGATCCTCCAAACACATCCCAGTCCTCAGTAATACTAACTTTGTGAATGTATGTTGAAAGGAGAATGTCTTCAGGATCAGACTACAAAGGTTCGTTTGTTGTCTGTTACCATACTGACGATACTGCATAGACCTACATAGGAAATTGTTAATAAAGTCAGTTTAAAAAAAAACATTTTATTTTATTTTAGAGGAATTGGGATGATAAAAAACAAAAAGTGGAAATAATATTTAACTCTTTAACCCCTTAAGGACACAGCCTTTTTACACCTTAGGACCAGGCCATTTTTTGCAAATCTGACCAGAGTCCCTTTAAGTGCTGATAACTTTAAAACACTTTGACTTATCCAGGCCGTTCTGAGATTGTTTTTTCGTCACATATTGTACTTCATGACACTGGTAAAATGAAGTCAAAAAATTATTTTTTTTTGCACCAAAAAATACCTAATTTAACAAAAATTTAGAAAAATTTAGCAAATTTCAAAGTTTCAGTTTCTCTACTTCTGTAATACATAGTAATACCCCCAAAAATTCAGATGACTTTACATTCCCCATATGTCTACTTCATGTTAGAATTGTTTTGGGAATGATATTTTATTTTTTGGGGATGTTATAAGGCTTAGAAGTTTAGAAGCAAATCTTGAAATTTTTCAGAAATTTACAAAAACTAAATTTTTAGGGACCAGTTCAGGTCTGAAGTCACTTTGCGAGGCTTACATAATAGAAACCACCCAAAAATGACCCCATCTAAGAAACTACACCCCTCAAGGTATTCAAAACTGATTTTACATACGTCGTTAACCCTTTAGGTGTTGCACAAGAGTTATTGGCAAATGGGGATGAAATTTGAGAATTTCATTTTTTTGTCTAATTTTCCATTTTAACCCATTTTTTCCACTAACAAAGCAAGGGTTAACAGCCAAACAAGACTGTATCTTTATTGCCCTGACTCTGCCGTTTACAGAAACACCCAATATGTGGCCGTAAACTACTGTACGGCCACACAGCGGGGCGTAGAGGGAAAGGTGCGCCGTTTGGTTTTTGGAGGGCTGATTTTTATGGACTGGTTTATTTACATCATGTCCCATTTGAAGCCCCCTGATGCACCCCTAGAGTAGAAACTCCCTAAAAGTGACCCCATCTAAGAAACTACACCCCTCAAGGTATTCAAAACTGATTTTACATACGTCGTTAACCCTTTAGGTGTTGCACAAGAGTTATTGGCAAATGGGGATGAAATTTGAAAATTTCATTTTTTTGCCTTATTTTCCATTTTAACCCATTTTTTCCACTAACAAGGCAAGGGTTAACAGCCAAACAAGACTGTATCTTTATTGCCCTGACTCTGCCGTTTACAGAAACACCCCATATGTGGCCGTAAACTAATGTACGGCCACACAGCGGGGCGTAGAGGGAAAGGTGCGCCGTTTGGTTTTTGGAGGGCTGATTTTTATGGACCGGTTTATTTACACCGTGTCCTGTTTCAACCCCCCTGATGCACCCCTGGAGTAGAAACTCCCTAAAAGTGACCCCATTTTGGAAACTACGGGATAAGGTGGCATTTTTTTGGGGACTATTTTTAGGGTAAATATGATTTTTGGTTGCTCTATATTACATTTTTGTGAGGCAAGGTTACCAAAAATTTTAATTCTGAAATTTCATCTCCATTTGCCATTAACTGTTGAGGAACACCTAAAGGGTTAATAAAGTTTGTATAATCAGTTTTGAATACCTTGAGGGGTGTAGTTTCTTAGATGGGGTCAGTTTTGGGGAGTTTTTACTCTAGAGTGCATCAGGGGGGCTTCAAAAGGGACATGGTGTCAATAAAAAAGGCCATCAAAATCGGCCTTCCAGAAACCATGTCAGTCCTTTCCTTTTGCGGCCTCCCTTTTACTGATACAGCAGTTTACGACCACAAATGTGGTGTTTCTGTAAACTGCAGTATCAGGGTAATAAATATTAAGTTTTGTTTGGTTGTTAACCCTTGTTTTGTTACCGGAAAAAACGGATTGAAATGGAAAAGTGCCAAAAATAGCGGTTTTGGCACCGTTTTTTTTTTTTTTTTAACCGTGTTAATCTGGGGGGTTAGGTCATGGGATATTTTTATAGAGGAGATTCTTACGGACGCGGCAATACCTAATAAGTCTACTTTTTTTTACAATTATTTAGGTTTTTGACTATATTATCTTTTTTGATACAAATCTTTTTTTTGGGTATCTCTAAAGTCTAAGGGTCATTTTTTTTTTTTTTTTTTATCCAATTATCTCATGTGGGGGCTCATTTTTTGCGGGATGAGCGGACGGTTTTATTGGCACTATTTTGGGGGCTATATGACTTTTTTTTCGCTTGCTATTAAAGTTTTTGTTATGTAAGGTGACAAAAAAATTCTTTTTTTGCACCTATTTATTTTTTATTTTTTGACCATGTTAATCTGGGGGGTTGGGTAATGGGGTATTTTTATAGAGGAGATTCTTACGGACGCGGCAATACCTAATAAGTCTACTTTTTTTACAATTATTTAGGTTTTAGACTATATTATCTTTTTTGATACAAATTATTTTTTGGGTATCTCTAAAGTCTAAGGGTCATTTTAAAAAAAAATTTTTTATCCAATTATCTCATGTGGGGGCTCATTTTTTGCGGGAGGAGTGGACGGTTTTATTGGCACTATTTTGGGGGCTATATGACTTTTTGATCGCTTGCTATTAAACTTTTTATTATGTAAGGTGACAAAAAAAAACTTTTTTTGCACCTTTTTTTTTTTTTTTTCTTGACCGTGTTAATCTGGGGGGGTTGGTCATGGGGTAGTTTTATAGAGGAGATTATTACCGACGCGGCGATACCTAATATGTCTACTTTTAATAAATTATTTTAGTTTTTTTGGGTGTCTCAGGTCTGAGAACCATTTTTTTTTATCCGATGTCAGTGCTAAATTGGGATATAAATGTAGTACTCCATGGAAGTGTGATACTCCCTGAAGCAATCGATAATGCAGAGGCCCGGATGATCGGGGCACGTGTCGCACTGAGTAGTCGTGTCCTTCCGTATCCCCCTCCTGCGACACACTCTGCACTTTTTTTGGGTTCGTCCCTTCTTTCCAGTATGGGGGACCACACCTGGAAAGTGTTGGCCAGGGACGATCCGGGCACCTACAGTTCCCGAGGTACTCCGGCCTGCTCTTTCCCGGTCCGAAAAGATCAGGGCCTTGAGGACTGCCTCATAGAACTGGAGGAATGTCCCTGTGCTGCCAGCGCTTCGGGATAGTACAAAAGAGTTGTACATGGCAACCTGCACCAAGTAGACCGCAACTTTTTTGTACCATGCCCGGGTTTTGCGCATGGCATTATATGGCTTGAGGACTTGATCCGAGAGATCAACTCCTCCCATATACCGATTGTAGGCGACGATACAATCGGGCTTGAGGACCGTTGCTGCGGTACCTCGCACAGGGACAGGGGTGATGCCGTTACCATGAATTGTGGACAGCATAAGGACATCCCTCTTGTCCTTATACCTGACCAGCAACAGGTTTCCAGTGGTAAGGGCACGGGTCTCACCCCTGGGGATAGGTACCTGGAGGGGGTGGGCAGGGAGGCCGCGTTGATTTTTCCGCACGGTCCCACAAGCGGACGTGGATCTGGCGGCAAGGGACTGGAACAAGGGGATACTGGTATAAAAGTTATCCACGTAAAGGTGGTAACCCTTATCCAGCAGTGGGTACATAAGGTCCCACACAAGTTTCCCGGTAACACCCAGAGTGGGGGGACATTCTGGGGGTTGAATCCGGGAATCTCGCCCCTCGTACACACGAAATTTGTAAGTGTACCCTGAGGTACTCTCACAAATTTTGTATAGCTTCACGCCATACCTCGCCCGCTTGGAGGGCACATACTGGCGGAAAATGAGTCTCCCCTTGAACGCAATGAGAGACTCATCAACCGCGACCTCCCTTCCAGGTACATAGGCCTCCATGAATTTGGCCCCAAAGTGATCGATGACCGGCCGTATCTTATACAGACGGTCATGGGCAGGATCACCTCGGGGGGGACATGCTGCATTATCGGAATAATGCAGACATTTCCGGATGGCCTCAAACCGGGAGCGTGTCATGGCTGTACTGTAAAGTGGGGCCTGGTATAGGACGTCCCCACTCCAGTACAGCCTGACACTGGGTTTTTTGACCAGGCCCATATGCAGCACGAGGCCCCAAAATATCCTCATTTCGGCTGCACTGACCGGCGTCCAGCCACCGGGCCTGGCCAAAAAGGAGCCCGGGTGTTGAGCGACGAACTGTTGGGCGTACAGATTCGTCTGCTCCACCATCAGATTTACCAGTGGGTCACTGAAAAAATGACAAAAAAAGTCATATTCAGTGTAGCCCACTGTGGAAATCTGGATTCCTGATTGGCCTACAAAATCAGGAATCACGGGCTCGTATCGCTCTGGGCTACACCAGACAAGTTCACCGGCAGGGGGCTCCGGTGGATTTAACTGGTGGGCCGGGGAAACCAGTACGAGCCCCAGAGCTGCTCGTACCAGGCTGGGCCACAGGGTCCCTAACATGGCGGTCCCCTTGCTCCGCCTGGCGGCGTCTCCGCCGCCTTGGGGGCTCATCATCATCGCTAGATGATGAGGAGGATGCGGATGACAACAGGAATGTGGGGTCATCCTCATCCTCACTGGGACTCTCGGAGTCGGAGGCAAGCTGGGCGTATGCCTCCTCGGCCGAGAACGTCCGGCGGGCCATAGGGGAGTGTGTGTCTGCGTGTATATGTGCGTGTGTGTAACTCTTTATTTTGTGTGCGTGTGTGTGGGGGCACGGGTGTTCACGAACTCACCCTAAAACTATCAGAAAAAAAATAAAATAAACTAACTAAAAAAAGGGCAAAAAATGTGGGGAAAAAAAATCAAAACCGCTGATCAACTGTCCGAAGTTGATCAGCGGTGGGGTGTGCGATGCGCTAACAGTGGCCGGACACTAAGTGCCGGCCACAATCAGCGTACACAAAAAAAAAAAAAAAAAAGCACCCCAAAAAAGGTGGGGGGGGCAGGGGGTGGGGGGGGGGGCAAGTGGCAGCACCCCTGGGGGGTCTAGGGTCACACAGCTTCCTCAGGCTTGTGGCCACCCAGCCCTCTTGTCTGGGCCCTTGTGGCCCCCCACCCCTCCTGGCTGGGATCACACAGGCCCTCTGCAGGTCTGTTCCCTAGGGCCTAACTCCTCCTCTTACTCTGAGGATTGCTTGCTTTATCCCTAAGTGATTATCGCACCTGACCTGACCTCAGGCCTGGCAATCATGGGGAAAACACAGCAAATCATAACCTACATCTCCTCTAATAGGTTTCCTGCACCATTCTATGACACACATCTTCCCTCTTCATATATGAGGCCTGTCACTGCCTCACAATATGTTGATCCTCTCAACTAGTGGTCTGTCTAGGCCTGTTAGCCATGTGTGCATGCCCTCACATAACCACTGCTCCCAACACCTCCTAACAACGAGCTCACCTCAGCCTAGACTGTAGGCAATTCATTGAAACAACCATCCTCCTTCTCTCAGTGCAACGATGCACCCCCTCTCAAAGTCTGTCAACTGAGCAAAATGTATTTCGGTGCTTCCTAGAGGCATGTCTAGCAGTCAGCAATCTCTCGCCAAGAGGTACACTACCCAAAAGTAGCCTCTGAGAGCCTTTCTATAAGGGATGTGAGGTACTGGAAGCACTTTATGCCCTATTGTGGCAAGACCCAGTGTCTAATCAGACCAATCCTGTAATCATTTACATATCTGCCTGCTGAGTTTTGCAGCAATTTCTTGACATTTCTATTCTATCTTTTATTCCACGGAATGCATATTATTAGTTTCTTTGCTGTCTTTTTCTAGCTTCTAACAACAAATCCGATATGTAACTTAGCCCCAAGGTATAAGCACAAGTTACAAGGAAGCAGGGAATGTTCTTACTGTAGTAGAATGTAGTCATGCTGAGATCCTGTGAACTCAGATAATTGCAGAGAAGAATCTCCACATGTCCCACATGGTGTGGAACAACCCTTTAAATGCTTAAAATATGCATATCATTCCAGTAAGGACGCTGCTCTACATATGGGATTTAAGGTCAAGGCTGCAGATGTTCACACTAAACATAGAACTTACAGACAATCTGTCATGCTGGAGAATTTCATTGGAAATTTAAAGGGGTTTTCCAGTCTCTCAGTATTGCAATGCTGACCTACCGTCAGGATAGGCGATCAGTATCAGTTCGGTGAGGACCTGACCTATATGAATTGACTTTGGCAGCCGCCTGAAACAAATCAGTAGATGGAGCCGGAAGAAGAAGACTCCGTCCATTGTGTGCTGGCCATGCTAATATACTGCACCTCATCTTCCAGCGCTGGACCCCCACCAATATGATATTAATTACCGTATTTTTTGCTTTATAAGACAGTGGCAGTGCGTCTTATCAAGCGAATGGTGCAATTTTTACATTGCTGACACTGATACATCGCCGGCCGCTATGCTGCACAGCAGTCTTAGGCCTCTTTCAGACGGGCGTTGCTGGAAAAGGTGCGGGTGCGTTGCGGGAACATGCACGATTTTTCCAAGCGAGTGCAAAACATTGTAATGCGTTTTGCACTCGCATGATAAAAATCGTGCATGTTTGGTACCCAAACCCGGACTTCTTCACAGAAGTTCGGGCTTGGGATCGGTGTTCTGTAGATTGTATTATTTTCCCTTATAACATGGTTATAAGGGAAAATAATAGCATTCTGAATACAGAATGCATAGTAAAATAGTGCTGGAGGGGTTAAAAATAAATAAATAATAATTTAACTCACTTTAATCCACTTGCTCGCGCAGATGGCATCTCTTCTGTCTTCTTTTTTGCTGTGTGCAGGAAAAGGACCTGTGGTGACGTCACTCCGGTCATCACATGATCCATCACCATGGTAAAAAGATCATGTGACGGACCATGTGATGACCGGAGTGACGTCACCACAGGTCCTTTTCCTGCACACAGCAAAAAAAGAAGACAGAAGAGAAGCCGGGCTGCGCGAGCAAGTGGATTAAGGTGAGTTTAATTATTTTTTAACCCCTCCAGCCCTATTGTACTATGCATTCTGTATTCAGAATGCTATTATTTTCCCTTATAACCATGTTATAAGGGAAAATAATAATGATCGGGTCCCCATCCCGATCGTCTCCTAGCAACCGTGCGTGAAAATCGCACCGAATCTGCACTTGCTTGCGGATGCTTCCGATTTTTTCACGCAACCCCATTCATTTCTATGGGGCCTGCGTTACGTGAAAAACACACAAAGAAGAGCATGCTGCGATTTTCACGCAACGCACAAGGGATGCGTGAAAATCACCGCTCGTGTGAACAGCCCCATAGAAAAGAATGGGTCAGGATTCAGTGCGGGTGCAATGCGTTCAACTCATGCATCGCATCCGCGCAGAATACTCGCCCGTGTGAAAGGGGCCTTAGGCTACATGCACACAATGTTTTTTTGGGCTGATCGGATGGTTACCCATGCATTTCTATGGAGCCGTTAAAATTGCGGTGTATTCAACCATTTCTTTTCCGCGTCCGCTGTCAGTGTTTTCCGTCCGCAAAAAAAGTATTGCATGTTCTATTCTTGTCCGCAATAAACGTTTTGCAGACCCATTGAAGTCAATGGGTCCGCAAAAAAATGCGGATGACCAACGGAAGCCATTCGTATGTCACCCGCATCCGTTTTTTTTTTTGCGGATGGTTGCTGGGAAACCTGTATATAAGAAACACAACCTAAAAATTTTGCGGACAAATGGAACGGATGTGGATGTAAAAAAAACAGGAACACGGATCCGCTATTTGCGGACCGCAAAAAACATCTGTCGTGTGCATGTAGCCTTAGACTACATGCACATGAGCTATGTGTTTTGCGGTCCGCAAATTGCGGATCCGCAAAAAAAACGGATGACATTCCGTATGGCATCCGTTTTTTTTGCGGATCCATTGTGATAATGCCTATCCTTGTCCGCAAACTAGAAAAAAATAGGACATGCACAATTTTTTTTTGCGGGGCAACGGAACGGACATACTGATGCGGACAGCACACGGTGTGCTGTCCACGTTATTTGCGGACGCATTGAAATGAATTGGGTCTCCAAAAAAAACTGGCGGAGCAGGAGCGTGAATGAGTGAGTGACGTTACGCTGCCTGCCCGCCGCTTTGATAGGGAGTACTACTACAGATGATTACGCTAGTTTAACAAACCAGAGCAACTGCTTGAGGCATGAATAGACTTTATACATTACATACCGTATAAAGACTGCTGTGCGTGGGGCCTCGTGTAATGGGGTCACTATACATACAGGGAGATGAGAAGACACAGAGGGAACCAGCATAAGATGCTATATATGTGTCATCCACAGATCCCCCATAACAGTGTGTCATCCACAGATCCCCCATAATAGTGTCATCCACAGATCCCCCATAACAGTGTCATCCACAGATCCCCCATAACAGTGTCATCCACAGATCCCCCATAACAGTGCCATCCACAGATCCTCCATAACAATGCATCATTCACTGATCCCTCATAATAGTGTGTCATCCACAGATTCCCCATAACAGTATCATCCACAGCTCCCCCCATATCAGTGTCATCTACAGCTCCCCCCTTATCAGTGTCATCCACGGCTCCCCCCATATCAATGTCATCCACAGCTCCCCCCATATCAGTGTCATCCACAGCTCCCCCCATATCAGTGTCATCCACAGCTCCCCCCATATCAGTGTCATCCACAGCTCCCCCCATATCAGTGTGTCATTCACAAATACCCCATAACACTGTCATTCACAGATCCCCCATAACAATGCATCATCCACAGATGCCCCATAACAGTGCGTCATACACAGATCCCCCATAATAGTGTCATCCACAGAACACCATTAGTTCAAAACCCACCAAAAGCACACCTTTTGGTTCAAAATATTTATTTTCCTATTTTCCTCCTCAAAAACCTAAGTGCGTCTTATCATCAGGTGCATCTTATAAAGCGGAAAATACGGTACTTATCCTGAGGATAAGTCATCACTGTTGAGAAACTGGAAAACACTTAAGTATTCTCCACCCTGACTCACTGGGTCCTCCATAAATTTCCAGTGACCAGTAACAGAGGTGCACCACCAATGAAGCGAGGTGAGGCGATTGCCTCAGGCAGCATGAGGTAGGCGCAAGAGAGGGACAGCGGAAGGGGATTATCTTTTTTTGCAGTATATGCATGCTCGGCTTGGCTGGGCAGAGGAGTCTGGCACTAACATCCATATACTACCTGCCCACACTATCCAGTTTTTTTTTATATGGCCATAGGCAATGTACTGTATGGCATGTCAGCCAGCCTATCTATATGTCAGTCTACTGTGCCATATGCCACTTGAGGAGGGGGTGGTGGACTAGGGGCCCACCTTGCTTAGGGGCCCACCAGGGGGATTCACCTGTTCCCCTGTGGGCCAGTCCGAGCCTGTGTCTATGTGTATGGCCAGCTTTAATGTCTGGGAAAACAAGTATCGGCCATGTCTGATCATTTTATCCCTAAGGCTTAAAGGGGTTCTCAAGGACTGGAAAAAACATGGTTGCTTTCATCCAAAAACAGCACCACACCTGTCCATGGGCTAGATCTGGTACTGCAGCTACACTCCATTAAAGTGAATGGGGATGAGCTGTAATACCACACACAATCTGTGGATAGGTGTGGTGCTGTTTTTTTTGGGGGGAAAACAGCCTTTTAAAAAAAAATCCTGGACAACCCCTTTAATAAGGCTAATTGTTGCTGGCAGTTTATTCTACTCCTCTATTTTTGGCAATAAACACACAGTAGATAGCGAGATGTTTTTAGTTAGCCGTGCAGGCAAAGGGGGCATTCAAGAGAAAGGTGTTCAACTCCGAAGTCTTTTTGTTTAGAGTACCTGAGAAATGTCCCCAGGACCCCAGGTGGCACAGGCCCCTTTCGTGCTCCATATACTTCATGGGTAAAGTAGAGTACCCCCATATAACCATGAGAACAGTTGTTACCCTAGTTGGGTTGGAACCAATGACACCAGCCACAGAACTGCAGTTCTAACTACTGACACCACAATATTAGACACTTAGTATAGAAAGATCACATAGCCGGTGGTTCCGGCTATTAATGGAGCCCGCAAATTGAAGGAGGGAACACTGTGCATGTACGGCCACCCTCCATTCATTGCCATTGCAGCGCCGAAGATAGCCGAGCGACGCGCTGGACTATTTTCGGCAGTGCCATTGAAATGAGTGGGAAGCACACCAAGCAAGCATGCCCGCCGATCGATTACATAGAATGTGTCGGCAGATAAGAACCATTTGGCCCATCTAGTCTGCCCACTTCACTTCTATGGGGTTTTTGGAAAATAGCCAAGCCAGCGCTCGGCTAGTTTTGGCGCTCCCATAGGAACGAATGAAGGGCGGCCGCACATTCACAGTCTGTTCTTCATTTTGCAGGCTTCGTTCTAAAGATAGGTACGAGACAACCCCTTAGTGATTGATCAACCTGTGCACCTTAGTGATTGATGCTAACTCTACACGACTAGGCATAAATGGAAGGCTGTTAGTCACTAATAAGACCACCCACTGGACTCCTAAACGTAAGAGAAGAGTTTAAAGGGGAACTTTCACGTTGACCGTGGTGTCTGAGCTGCAGGCAGTATGTTATAGAGCAGAAGGTGCGGAGCAGATTGATGTATAATTTATTTGGAAAAGACTCGGCAAAACATGTAATTTATACATTTAAATTCCTGCTCATTCTGAACTTTGAAGTCAAGGAGGCGGTCCTATCAGTGATTGACAGCCTTCCCTCTATGATTATGTATACACAGATAGCTGTCAATCACTGATAGGACCGCCCCCTGGACTTCAAAGCCCAGAATGAGGAGGGATATAAGTGAATGAAAAATAGGTTTTACTGAATCTTTTCCCTTAAAACTGTATATCAATCTGCTCAGCTCCTCCTGCTCTATAACCTGCTCCCTGCAGCTCAGACACCACGGTCAATGTGAAAGGTCCCCTTTAAACTCTCTGCTCTCATGTTTAGGAGTCCAGTGGGCGGTCTTATCAGTGACTGACAGCCTTCCATCTATGCCCTGCATTTTCATGGTGACGGGTTCCCTTTAACAATACCAAACGCGCCCCCAACCAGACCTGCCTGTTTTTTGTTTTTTTTTAACCATGAAAAGTGGTAGCCTGTACTCAGCATTCAAGGAAGAGTTATTAATTTAAAGCACATTTATTCACTGAGGCCTAAGGCGACACAGAAAGTAAATACAGTTTTCATCAGAGGAGGCTGATGTAAGGCTTAATGCTAAACAGCTGTCATTTCTCCACTGGACGATTCCTGCTTTTTGACTAGAGTCTTTGTAATTGTTTTGGTTCTTATGAAGATCAACATTGGCCAAGAACATCCACGGTGAAGCAGAATATAAAACACTGCCCAGGCGAGGAAACCTCCACCCATGATTCACACCAGGTCCACAGGGAGCAAATCTAAGTTACATGGCAAATTTTTTTCTTGTATTTCTTTTGTGCACTTTAAATAGAGGAAAATAGATGTCCTGTTGCTACCTGGAAATTGTCCGCAAGCTGCTGCTTGATGCGTTTTCCGAATGACGTGTCTCGACTTATGATACAGTTCTTAGAAGCAGAAATGGAAGCTATATCCTTGTCCGGTTTCTTTAGATACATTCCTAACCCTTCTAAACTTCCTGATGGTCTCTCAACTTCCACACAAAGGACTTGGCTCAGAGAGGACATGTCCCCAAGTGGCTTGTGACCCAGCAGTGACGTACAGCTTGGGAACATGAGTCATTGGCTGTAGTGGCATATGTAACCCTGTCCATGCATGCGGAAATGACAGACAGACAGAAAGACAAGGGTAGACAGCAAGGGAGCCTGACTGGACTGGCAGGGATCAGGTAAGTATAGATTTCTTCTTAGGTATGGCTGGCTGGGGGGGGGGGCAAATATAAAAAAAAAGGCTGGACAAACCCTTTAAAGGGATTTTTGCAGCTTTTTCTCACTGATGATCTATCCTCTGGATAGATCATCAGCATCTGATTGAAGGCGGTGCGACCCACAGGACCCCCACCGGTCAGCTGTTGGAGAAGGCAGCGGCGCTGGCAGTATCGCAGTCTTCTTGTTTCCCGCAGGCCCAGTGACGTCACGACTAGTATCACCGGCCTAAGCCACATTGAAGTGAACGGGACTTAGCCGCTCCCAGGCCAGTAATACTAGTCGTGACGTCACTGGGCCTGCGGGAAACAACGAGAAGACTGCTACTGCCAGCGCCTCTGCCTTCTCAAACAGCTGATCGGTGGGGGGTCCCAGGTGTCGCACCTCCGCCAATCAGGTGCTGATGATCTATGCAGAGGATAGATCATCAGTGAGAAAAGGCTGCAGAACCCCTTAAAGGATTACTACATTGCACTGTAATACAGTTAAGCACATATGTGTGCTGCCCTATTCATGGACACATCATCCAATGCTGTTACTATGTATCGATATATTCATCTGAAGAGGTTATTATACAATGTAGAGTTAGATTCAAAATAAAACCATGATGGCTCCGTCACCAGCACCAGTTAGCCTGCTTCTTGATGGTTTCCAGGCAGCAATAGATTTATTTTCTACTTTCCACAAGAGCAAAATAGTTTCAAACATATATTACAAAGATGCTATATTATGCTCTGTTCATACCTACTTTTCCCATAGAACATGATAGGACTCCACCAGATCTGACATTGCCAGATTCTACAGTTCACTGTCATATCCCCATTGACTATAATAGGATCTGTGAGTAATCCGGCCTATTTCCTCCACAGGACAGGCAACAGCCGAAATAGCTCGTCGGATCAGACGTGCCAGAGATGTGAAAGTAGCCTTACTTGAATGGGGTTTAGCCGCAGTACCTGGCACAGCCACACACATGGAGGGTGCTGTGTTGCATATTGCTGATTCTGTTACAGAGGTTATCCCAAGTTTAATGCAAATAAATGTGTTATATGTGTGAGGGTGACACAGAAACAGGGAAAAACAAACAGACAAACACAAAGAGTAGTCGTACGGTAAAGGGTCAAATGCCAGTCGGACAATGAAGTACAAAAAACGCCAGGGGCAAACGAGAAAACCCAACACGCCGAAAGGTCAGAACCAGGAGATCAATACAATACCAAATCGCCAGGAACACCAAGAAACGTAGTGACAATACTAATCCAGAAATCCAAAGCCAAAGGTGTCTTCACTACCACAAGGAAACAGCAGGGGGAGCCAGAGGACAAGAAATTCACTGGCACCTGCACATGCAGGCGCTGGCCTTTTATGCTGAGGAGAGAGCAGCTCACAGCAACATGCACACCAGGTGGAGCTGCCGGCAGTGCGTCCTGACACTCTGGAGCCCCGGTGGGCCACCTCCGACGTCAGAACAGGGCGCTCAGCAGCTCTGGTTCCCCTGGCAACCATACGCCGCTACCGCATGGAGGCAGCCACAGCCGGGGGAACGGTGACACATTTCTTTTGGCTGTGTATTCTTTCTGCTTCAACTCTCTCCCTATCACAGCTCAGAGCCATGTCCTTTCAAGTTTCTGCTGCAGCTCTCTCCCTATCAAGGCTCAGGGGATGTGTCCTTTCTGCTGCAGCTCTCTGCCTATCATAGCTCAGGGGATGTGTCCTTTCAGCTGCAGCTCTCTTTTTACCACAGCTCAGAGCCATGTCCTTTCTGCTGCAGCTCTCTCCCTATCACAGCTCAGGGGATGTGTCCTTTCTGCTGCAGCTCTCTGCCTATCATAGCTCAGGGGATGTGTCCTTTCAGCTGCAGCTCTCTTTTTACCACAGCTCAGAGCCATGTCCTTTCTGCTGCAGCTCTCTCCCTATCACAGCTCAGGGGATGTGTCCTTTCTGCTGCAGCTCTCTGCCTATCATAGCTCAGGGGATGTGTCCTTTCTGCTGCAGCTCTCTTTTTACCACAGCTCAGAGCCATGTCCTTTCTGCTGCAGCTCTCTGCCTATCACAGCTCAGGGGATGTGTCCTTTCTGCTGCAGCTCTCTCCCTATCACAGCTCAGGGGATGTGTCCTTTCTGCTGCAGCTCTCTCCCTATCACAGCTCAGGGGATGTGTCCTTTCTGCTGCAGCTCTCTCCCTATCACAGCTCAGACCTTGTGATATTGACCAACACCATGCTTTAAAAAAACATGAGACCCTTGGTGAATGATTATGATAACCAGAAGAGTACTTGATTTCATCTAGAACACTTAACACTTTTTCTTCTAAGTTGTCCATGCAGATAAGGGACCCAAAAGGGCAGACATATTGACAGACAATTATATTATTCATGAACCCACTGGGCAATATCCAATACTATTATGAATGGTAATTCGATGGTGGCCAAATGTACAGAATCTCTCCTTGAACGGTGTAATTCATTAGGAACTTTATAAAAAGCCCATAAAACCATTTATCTTCCCATTTCTTCCATGCTTTAGAGATGACAGGAGAGTAATGACTAATCATAAAACTGTGACACCTATTTCTGGGCTGAGCAAATATAAGATGGAATAATTAGAACTGTTCATCTATCGGCAGCGAGCTGATAAAACATTTAGGAGCGTCGCTCCATTAACATATTGTGAATGTATTATTTACAACTGCTCAAAGGTTTTCTTTCTACAAGGAGTGTTTTTTTTTCTAAGCAGTCTTAAGAATAAAATATTAACCAATTTGTTATTTAATTATTGCTTTTATGTTTTTAGGTTTCCCTGTGATATTTCCTTTTCAATGCATTTTCGAGAGCAATTATTGCCTTTATGGCAAAACAAAATCTCAGTTTCGTTGTGACTTAATCATTGTAGACGGAAATGTATCCATTTTTTACAATATAGGTTTCTATTCATTGACTGTTTCCATATCTCAAAGTTAGCGGTCAGTGAATAGAAACACTGAAGAGTAGCAGGAAACATCTACAATACAGTATGAGTTTGCTACAATTGTATCCGGCCCAGACAATACTCTTTGAGCTTAATGCATTGGCCGAGGGTACGTGATGTTATCGCAGTGGATTATCAACCAGAAAACAAAAGGATGGGCCATGATGAAATCCAACATGTCCTAGCCTTCTCTCCCTTGACATTTTAAAGGGCTTCTGTCACCCCCAAAACACATTTTTCATTTTTGGGCTTGTTAAAATCCTTATTGAACGACTATTCCCTATATAGGGCTCTTACCTTGGTCTGTGGCTTCGTTTCATTAAAAATCGATCTTTTAAAATATGCAAATGACTTCACTACAAGCAAGTAGGGCGTCTACTTGCTGGTAGCCGCCGCATCCTCCTTTTAAAAAACCGCCCCCTCCTCCTGTTGATTGACAGGGCCAGCGAGCGCTCTCCTCCTCCGGCTGGCCCTGCATTTCAAATCCCGCGCCTGTCTTCATTCGGCGCAGGCGCTCTGAGATATGGACGCTCGCCTCCTCAGCACTCCCTCAGTGCGCCTGCGCCGATGACGTCACCGAAAGAGAAGACGTCATCGGCGCAGGTGCACTGAGGGAGTGCTGAGGAGGCGAGCGTCCTTCTCTCAGATCGCCTGCGCCGAATGAAGACAGGCGCGGGATTTGAAATGCTGACAGGGCCAGCCGGAGGAGGAGAGCGCTCGCTGGCCCTGTCAATCAACAGGAGGAGGGGGCGGTTTTTTAAAAGGAGGATGCGGCGGCTACCAGCAAGTAGACGCCCTACTTGCTTGTAGTGAAGTCATTTGCATATTTTAAAAGATCGATTTTTAATGAAACGAAGCCACAGACCAAGGTAAGAGCCCTATATAGGGAATAGTCGTTCAATAAGGATTTTAACAAGCCCAAAAATGAAAAATGTGTTTTGGGGGTGACAGAAGCGCTTTAAACAAAAACGGTCCTTCCTTGGGTGAAATTTACCAACAAACAACCATTTTAGCCAACTGATGATGTCATCTGAAAAATAAAAGCCTGCCGTATTTTAACTTTTTGTCCAATAGTCAGAAAAAAGATCTTTTGTGGAAAGGAAAATAGTTTCTTGATGAAAGATCATTCTATGAAGGAAAGATCCCAGAGAGATCATTCTTCCTTATCCCGATGTGTCATTAAACATGTACAGTATGGTCGACTGTAATAGGCAACATAGACTAAAATGAGTTGTGTCTGATCATTCACCAGATGATCGTTACTTGAATGGTTATTCAACCATCAGCCTTCTTCAGTCCAATATGTATGGCCACCTTGGGATCACTAGGAGAAATGATTCTGAGGACCACCTTCCATCTACAGAGAAGGTAGGCATGTCAATTGTGATTTGCATCCTAAAGTTATCGGTGCACATACAGGACATTTCATCAATAAGGTTGCCTCATCCTACAAGAAATAGACTCTGGTGACAATTGATGGGTTCCTTATATCAATGAGGTGGACAATCTCTATGGTTGTCTTTCTATATCCCTTTTCAGGACATATGGAGTGTCATAGAGTGGGCCCACCTGCTCAAGATCCCCATCTATGAGCCCCTGCACTGGAGGACTCAATCCACCACCTCAGTGTACCACTGCATTTAGTATGGTGAGATACATTAGAAACCTTCACCTGGTTTTCAGAAGTCAGATCCATGGTGATCAGTTGATCATGGCGCCAGCTTAATTTCAAAAAGAAGAATTCATATCTTAGTATACTGGCGCCTACACCTTTTCCCTATATAATCCGGGTATATCCAGCTGCAGAGTGCGAGTGCCTTCTGCTCAAGGCACCTATAGTTAGAAACCTCTTGTAGGATATATATCCTGGCACCATACAATGTAAATGCAATACTGAAATGCAAATGCATCTGTGAGAGCGGTACCTGGTCTTCACTGGTGGGGTTTCTTCTCAATTCTCCAGAGTCTAGTGATTATAGTTCGGGTGTCTGTTGGGAGTAGGGGGCACATTTATTAAGACCGCCATTAGACGCCGGTCTTAATAAGGCCCTGCGCTGGCAATGGATTTGCCGAAGTTATGAAGAGGCGCCGGCCTCTCCATAACTTCGGCGCATCCATTGCCAGTTCTAAATGTAAGACAGCTTCCTTGCCGTCTTACATTTAAACCATTTACTACGCCTAAACCAGGCGTAGAAAATGATGAATGAGACGGGCCTACCAGCCCTTCCTCGCCTACAATTTTAGACCTGGTGTGAGCGGGGTGAAGTCGCAGATAGCGGCATCTGAAATGTAAGCGTATTTCAAAATAGTATATGACCCCTTAGGTCTATGACTGACATCACCCCCAACATCACCATCTGAAGAGTGATATTACTCCCAACATTATCACAAGAACATCACCCTCAGCATCACCACCGGAAGAGTAAATGATAAAAGGAATTAATTGTACTTACTCATTTCTTTCCACATTCAGCAGCAGTTCTCCCTCTTTAGATCTCAGCAGGAATTTCAGTGCTGATGCATGACCCTTGAAGAAGACAAAATGGTAATTAAGATCCCGGTAATAAGACACAATGTACAATGACACAACAAACAACTTAGGTGGTCTGACTGTGGACTCAATTTTTCTACCTTTTCACATATTATGTTGCAAATGTAATAATGATAGAGCTGTATCCATCCAAAATTAAATGCAATTCAGGGGTGTGCAAAGGAAAGGGGTCTTCATAGCAGAAATCAATTAATAGTGCCCCCATTTATGGTGCTGCCACTTATTCACCCTGCGCATTCCCTTCTGCCTAAAGCCCCTACCCTTGCTTAACAGCATTGCAGTGTATGGAGGATGGAGTCCTTCACAGGTACTTGAAGGAAACAGCAAAACTTGTCAAGGTCCTCAATGTTGGTGGCAACATGCGCTCTCTATATGGCAGGGGCACATTGTACTCAGTACATCAACTAGCCCTATGGTTCTCACAGTCCAATCAGTGCTGAAAATACCAGACTATGTCTGGACACACGATTTTTGGAAGGAGAAGAGAAACACCCAACATTAGCATTTTTCCAAGAGGAATAACAGAGGAATAGTATAATATGCAGCATTACAAGACAAGATGCTCTAGAATTGTTATTTCAGAAGAAATGTAGCATTTCAGGAAAACCGACAGGTTCATACTTGGTGTTTTTCAATGTGTATTTGCATAAAAATACTATAAACATTTCCATTAATGTAAAGCAAAAAATTCTCACAAAAAATACATTTAATAATTCCCATAGATTTCTATTCAACACTGGAGCTAGAGTTTTTGCCTAAAAAATGCAGCAGAAAAAAAAATATATATAAAAAATGCTAGATTCCTTAAAGGGTTTCTGTCACCAGAATTAACCCTATTAAACTGGCTGACATTAGCGATGTGCAATGTCAGCAGACCCTAACTGTACTATTTTTATGCTTATGGATGCCCCGGTTACTGCACAATTTTAACTTTAATGATATGCAAATTGGGCTCTAGGAGCAGGGGGAGGGGGGGGGCGCCGCTCCTGCTCCTAGAGGTTCGGTTCTCCCACCTTCGTCTTCTCCTGCCGGCCCAGTGCGCTGGATAAATCTCGCGCCTGCACAGTCCCAGCACACAGGGACGGCAGGGGGAGACGAACGCTGCCTGGCCCTGTCAATCAAGGACGGCAGGGCGTGACTTTAGGTGGGAGAACCGAGCCTCTAGGAGCAGGAGCAACGCCCCCCCACCCGCTCCTAGAGGCCAATTTGCATATGATCATAGTTAAAATTGTGCATTAACCGGGGCATCCATAAGCATAAAAATAGTACAGTTAGGGTCTGCTGACATTGCACATTGCTAATGTCAGCCAGTTTAATAGGGTTAATTCTGGTGACAGAAACCCTTTAAAACATCTGTTACACCAGCCTAAAAAATTTTGCCATGATTTTTGATAAAAGAAAATTTTGAAAAAATCATGGCTATAACACCTATTTCCGCACACTGCACATGAACCCCCATTCCTCCTGGTTTTGCTTGTCATTCGGGCATTGCACTACCTCCTGCCATGTCATGGAAGCAGCAACCATCTTTTAGTCTCCTCGTCTGTTCGCAGTCATTCAGCACAAAGCAGAATAGAAGTGTTATTTCCTGGCAAGGCTTAATAAGCCCATAGGAAATTCCTGCTATCATTCCTTGTCATTATTGGCTGGGTACGCTGACGAGCTGCTTCCTATTAGTTTACTGCCACTTGTTGGAAAAAATCCAGCAGAGCAAAAAACACTTCTAAGAATTTTATGGCATCCTACAGCTCAAAGATGAATCCTAAGCAGACAAAGGCCTGAAAGTCATTCAAAACTATGGTGTCAAAATATAAGCATAAAGTGTAGACTAAAGTACAGAAACTGGTAGGAAAAGTGCTACAGGATTGAATTTAGTTTGCATATAAATTTAGGGTGCCCACATTGGCACGTGCATTTGGAAAGCTCAAACATATCCATAGACAAAAAAATTCTGCAGCACTAAAAGTTCCCAAGAGCACAGTGGCCTCCATAATTCTTTAATAGAAGAAGTTTGAAACAACCAGGACTCTTCCTAGAACTGGATGCTCCACCAAACTAAGTATTTGGTGAGAATAAGCCTCGGGAAGAGAGATGACCAAGAACCCAATGGTCGCTCTGGCTAAGTTCCAAAGAACCTGTGTGCACATGGGAAGAACTTCCACTGCAGCATTCCACCAACTGCTTTATGGCAGAGTGACCAGAATGAAGCCTCTCCTAAGTAAATAACACATTTGCAAAAAAGCACCTGAAGGACTCTCAGATTGTGAAAAACAAGATTCTCTGGTGTAATGAAACCACGACTGAATATTTCGGCCTCAAAGCTAAGCATCATGTCTGGAGGAAACCAGGCACTGCTCATCACTTGACCAATACCATCCCTACAGTGAAGGATGGCGATGACATCATCAGACTGAGCCAAAGGTTTGCGTTCCAACAAGATAATAACCCTAAGCACACAGCCAAGACAACACAGGAGCAACTCAGTGAATTTTCTTGAGTGGCCCAGCCAAAGGTCTGACTTGAACCCAATTGTACATCTGTGGAAAGACCTGAAAATGACTGTCCACCGATGTCCCCATCCAACCTGGCAGAGCTTGAGAAGATCTGCAGAGAAGAAAGGCAGAGAATCACTGCCAAAGGTGCTTCAGCTTAGTCCTGACTAGAGTCTGCATACTTATGTGAATGCAAGATTTTAGTTTTTCATTTTTAATAAATTAGCAAAGATTTCAAACATCCTGTTTTTATTTTCTCATTATGGGGTATTGAGGGCAGAATTATGGGGGAAAATTGGAATTTTTTTATTTTCGCAATATAACAAAATGTTAAAAAAGTGAAAGGGTCTGAATACTTTCCAAATGCATTGTACAATTTAACATAATACAACTAAGAAACAGGAAAAACAAAAAAAATAGGGTTTCTGGGATGACAATTGTCTTCACTGAGGGCAGGCAGGACATCGTGGTGGATCTTCAGTGACGTTCCTCAAAACATGTGAGCCCGCACTGCCAGGAGGTGCAGTTTCTAATCATGGAGCCTTTTCTACCCACAGGGACATAGCTATAGGGAATGCAGAGTTGCTACCGGACCCAGGAGCCTGAGGGAGCTCAAAGATCCTTGTGCCGCATAAGAAGACACCAATATTATAGAAAGTGCATGCTGGTCAAGTTACACCTCTGGCTGGTGGGAAGGGGTTAGGTCAAGAATTAGGCATGTGGGGATACCATATAAATTTTTGCCTCAAGCAGCATTAAGGCTATGGGCTTCCCGGCCCCTGGCCACAAAGCAATGAGGGAAGAGGAGCCCAAGCTGAACCCTTGCACCAGGGCCCATGAGCCTTTAGCCATGTCCCTGTCTACCCCTATGTAAGTTCAATGCCTGGAAATATTCATCCTCTCTTCTCTTCGTCTGCTTACCGATCTGACAGGCAGAGCAGCCAAGACACCTTCATTTGTCACTCTTACTCCTTTTAAAGGAGGGAAAAAAATGTATATTCTCTGGGAATCCCGACACAAGCCTCTCCAATTTGATATGTCAACTGCATATAAGAACTGGAATATGACACCATTTAATAATCGCGACTCTAATTAGAATAATCGCTAAATATTAAATAAAGAGAAAGACAGCTGGGGAGCATTTCAATTAAGCCAGAGGACTGAAGTGGGGGACACATATACATGTCTATTAGGGTTCATGTGCAAAAACGTATAATGGTTGCATACAACCTCCAGGTTTAACAAAGACATAATAGAGCACCCACAGCAAATCTATAGGGCTCTACTGCTAGGGCCCAACAAGCCAGGGTATTTAGGTACAGATTTAGAGAATTGTGTGAACTTATAAAGGGCCATACCACACAATTGTAGTGTAAAAAAACTGCATGACTTCTGCAGGCCTTACTTGAGCAACAATTTGTGATTTTTTGTCCTTTCTTTGCTGCTCTCACCACTTTCTTCTAAAAATGTTGCAATTGGCGTTTGGCCCAAAAGTTTGGACCAAAAACATGACAAAACTGTTTTGACTGGAAGAAGGACCTATACATATTCACATGACATCTGCAGGTCCTCAAGTCAGAGGGAAAAAACCTAGAAGGAAAGTTTCAGCTGAATACACAATACGTGTATTAAAGGATAACTGTCGTATTTTCTTTTTTTGGAGTATTGGATTGTGGTGATTAATATCACCTCGGTGGCCCTATTTTAACTTTTCACTGTGTATTCAATTACCCCTTAATTCCACATTTTTGTTCCCTTTACTGCCTACTTTTACCTCTGCTTAAAATAGGGTTGCTAGGCATGGTCCATCTATCTGTTGAAGGACGGAGCACACAGAAGCAGGCTCACATTACTGACAGCCAGGGACTGTAAGTAAATGATTAAAGCCAGGTCCTCCCCAGCAGCTGATAACAGTTCCTGGGCTGTGTGCACTTCTCCCTGTCCCTGCGCTTGGCAGACGCTCCCTTACTCAGCAGAGCTGGAGAATGCAGAGTTGAAGCAGCGCAGACCAGGGAAGGGAGATCTGCCGTCTGCTCAGTGTATAAATGAAAGCAACATGTGGTAAGAGGCTTCCTTTGTGCTGCAGGAGATTAACCCTTTAGGAGGGCGGCTCTGGTTACTGACACTTTTGGGGGGCTATTGTTACTGGCTAGTGAGGGCAGGCGGGATTAGCCTCAGGGTGAGGGCAGTGGCGGCCATCTTAACTGAATAGTGAAATTGCAGTTTTATGCAGACTGGTTGCTAAGTGCTGAATCTTATTAAATATGGGGTAAGTCAGTCTAATAGTAACTGAATCTGGAATATCATGTTATTAGTAACTACATATATGAAAATTTAAATTAGGGTCTAAATGTGACAGTTATCTTTTAAGCTGTATCAGCCTAGTGAGTCTCTGTTTAGGGCGTCTGAATTCAGTTAGGGGGTCTGTATTTACGGGGTTTGGTTTGGAAGTCTGTATTTATTTAGGGGGCCTGGTTGATAAAGGGACTTCCCTCTATTAGTGAACATTTAGATGGTGTAAATGTGCTCTGGTTTTTGCCATGGTTTTACTGTTTTAATTAGATTCACTGTAAAACTGCCTGCATTATTTGCCGTGAGCAGAAACTGGGACACAAATGCATGTGGCGACCATGACATCTCCTGGCTGTATAAACTGATGGCCAGATTGCCTGTATTCAGTAAAGTGATTTTCTGGATGGGACTAACTGACAAGGAAAAGGTTTATTTATTGCATTTTATTCATTTTTGGGCTAAAATAGTTTTTTTTAAGTTGGTCTATTAAACATTTTCAACTGTTTTTCTTCTACAGTTTTTAGTTTTAGTGCACCTGCAGACTAGCAGGCTCTCTGCTTCACACTGAATCCATCAGAGAGCTTCTCCGATGGCCCCATCTGTCACCCTTATCTCTGAGCTGCGGACAGCTCATAAACACTCATGTAAGCTAAGGGGGTCATTTATTAATCTCAAATACACCTAAATTAGGCGTATTCCAGGCACTGTTGGCAGCGCAATGGTTAGTATTTGCACCACTATCTGCGACTTCTCCCTGCTCACACTATGTCTAAAATTGGGGGCATGGCGTGGGCGGGGGAGGGGAGGAGCCGGTAGGCCCATCTCATTCATCATTTCCTACGCCTGTTGTAGGCATAGAAATGGCAGGGAAGCTGTCTTACATTTAGAACTGGCGCTGGATGCGCCAAAGTTATGGAGAAGTCGGCGCCTCTTCATAACTTCTGCGGATCCACTGCCAGCTACGGGCCTTTATTAGGATCGGCGTCAAAAACACCAGTCTTAATAAATGTGCCCCAAAATTCTTATCAAACTGATCAGAATTTAGCTATAATAAGTGTATATGAGCTATTAGCAAATTACAGAAAAGGGCGACAGATTGAGCCATCGGAGCAGCTCTCTGACAGATTCAGTGCGAAGCAGAGAGTAGTAGCCTATAGATACACTGAAACTGAAAGCTGTAGGGAGAAATAATAATGTAGGGAGAAAAAACGATTTTTAGCCCAAAATGAGTAAAATACAATAATAAAAACAATTGCAAAAAATATAATACAATTTTCAAACCAGCTCCTGGTTCTGAATACTTTTGTAATTGCATGTAGTTAAAAATGTTATACAGCCACTGAATTATTCAATAAAATTCATCTGTATAGCGCCACCTGCTCTTTGTTCTTTTCCTTATTTCTTGGTCCTGCTCATTGAGATGGCCGCACATGCTCAGTTTCATCCTTCATCTGCCTCCTGAGCTGTGATAGGGAGAGCTGAGACACGCCCCCTGAGCTGTGATAGGGAGAGCTGAGACACGCCTCCTGAGCTGTGATAGGGAGAGCTGAGACATGCCCCCTGAGCTGTGATAGGGAGAGCATGGACACGCCCCCTGAGCTGCAGCAGAAAAGACAATCCCCTTCAGCTGTCAGCTTGATATAAATCTAGCAAAGCAATGAATGTGGAGATCTGTGGACCCATGTGAGGTACAGGGCTGGTTCTAGCTTTGTTAGAAAGAGGTTGTCGTGTACTATATGACGTCTGATTTCCATTTTTTACATTGTTCATGGGAAACCCCTTTAACACTCGGTGTTATAAGAATTATTAGATCTGATTGTCGCCCCAGTTTTTTTTTTCTTTCAGCATCAGCAAGCAGAGATCTTGAAAATGGTAAGGAATTAAAGCACAAAGTTGCCGCTTTATTTACATCAAACTGGAAAACTTTTTAAGGGTCCATTCACACATCCGTATGTGTTTTGCGGATCCGCAAAACACGGACGCCAGCAATGTGCGTTCCACATTTTGCGGACCGCACATCGCCGGAACTATAAGGGTCCATTCACACGTCCGCAATTCTGTTCCGCATTTTGCGAAACGGAATTGCGGACCCATTCATTTCTATGGGTACGCACGATGTGCTGCCCGGATATGGAAATGCGGACCCGCACTTACGGGTCCACATTTCCGTTCCCGAAAAGAATAGAACATGTCCTATTCTTGTCCGCAATTGCGGACAAGATTAGGCATAATCTATTATAATGCCAGCGATGTGTGGTCCGCAAAATGCGGAACACACATTGCCGGTGTCTGTGATTTGCGGATCCGCGGATCTGTGGATCCGCAAAACACATACGGATTTGTAAATGGACCCTTATAGAATATGCCTAATCTTGTCCGCAATTGCGGACAAGAATAGGACATGTTCTATTTTTTTCGGGAACAGAAATGAGGACCCAGAAGTGCGGGTCCACATTTCCGGATCCGGGCAGCACATTGCGCGGCCCCATAGAAATGAATGGGTCTGCAATTCCGTTCCGCAAAATGCGGAACAGATTGCGGACGTGTGAATGGACCCTTAACCTGTTTTTTAGGAAAATCTTCAGTTGTTTGATGGAAATGTTGATCATTCTCCGCTGTTATAATCAGTTCCTTATATTTGTCAGGGGCAGAAGGATGGGAAAATAGTAACCGCGAGCCAATATTGTGGGCAGGGTGACAGATTTGCTGGTGCACCTTCAAGGGCTGTTCTTTTCCTCGTATTCCACTCTCACTCTTTATTTCAGATATTTCCAAATATCTGCCAAATCCTATCCAAATCAACTTCATGCTCGGTAAGCATCCTCTTGTAAGACTGCGGGGAGACAAGATTTGCTCATCTAAATTGTTATTGCATTCGCTAATAATGGACTTCATTTTAATCCCAGATGGTCTTTTCAATGTCTGCTCCCTCACTATAGGAGACAACGGGACGGGGGCCAATTGGAAAGAGTCTGCTCCTCCTATCCCCCTCTTTTAAATTGCTCAGTGTTTATTTGAGGATGTTCCAAAGATGATAAATGACTTTATAAAAAGTATATAGTATTAACCTCTGAACCTCAGGAAAGAACGGCATCAAATTATCGACATTTTCTCACCACCATTAATACTCCAACAACATAATTTAAAGTTAACAACTGAGGCCGGTTAATTTAACTAGCGCTCTGAATGTTACCACAGCCCGGCAGCTGTACCTAATTATCTCAATTACAACTGGCTGTGGGCACTTAAACTTCTTCTCGCTGCACTGGATTTTCTGCAAGGGTTATGTGGATAGAGCGATCTCTAGGATCACGCGACAATCACTATGCATTGGGATGAATGAGATCGCCCACGAATCGCAAGATGCAAGCAATTTGCAGCTGCTCTTTGCTTTGCAATTGGCTGTTTCTATAGCACTGTGCAGGCGCAAGCGTCTCTTCACCATGGTATAATGCAGGCGTTCCTGCAGGTACCAACTTTCTCCACAACTAGATCTTGCAGGAGAGATTTATGGCAAGAGATAAATCGTTGTGAAATCGCAAGCAGAGCTATATCTTTAGCGACAAATTGCTCCAACAAAGCTTGGGGGTAGCCCTAGTTCCCCCTTCCAAGGGTTCCATATTAGCAGCGATGAAGCGAGTGCTTCATAGCAACGTGAAGTCACCCACAAGTCATGGTAAATTCACGCCATTACTGCAACTAAAAGCTTCTCTTCTTGCAATGATTTCTGCCACAGGAGTGGCATCAGGTCAGCAAGAGAGCCAGCGTCTGAAGATTACATCTGACCGGGCAGCCTAACGAGAAAGGATACGCCCTGTGACTAGTCATTAAAGGGGCATTCCAAGATTTTAATATTGATGATATAATATCTGATAATAGCCTCAGGATAGGCCATCAATATCTGATTGCCGGGGGTCCAACACTCTGCACCCCCACTGAATGGTTTTTCAGAGTAGCGCCGACACCAGGACTATACAGCTCAGTCCATTGTGTCGGGGATGGAGCTGGTAACTGCAACGTTGCTCCTACTGAAGTCTAGCACTACTTCCTGACTTTGGTGTTGTTTCCTGCCTTGCCTGTTGGATACCATACCTTGTACTTGTAGCGCTATTCCTGTCCTGACTCCTAGCTACTCCTGACTTAGTTCCTGCCCTGCCTGTTGGTTACTATACCTAGTATCTGTACTGCTACTTCTGGTCATGATTCCTGGCTCTTACGGACTTAGTTCCTGTCCTGCCTGTTGGTTACTCCACCTGGTAACTGTAGTGCTGCTCCTGGTCATGACTCCTAGCTATTACTGACTTAGTTCCTGCCTTGCCTGTTGGTTACTATGCCTGGAACCTGTAGTGCTGCTCCTGGTCATGACTCCTAGATATTATGGACTTAGTTCCTTCCTTGCCTGTTGGTTACTATGCCTGGTACCTGTAGTGCTGCTCCTGGTCATGACTCCTAGCTATTACTGACTTAGTTCCTGCCTTGCCTGTTGGTTACCAAGCCTGGTACCTGTAGTGCTGCTCCTGGTCATGACTCCTAGCTATTACTGACTTAGTTCCTGCCTTGCCTGTTGGTTACTATGCCTGGAACCTGTAGTGCTCCTCCTGGTCATGACTCCTAGATATTATGGACTTAGTTCCTGCCTTGCCTGTTGGTTACCAAGCCTGGTACCTGTAGTGCTGCTCCTGGTCATGACTCCTAGCTATTACTGACTTAGTTCCTGCCTTGCCTGTTGGTTACCAAGCCTGGAACCTGTAGTGCTGCTCCTGGTCATGACTCCTAGCTATTACTGACTTAGTTCCTGCCTTGCCTGTTGGTTACCAAGCCTGGTACCTGTAGTGCTGCTCCTGGTCATGACTCCTAGCTATTACTGACTTAGTTCCTGCCTTGCCTGTTGGTTACTATGCCTGGAACCTGTAGTGCTCCTCCTGGTCATGACTCCTAGATATTATGGACTTAGTTCCTGCCTTGCCTGTTGGTTACTATGCCTGGTACCTGTAGTGCTGCTCCTGGTCATGACTCCTAGCTATTACTGACTTAGTTCCTGCCTTGCCTGTTGGTTACCAAGCCTGGTACCTGTAGTGCTGCTCCTGGTCATGACTCCTAGCTATTACTGACTTAGTTCCTGCCTTGCCTGTTGGTTACTATGCCTGGAACCTGTAGTGCTCCTCCTGGTCATGACTCCTAGCTATTACTGACTTAGTTCCTGCCTTGCCTGTTGGTTACCAAGCCTGGAACCTGTAGTGCTGCTCCTGGTCATGACTCCTAGCTATTACTGACTTAGTTCCTGCCTTGCCTGTTGGTTACCAAACCTGGTACCTGTAGTGCTGCTCCTGGTCATGACTCTTGGCCATTATGGACTTAGTTCCTGCCTTGCCTGTTGGTTACTATGCCTGGAACCTGTAGTGCTACTCCGGGTCTGGCTTGCTCCAGTCTTCTTCACTGTATCATATATTATCTACTTTTCATGGTGACAACCCTTGACTCTGTTCCTGACCAGAATAGCGCTACCGCTGGCAATACATGACTGTTCAGGGGACTTTGACTTGGGAATCCTCCACCAGCAAATTCCATACTTCCTTGGGAGGGTCATGGGTGAAGACCAAGGTATTCCTTAGAGTTTGCCCCAGTCTAGCCTATAGCCATATAGTTATCACAGCTAGAGATGAGCGAAGTTTTTAAAAATGTGTTTCGGCTGCTTTGCTGAAATTCAGCAAGAAATTTGATTCGTAACTAATTGCTTCATAACGAATCACATTCCATTGTATGGAACGGGCGTAATGACGGGGAGCAGTGATCGTGCCGCTCTCCTGTCAATTAACCCCTCAGATACAGCATTCAACGCTGATCGCAGCATCTTAGAGTCACATTCAGCCTATCAGTGGGTTAATCTGAGGTTAAAACCAAAAAATTTAAAAACTCACCTCATTCATTTGATCACGGAGAGGCTGTCGCAGCCAACTTGATTGAAAAAAACAAGGCAATTCTCGTGCGTGGTGACGTCATCACGCTGGTGATGTCACTGTACCCGCCCCGACATGATGACGTGGAGATGTCACACATCAGCGTGTGCGAGAATTGGGGCGTATTCTTCAATCAAGATGGCTGCGACAGCCTCTCCACGATCAAATGGAAGTATGTTTTTTGGTTATTTTTATCGCTATTTCAGGAAAACTTGATTCATTATCACGAAGCGCCAGGAAATTTGGATTCATGGCAAATCAAATTTTTCCTGAAATTCGGATGGAATTCCACTAATCATAGCCATGAACCATTCTCACAATCAATTTAGGAACAAGCATAGGATAATAAAACTGCATAGGCTGTATACATATGTAATAAAAATAGCAGCCGGGGGCCTGCTGTATTATGCAGCCTGCATCTGCCATGTATGGAGCGAGCTTATCATGTGAGCTCACTCCACTTTTAACACAGATCAGGTACATATTTGTGATTTTACGTTAGGTAGGGTGTTAAAGAGCATGTCCTTTCGGGAGGATGGGGGGCAAGTCCATTCTTCTGCAACTCTTTGCCAGTAAGTGTCACAGCTTCTAACAGAAATTATGCCTGGGGCAGTTGAAGGATAAAACTGAGCATGTACGACCACCGCAGTGGTCAGAGAATTAATGAAAAGAACATACTGTATACTAAATATTTGATTGCATACAATTACAAAAGTATTCAGGTGCTGTTTTAAAAAATGTAGAATATTTTTTTTGTGGGACAACCTCTTTATTAGAGGAGGTTCCTTGGCTGGAGAGCAGAGTGGTTAAAAAGACTTTCTCTTAGGGTCCATTCACATGTCCGCAAAATGGGTCCGCATCCGTTCAGCAACTTTGCGGAACTGGTGCGGACCCATTCATTTTCAATGGGGCCGCAAAAGATGCGGACAGCACACTACGTGCTGTCCGCATTCGCACTTCTGTTCTGCGGCCAAGCAAAAAAATATTCTTGTTCGTGGCATTTCTATCATAGTGCTGGCCTTGTGCGGTCTGCAAAATGCGGAACGCACATGGCTGGTGTCCGTGGTTTGCAGGTCCGCAAAACAGTTGCGGACGTGTGAATGGACCCTTACTCTGGAGGACTTGTCCTGTATTATACAGACAACCCATTGATTTGAATGGACACTATGTAGCGCTTTATTTCTTCTTTGGTGGCGCTGTGGGGAAACTACATGTATTGCTAGGTTTCCCGACAGATAGCAGCTGACCACTTGGGGTCGCAGCAGGAGGAGACTTCTTTTTGTCAAAAGGACCCTTCTAATAAGTAGGGATTGTCAAAGTAGGGAACCCACTGAGTAGGGACCGACCACAAAACAAGCTACTTGATAATTATTGAGCAAATCAGTATAAATGTGACATTTTTTTCAGCCTTCATTATCAGCAAAACTTTTGCAAAGCAATTTTTTAAAGTTTTGTCTCATCTCTATACAACCCCGTATATAATCCCGTTGAGGGAGGGGGGGGATAAACCAGTTTTATGATGAAAAACTTTTAGGAATCTTTTTAGTAATTTCTCAAAGTCTTCCAAACTGATGGCGAAGAATAAAAAAATGTGTTAGATATATCCATCACAAAAAGTAATTGGCGTCATGGGGGTTGGCTTTTCAATAAATCTGGCTGGATTGTCACAACCCAGGTTTACTGTCCAGAGAGTTTGATAAATGAGTACAAGCACCTAGACCTAACAGCACAGCCTATTAATACTTCATGTGAGTATGAAGCAAAGCAAATACCAGCAATTCTGTACTGGGTTTACCATGGAAAAATAGGACTACAGGAAACATATAAAGTGTGGATATACTGTATATATGCTGATATTCTTTTGATTAAGCTCTTAAAGTAACAATGGTTCCAAGTTCAAGAACATAATATAAAACATAAAAAGTGAAAAAAAGTAATAAAGAAAAAAAAGCAACCTTTGTAAATACATTGTTTAACTTATCTTATATAATAGCCCAGAGCAGCATTGAAAATTCGACTTTTTTATTAGCTTAGGCAGGGTGCTGAACTACCTTTAAGACACCAGTCCTCTATGGAGACGTTAATGGAAGTGCTCCAGGCTATGGAGGCTTATTGACAATGGTCCATGGGAAACGAATATGCAAAGAGGTATCTCCCAAGAAAGAGAACCATCTCACCAGCACCAACTATTGGAAATTGACCCCTATGAGTCAAGATCTGACTTTCCAACAAGCCTCAGTATGTGACAAGGGAAAATAGCCAAACCAAATATTCATCCGTATACAGCTATTTCAGGGAGCTTGCCCCTCGTCAGTACGTGGTCAGCAGGATTCTGGCTGGCTGAGTGCGATGCCTTGGAAGCGGCTTGGCCGGTTCTGCATCTCCATAAAGAGACAAGTCCTGAATGGAGACTTATTGGCAATGCTCCATGGGAAACAAATATGCAAGGAGGTATCTCCTAAAAAAGAGAGTCATCTCACATGCACCACCTTGTCAAATCCCAAGGCTTGTTGGAAAGTCGGATCTTAACTCATAAGGAGCCACTTCTAATAGGTGGCGCTGGCAAGATAGTTCTCTTTTTTTGGGAGATACCTCTTTGGATATTCGTTTCTCATAGACCATTGCCAATAAGTCTCCAAACAGGACTGGTCTCTTTAAGGAGATTCAGCACCCTGCCTAAGCCACTTCCAAGGCATCGCACTGAGCCAGCCATAATCCTACTCTGTAATGATGAGAGGCATGCTCCTTTAAACAGACATAGATGGATATCTGACTTGGCTATTTTGTTTCGTCAAATCCCTTGTTGGAAAGTTGGATCTTAATCAACAGGAGACACTTCTAAGAGTTGGTGCTAGTGAGATGGTTCTCTTTCTTTGGGGATACCTCTTTGCATATACTTTTTTTTATTGGAAACAGTCAATATGCATGTCATTAGACAGATCCCTGCAGGTGGCAGTGCTGCATTGGAATCTACTGAATTTACCATATACTACTGTATTAAATCACTTAAGTATATGGGAAAAGCAATCTAATGATTTCGCGTTCAGGTTCCATAGGGGGGCTTAAAAAAAGTTAAAAAAAAAGGTAAAAAAAAAAAGTTTTAAAAATATATAAAAATTTTAATCATATCCCTTTCCACATAAAAAAAAATTGTAAAAAAGGTCATATGCACTGCTGCATCCCAAAATGCCCGAACTATTAAACTATAAATACTTATCCCATACAGTGACCGCTATGATGGGGCTGCAGAAGAAAGGACTCACTTCCTGAAGAAGGACTCGTCCCCTGACCTGCCACCTTGAAAATAATCTGAAAGAGCAATTGAAGCAATGAATGGGGAGATCCCTGGATCCATGGGAGGTACATGACTGGTTCTAACTTTGTTAGAAAGAGATTGGCATGTATTATATGATGACAATATATTTTATATTATATGATTTTCATCATTTACATCAGTCATGGCATAACCCTTTATGGGAACTGCTGGTCCAAACCCAGAAACTACCAGTTTACCATCAACTCACAAACACACCATCCCAATGTACATGGCATGGTGTTGTTTTTGCTTTTTGAAATGATTTTTGAATTGTTCCCGTTCCCTCAATGATGCCCTCGGCAGCCGTCTACTCTGCAATAAGGTTTTCCTTATTAATTATTTAATGTAGTCGCAATATATTATTATGGCCACAATAAAACTGGGACAATTAAACCAATGTCTTTTTGTTCCCATAAAAGTCAATTCTGATCTATTTTACAAAATAACTACCTAATACAAAGACAAAGACAAAGCAATCAGAAGGGGAGGTTTTTTCAATTTGGCATTAGCTAATGGAAAGAAGAATATAACTGCTGCACCGAGAAGGGGCATACAAGGAACTAGTGATCTGTTTCTCAGAAGCATCAATGAGACATTTTTATAAGGGAATTACAAAGACTGTTCATTCTACAAGGGCAAAACCTTAAGTGCTGAAAACACATTAGACGCGTACAAATGAGGAGCTTACAAATAAAGGTGAAGAGTAGTCATGTGTTACATTTCATGTAAGAAAAATCATGAAGATCTGGAAACATGTTATGTTTATTTTATTTATTTATTTTTTAAATTAGGTTATTCTGAAATTGCATTAAGGAATTGAAGCAAATTAACTGGAACAAAATAGAATCGACTTGCCGTAATTTAATTATTACAATTATCATTGTTAATATAACAGATTGTTATATTATTTTAAATATCTTATTGATATTAGTATTATTTTATTTAAATAACATTCGTATTTTATAACGTTTTTATTATATGAATGAAATAATATAACAATATTATTAAATTTATCAGATTAATTACAAATGTTACATAAATTGTTGATTGTCCATCGTTTTCGATGAGGACCTTGACATCTGATAGATAGATCATTGGCCATTAGTGATGTATCCTTAGATGGCTAATAAGGCCTATGTTAGCATTAAATGTTTTGTTACATATTGAACAGACAAATATGGATGTTTTTGTTTTAACATTTGCATTTGCAGCTTTGTGTTTATGAAGTGTATGCCTCTCCCGTGCTAGGATTGTCCTTCTGGATTCGTATATCTGGCAAACCTGATGGATCAGGGAACGCTATTATTTATTTATTTTATGCACTTATATAGTGCTACTGTATTCCGCAGAGCTTTACAGACATTAGCACCCAACTGTCCCCAATGGGGTTCACAATCTAAAGTCCCTATCAGTATGCCTTTGGAGCTATGTATAACGATCATGCGCCAGAGATTCCCACGAGGTGATGTTGATATCCAGGGACTTGAGAGAGGCTTTCAGGGAATCTTTGTATCGCTTCTTTTGCCTGCCATGCAATCGCTTACCCTTGGACAGCTCACCATAGAAGATCTGTCTAGGGATGCGATGGTCTGGCATCCTTGCGACGTGGCCTTCCCAGCGCATCTGGGCTTTCATCAATAAGGTGTAGACTGATGGTAAGCCTGCTCTGGAGAGGACTAATGTATCTGGCAACTTATCCTGCCACTGGATCCTCATGATTGCACAGAGGCAAGTCATGTGAAAGTGGTTCAGCTGTCTAGCATGTCTTCTGTATACTGTCCAGGTCTCAGTCACTAGCATACATCAGGGTGGTTAACACTACCGCCTGGTAGACCACGGCGGTCCCACACAATGGTCCGCAATCTGCCAAATGCAGAACTTGCCTTTGCAATTCTGCAGTTGACCTTGATGTCAATTGTCACTGCACGGGAGAGGCTACCGCCAAGATACGTATATTGGTCCACTGCATGCAGCTTCTGTCCATCCTGGTTAATTAATATGACAAAGGAATGCGAATGTTATGGACAGCCATATACTGAAAGTTTTTTGTAAAAGCCAAAAGTTTCTACAGTTCATAGGCTGATTGCCAGCATCCCAATAGTAAAAAAGTTTCAATTCACCATTTGTAATTGGGGCGTTTTCTGTTCATGTTAGTGAATGCATTGTATTCCTGCAAGATAACGGTCATGGTGGGGAGTAGGGGAAACCCCCCACCGTACAATGATGAAAGGTGGGATATGACACTAGGCCTGGAAACCGGGATAAGGGGAGCAGGTCACCTCCTAACGCCACACTAATCCAATCCCTGACCTCCTAACTGTATGAGCCAGCCTCGATGGTAGGGGGGCTCATACTCTGGAACCTGGGCTCTTCTGACCCTAATGATCCCTGAAATAGGAGACAGGAATAAGAGACAACCGGTTCATCCATGACATGGATGAACCGGAGTCTCCCACAGGCCTAGCAACAAAGCAAGGGAAAGCCAGTGAGTAAAAAACTGGAACCCCTGCAACCCCTGGAACCCCTGCAAACGGACTGAAATCCGAACACCATCCCGGACTCAGTACATACTGACACACATAGGAACCAGCACTCCAGCAAAGGCTCACTGACTTGACTTTTGGTTTCCCCTCTGGGGAACCATGAGACCCCCTTTCGGAGGACAACACACAGGGAAACGCCTTGCATTCATGCTGGACAAACACCACCAAAAGACCAGACATGAAACAACAACAAGACGTACACTACACCCTGAACATAATCCCACACCAAACATCAACACAGATAAGGTAGGGAACATAGTTGATACAAAAGGGATGACAAACTATGTTCAACAAGGTGGCCCTCAAGCTGGGCAGATGGAAAGGTCCAAGATGGCAGCATAACTGCAGCTCCACCAGAAGCTGAAGTCAACTAAAACCTCTGGCTCCAAACACCAGTACTATAAGAGCCAAGAGGTCACACCCAGATCTACCTTGCTCACACCTTAACCCCATACACACCAGAAATGGGAAGGGAACCAGACTTAAAGGGAAAGTATCCAAACTACAAACTACACGTTGCCACCAACAACAAGCATGCACGGCTAAAGTGTCACGGTCCACTACCACCAGACCATGACAGAGCCGTGACAATACCATTCAGTTACAGCAAAGTTTTAAATGCATTTAACTGCAGTTACGCCATTAGTACACCAGTGTTATTGAATGCATCAGTTACAGCAAATGCATTTTACTGCAATAACACTATTAGTATACTAGTGTTATTGAATACATTGTATTACTGTAATATACCCTTTAGTTACAGCATAAACATTTTACTGCAATAACACTATTGTAAATTCTCAATACCAGTGTGCAGTGTGTTTGTATGGGGGAGGGCCATTTAATTGCACCTCTGTATTTAAATTACAGAAAGAACACTTGCAATTTTACTAGTACCATTTAAAATTCTGCGTTCCAAACCCACCACTTTTCCTTTATAGGCTTCATAATAAAATGTAGGGTAACAAAATAGAATAAGACAGCTCATCCAAACTCACTGTGCACAAAACAAGAACAAGGCTGGCCACGCTTTGTGAAACCAGTACAATTAAATTCCTTTGTTTAATCCACGAATATGACAAGATAAAAAAACACTGGAGAAACCTACGCGTTTCAAGAATGTAAACCACTTTTAGTCACGGCTTTAAAAAAAAAATGTTGCACTTCCCTCCTTATATTAGGTATATCAATCAAAGCTGGGGGGCAGAGGGCGTTACAACACAAAGCATCAAATACCAACTATGCACAAATATGGAAAAAGGCATATATTCCTGACAACAATATACATACTGTGTATTAATAAAAATAAGTTAAATCCGTTTTTAAATTGTGACTTTTCGGGAAGCGTGTGTCAAAGATCAAAATCCAACACACTTCTCTCTTTAATAGGATCCTTCTCCGGTCTCCTCTACGCCTGGGTTTGTTAATCCCTTCAAAAACCCTGACTTTCAAACTATCCGTATTGCTCTGATGTTTCTGGATTTCTGCCTATTACTTTTTGGATCTGAGATGCTCAAAAGATGTTCACTAATACTTTTTCTTAGTTGTCATGTTGTGCACCCTATGTACTAAAACTGACACACAGCGCATTCAATGACATATCAACCCTGCTGCCCTGTTAATCCACCTCTCCCCTCATTTCTCCTGTGCCTCTCCCCTCGGTCAATCCTTTCAGTGGCTCCAGCAAATTCAGTTTAAAATATTAACAACTTCATACAGTATAAGTAGAGATGAGTGAATCGAATCCAACAAAGTGGAATTCGATCCAAATTTCCAGATAAATTCGATTTGCCACGAAGCCGAATTTCCTCGTGCTTCGTGATAGCAAATAGATTTAAACTTAATTAGTGTAAAAAATAAAAAATAAATTCATACTTACGGTACCTCCTACATTTGCTTGCAATGGGCTGGGCGCCGCCATCTTGATTGAAGATCTCGTTCGAAATCCCGTACATGATGATGCATGACCTCGTCACCACGCCGGCTGGCGTGACAACGTCATCTCGGCCCATGCGAGATTTTGTGCAAGACCTTCAAGCAAGATCGCGGCGGCCGGTCCGTCGTGACCAAATGGAGGCGGTAAGTATGGTTTAATTTTTTTCCTGTTCATTTTACAATGTATTATTACTCTCAGATCCTGCGATCATGTATGAACTCGACATCTGAGGGGTACAATGATGGGGCGCTCCCTGTCACTGCACTCGCTAATTTAAAAAATATATTTTTTCTTAATTCGGCAAAACAGCCGAATCGAATTTTCCAAAACTTTGCTCATCTCTTCATATAAAGGCTATCCCCAATCTGTCCCATCCTTACATATATGAACTGTTTTCCCAATACGTCCCCACACATTATCTCTGATTCTCACAGGACCTATTTCTCTGTTCTCCCATCGACTGTTCCTCGCACAATTGACTATTAGATTTCTCACTTGCCTCTACTCTACTCTGGAACTAACTCCCCCAACACATCAGACTCTCCCTCAACATCCAAACCATAAGTAACCTGAAAGCCCACCTCTTCGGGAAAGCCCCCCACCTGGATAAGCATGTACCACCACAGAGTCAGATGAGTTGTCTTTACCCTCACTAACTGTGTTCTTTACCCTTAGGCTACTTTCACACTAGCATTTTTGCTGGATCCGGCAAGGTTCAGCAGAAACGCTTCCGTTACTGATAATACAACCATCTGCATCTGTTATGAACAGATCCGGTTGTATTATCTTTAACATTGCGGCAGAGAAAATGGATCCGTCCCCATTGACTTGCATTGGGGGTCTTGCTCCGCATTCCAGGACAGAGATGCATTTTGGAGCATTCCGTTCTGTTCAGTTCAGTTTTGTCCCCATTGACAATGAATGGGGACAAAACTGAAGCGTTTTTTTTCTGGTATTGAGCCCATATGACGGCTCTCAATTCTGGAAAACTAAAACGCTAGTGTGAAAGTAGCCTTACCTTGTAGACTGTAAGCTCTTGTGTGTCTTGCAAGGTTCTCTCCCTCTCTGTACCAGTCTGTTAATGGTTTCTTATTTATTGTATTTTTAATATTATGTATGTGTAACCCCCTCTTGATGTACAGCGCCATGGAATTCATGGTACTTTAAAAAAAAAATATTATAATCATCATCATCATCATACATGACACATGTCACTGTTGGTCCAAGAATATTTACAAGAAAAACTGAAGCAGAACTCCAATTAAGGTAAAAAGGTGGTGGACAGACTCTTAAGAAAGGCCTTATTGTGCTGGGCTGCAATTTCCTGGTTGGGGAAATAATGTGGATCCACCACCCTTTCAGATAGATAGACAGAGTGATGGAAATGGTCTGAACTGTGGTAAACTGTAGCTTTAAGGCCAGGCAGGTTCTGTTCTTTTTGTCTTTTATACACTGCCTGTCCCAAAAAAAAGTTGCCACAAAAAAAAAAAAAGGTTACACACTGTAATATTTCATTGGACCGCCTTTAGGTTTGATTACGGCACGCTTTCGCTGTGGCATTGTTTCGATAAGCTTCGGCAATGTCACAAGATTTATTTCTATCCAGTGTTGCATTCATTTTTCACCAAGATCTTGCATTGATGATGGTAGAGTCTGACTGCTGCGCAAAGCCTTCTCCAGCACATCCGAAAGATTCTCAATGGGGTTAAGGTCTGGACACTGTTGTGCCCAATCCATGTGAAAAAATTATGTCTCATGCTCCCTGAACCACTCTTTCACAATTTGAGCCCAATGAATCCTGGCATTGTCATCTTGGAATATGCCCGTGCCATCAGGGAAGAAAAAATCCATTGATGGAATAACCTGGTCATTCAGTATGTTCAGGTAGTCGCTGACCTCATTCTTGGAGCACATACTGTTGCTGAACCTAGACCTGACCAACTGCAGCAACCCCAGATCATAGCACTGCCCCCACAGGCTTGTACAGTAGGCACTAGGCATGATGGGTGCATCACTTCATCTGCCTCTCTTCTTACCCTGATGCGCCCATCACTCTGGAACAGGGTAAATCTGGACTCATCAGACCACATCACCTTCTTCCATTGCTCCAGAGTCCAATCTTTATGCTCCCTAGCAAATTGAAGCCTTTTTTTCTGGTTTGCCTCACTGATGAGTGGTTTTCTTACGGCTACACAGCTTGAGTTCCCTTCGCATTGTGCATGTGGAAATGCTCTTACTTTCACTATTAAACATAGCCCTGAGTTCCACTGTTGTTATTCTTCGATTTGATTTCACCAAACGTTTAAGTGATCGCCGATCACGATCATTCAGGATTTTTTTCCCCGCCACATTGCTTCCTCGAATACAATGGGTCCCCACTATCCTTACAGTTTTTAATAAGGCGTTGGACAGTTCTTAACCCAATTTTAGTAGTTTCTGCAATCTCCTTAGATGTTTTCTCTGCTTGATGCATGCCAATGATTTGACCCTTCTCAAACAGACTAACATCTTCTCCACGACCACGAGATGTGTCTTTCAACATGGTTGTTTAAGAAACGAGAAGCAACTCATTGCACCAGTTGGGGTTAAATAACTTGTTGCCAGCTGAAAGATAATCGCCCATGCAGTAATTATCCAATAGGAGGCTCATAACTATTTGCTTAGTTAAGTCCAGGTGGCGACTTTTTTTTTCCGGACAGGCAGTGTATGATGTTGCTAAAAACTGCTAACCTTGAGATAAGATGCTGCAGAAGCTTTATAACTACTAAGATGCTGTTGGTATGGTCAGGAAGTATTGCTTTATATCAGGGGTGCACAACATGATACCATTCTATGTGGCCCCCAACCATCTAGTAACAGACATGTACGTCTATGTCTTATGGCTGCTTGCATGCATCTTTCATGTATTATCCCATTAGATGGGAGTACTAGAAGTGTAACTACACATTTATGATATATATCAAAAATATAGTATTTCAGTTGGTAATACTCCTTTAAGTTTTATTTTCGGTGCTTGGAATTGGTTCAGGCTGACAACGTGGCCCCCAACCAGAAAAGGTTGTGCACCCCTGCTTTATATGAATACCTAATCAAATTACTATTTTCAATTTCCACCCCCTTGGCGGTGTGCCTCCTTTTTTTCCATTACCTATAAGACTGTATGTTTTGATAATAAAGTTGGGAAATTGCTTGAGACCATAGCTGGGTCTTGTGTGCTTGAAAACAGTCCCAGCATAAGGACTGAAACGTTGCTGTATGGGTGAATAAAGAACACCACATTTTTTCAGTATTTGGATGTGCTGCAGCTCTTTTCCTCATATATATATATATATATATATATATATATATATATATATATATATATTTAGAGAGAGAAAGAGAAAGAAAGAGAGAGTCCATATTTTCACTCCATAAGACGCATTTTCCCCACAAATCTGGGGGGAAAATGGCAGTGCTTTTTATGGAGCGAATAATAGCTGGGGAGAGGTGAATACAGTGTTCCTTGTGCTGGCAGTATGCTCCACTCCTTGGTCTTCTGAGGGCTCCACACTGCACTGTGACTTCAGGGTCTGGTCTGAGGAGGATTAGGAGTCTGAGGTCCGGTGCATCTTATGGAGCAAAAAATAACTATATATATATATAAAATAAATGAAATCCGCAGCACATCCAGGTAGTGAACAAGTGAAAGAAGCTTTAATCACCAAGCATGCGACGTTTCAATCCTCTCAATGGGATTTTTCTCAAGCAGTGACGTCACTGCTTGAGAAAAATCCCATTGAGAGGATTGAAACGTTGCATGCTTGGTGATTAAAGCTTCTTTCACTTGTTCACTACCTGGATGTGCTGCGGATTTAATTTATTTTATATTATTTGGAGGTGGATCGCCGACTCAGCCGCTGGCACTCCGTCTGTACCCTTCAGACAGTGGTGCTGCCCACATTCCTTGATTTAGTATATATATATATATATATATATATATATATACACACACACACATAATTGCATTCACGTTGCAGCTTCTATTTTATTTTTATTACTGTAATTATTATTATGATGTATTTTCAGTTTTTCCATTCACTGGAATTGAGCTTAGCTGCAACCCATGGACAGGTATGGTGCTGTTTCTGGAATAGGACAGCCATGTTTTTCTAATTTTGATTATAAATATCAGGTCAAAGTGGCCAAAACAGCCAATGTTGTCAGGACTGCCACATAATTTAATGGACAGCTGAATATTCCACCTTAGACAGGGAAAAGAATGATTGGGCATTCTGGATCTCTACATATAGTTCCAATGATACATAATTAATGGTTTGCAAAATGATATAATCCCTACTGGGGAGAGATGTGCAAATCGACTCCTTAGAATCAAAATTTGACATGAATTGTTTGTCGGAATCAGAATTTCTTCAGTTGAATTTTGATTCTAGAGAGAGTGAGAGAAGAGAGAAAGAAAAAATTTCTAGGCAGGAAGAGTACTTTTCTGACTTTTAAATTCATTCCGAATTTCTCCGAAAGTTCAAATTCACACAAAGCTTAATTTTTTATGATTCGTTACAGGAAAATGAGAGAGAGAGCTGGGACATTGGAGCTGCAATTACACCTGCTCCCTTCTGCACAGCAAGAGGGTAAACAGTGAGGGGAACACAGCACAGCAGTTGTATAAGCGCTGCTGACTGGCACGGGTGCTTTCCAGCCTTTTATATATGCTTATGTAGCAAAAATAGGAAAATAGCTAAGCCAGCCTTACATCTGCAACTAGCTCTTTCAGCTTTTCTAGTTGTAAGGCTTTGGGGGACCACTGGGAGGGTACTATTTCTGTTATGGAGACTAGCTGATATACGGATGGAGTAGAGTTAACACTCCTGTTTTCTGAGATTTCTCTGTTGTGTTATCTAATCTAAGCAAACAACTTCAATTGCTTTTCAAGATAATGCGATGAGTTAAGAAATTTTAGTTAAGAGCTGGAGTGCTAACCTGCTACATCTGTACGTGATGACTATTGTAGGCTAGACAATCCTCCTCTTGATTTCTGGGGAAAATATATGCAAATTATTATGTCTAACATCTGCTGGCATCTCTCTACGTCTCTCTACACATCAATTCATTCCTGTACCACATTTTAAACATGTGGCAAACCTGAAACTGACCAAATCTTGAAAGGTTCACTCATCTCTACAGCAAAGACCTATGCCTTTACCCATATCTCCTTGTTCACCAATCTTGTGACCTGCACATGTTCACATTATCCATGGAAAAAGACCATTTTGATTTCTACTTCTCAAAACTCACATTACCTACCGGCTTGTAGAACTTGGTACCCTTACTACTATACTCAGTCTGCAAACTGAATGCCCCAACTATACCCAATACAGATGAGCGAATCGAATCCCACGAAGTGGAATTCAATCCGAATGTCAGGATAAATTCGATTCCCCTCGAAGCCGAATTTCCTCATGCTTCATGTAAGCGAATCGATTTAACCTGAAATAGTGTCAAAAACTAAAAAATTCATACTTACCTCCTCCATTTGCTTGAGACGGGCCGCCAGCCGCCGTCTTGATTGAAGATCTCGGCCGAAATCCCGTATGACGTCACCACGTCGGCCGGCGCGATGACGTAATCTCATGCCGCGCCAGATCTTCAAGCAAGATGGCGGTGGCCGGCCCGTCGCGAGCAAATGGAGGAGGTTGTCACAACGGGGAGTGGGGGAAACCCCCCACCGTGCAGTATAAAAGGGTAAAGGGGATCAGCCTGGCCAAAAAGGAGTAATAAGGGAGTAGGTCCCTGATGGTAGGACGACTCATACTCAGGATACCTAGAGACCCTAAGTCGCCTTTGTAATCCCTCACCAAGGAGCAGGGGAGAGACGACCTGTTCATCCCAGTCATGGAGGAACAGGAGTCTCTAACTGAGACCAGGCTGCAAGGAGAGGGGAACACATACAGCAATTGAGATGGCAGGTAAGCGAAACCATAACACACTTACCTGCCACAGACACACTGACTGGAACCCGTGCACAAGTGCTGGTGTCCACACCAACATTAGAGGACACAGCACACACCACAAACCACACAGGGACCCAGGACACCCATAGCTGTAATAAACCTAAGACAGGGGAATGTCTAGCCAAACATGCTGGACACCAAACTAAACATACCAACAACCTGAACATAACCCACTCCATAAAAATAGAGACAGTCAGAGAAGGAGACATCGGGATAACATTGATGACCACAAGGGTGGCCCTCACTGGACAGATGGAATATGAAGACCAGGAGCATAGCTTCAGCACACACCATGGCTGGAGTACAACTGACTCCTGACCTAAAGCCACAGGTATTAGAAGCACAAGTGACCACACCCAGTCAGGGAGTTACCCCTACATCACCAAACAGAGGGAGTCTACAACTAAAAGGGGAAGTGCATACACAAGCATACCAAACACGTAACCACCGGCAACACGGCAACCGTGTCACGTCAATCACCCAGAAGGCCGAGACACTGCCACTGGATGCTCTCACAGCAACACGTTGCCGCGGGCAACCGCAAGTGTAGCAACAGTGTCACAGCGCAAACCAAAGGCCGTGACAGAGGTAAGTTTGATAAAAATAAAAAAATTATGTTAATTTTACACTGTTTTTACACTCATGTATGAACGAGGCATCTGAGGGGTACAATGACTGGGGGCGGCACTATCGCAGCTCCCTGTCATTGCACCCACTACTTACAAAATAATGTGCTTTGTGACGAAGTGATTTGTCACAAAGCACATTTTTCTGTAAAATTCGGCGAATCAGCCAAATCGAACTTTTCAAAAATTCGCTCATCTCTAATTCCCAAGTTCGTTCGACAAACATGCTACAGTTTCTCCTAGGTCCCGATTTTGTCAAGTTGATCTGTATCACTCGAGATCAGTTAATCTGTGTTTTCCAAGTCTAGCTCCCTGTGGTCCTCCTCATCTTTGTGTGCAAAGAGAACAAACGCCCGCACGCTTACTGCTAACTCTCCAATTGTCATCTTGACAATACCTGAAGACTTCTTCTTGTAACCCTTTAACCTTCATTATTCTGGCAAGAGTCTCGAGCCTCTCCATAGCTGAACTTACGCTGTATACAAAGCCGTAGTCAATTTCTTTTAGGTTATCAGCAAATTTGAGAAGCGTGCCAGCTATTTCTGCTTCAAAGATCATTTTTTTGTAATTCTTGTAAAGCCTAATAGCTCTTAGACTTTAATAAATCATGGGCAAGAGCTCACTTTCATACTTTGCAGGACACGATTATGTCAGGCAAACAGCTACGTCCTTCTGTCCCCTATTGGGGAATTCTTATTAGACAAGCATCCTCGGGTCATTATTTCTGACAAGAGAGCCACAGCTCCGCTTGACTATTTTATGTGTCTCTTTGACGGCTTTAAGCATCCAGCCTGTGAAAATAAGTCCTGTGGGTCAATCTCTGCTACATTCATATCACACCATATAATACTTTTTAGCGGTTTCCTTTGTAAACAGGGAGCATAGGGGAATTCTGTCCATGTCAATCACTTTGGTGGCTCCACGGTGGGGCAGCCATGTCTTCGCTTGTCCATGTCTTGAAGGCATAATGGAGTTTGACAGGTTTAATGAGTATTTTACCTAATAATCTAAAGTCATTGCATGTGACTGATTGCTCCGGTAGCAGTTTTGCCCTCGGCAATAAGGCGATATAAATAAAGAACAGTCTGCGGTTTGCATTACCTAGAACAAAATATAGACCTAACAAAGGGGATGAGAAATTATAAATTACAGTTTTTATGGAGGCTGTGATAAATGCAGGCTGTCAGGCTGAGAACCTTTGGAGAAAGTCAAAGAAATCCAGGTGTTGAGGACTAACTCCTCAATTATTTACATGTATATTTAAAGCATTGAGGGTAAAAACCTATACTTGAGAGAAAAATTATAAAAAAAATTACCTATGCATGTAATATAAGTGGTCTCCATGTAAACAGGTAAAAGCCCAGTTTGTGAATAAGGTAGCTCTCTCTGCCTCTCTTCCAGCAGGAAGTCTCAGCATGATCTCTAGCATCAATCTGCAGTTAAATTATGTCTAAGCAATGAGCTTTTCCATTACAAAACCTTTGTCTTTCTGTGCAAAAGAAGGGAATTTTTTAAGTATTACTTACAATTTCCCATAAAAAAAAGCTTAAAAAGTTGACTTTTTTAAAATGAGAATACAAGTAACATTTCTGATCAACAGGCAAAGGCCCTTCAAAAGCTAAATTGATTTCATAAATTTTTTTAGATTTTTTAGCTAAAAATCTACCTAGTCTGTTTTTTATAGTACCCTTACAAATGGCGTTAGGACGGTTACAAACAACCAAGATATGGCAACATTTTGGTGCACAAAAGCATTCTAAAATAATACGTGCTATGGGGCTAGGTGGTCTAAAGTAGCCCACCACATGTACTAGGAAGAATGTGAAGAGGAACCCTATTCTTACCACATAGGGAATATGTGCCCTCTCCAGAACTTCTGGTGGTAATTCCAGATGTCATGTGATCACTTTTAGCGCCAAGTGGAGTCACTAAGGATTGTGAAGCTACTACAAATGCTCACCATGACCATGTGTGTTGCCCTTCTCTGCAGCCCTTCCAATACAAACATTTACTATTACAATCTTCACTTTCTTGAAGGCCCCCAGGGTTAAAAAACAATTAAAAGGGTTGTGCCACCATTAAATGTTATTTTAAAATAATTCAACATAAAAAACGAATTATGTTTGTACAGTATTTACTTTCAGTTACAGAAATGCTCCAGTTGTGAGATATCCTCTTTACTGCATTAAAATTATGCCCCCTGGCAGGGCTGTCTCCAGGTTCATTTGGGCCCTTGGGCGATAAAGTCTCAGTGGGCCCCCTTACACAGTGATAACTCTCTGTACAGCTAATAAAGTAGATATCACCTGCAGTCCTATGTAACAACACAGATAACACAGTGATGGCTATCTGAGTACAGAAAATGTAGTAGTGTTACCTGCAGTCCTATGTAAAACCACAGATAACACTAGTGCTGATAATGTGGTAGTTTTAGCTGCAGTTCTATGTAAAACCACATATAATACTGGTGTAGAACATGTGGTAGTGTTACCTGCAGTCCTACGTAAAACCACAGATAACACTAATGTAGATCATGTGGTAGTGTTACCTACATCCTTAATGTGCCTCCCTGTGTCTCTCCCACGGACTCCATGCTGGTGGCACTGCCTCCTCTACCATCTTCTTCTTGCCCCACAGAACATCCTGATGCAGCTGCGTAGGCATAGGAACACTGTGGGAACACTGTGGGCATGGTGATGGTGACACACACACACACAGGGAGAGACACATACACAGGGACACACACACATACACACACACACACACAAGGACACACACACTGGGATGGTCAAATACACACACACACACACACACACACGGACAGTCAAATACACAGGAACACACATACACACAGGGACACACACACACAGGGACACACACACAGGGACACACACACACACAGGGACACACACACACACACACACAGGGACACACACAGGAACAGACACAAATGCGATGGTGAGATCGTCAACCAACTTCTATCTAATGTGTGTGGCCTCCTTTGGGGACATTAAAAGGGAATTCCACCTTTAGTTATGCTCCAACCTTTCATTACCTTCTAATATGACTCCCACTGATTCCCAGTACTGAGGAGACATGGACTGGGGTTTAAAAAGAAATTATCAACATGTACCAGAAGGTGGTCTAAACTGTAACCCATTAGGCACTGGCTAGACTGTGGTATGGAGTCTAAGCAATGCCTTAGACACACACACGGGGACTTACACACAAACAGGGGCACACACACAGGGACAGACAAGCAGGGACACACACACAGGGACAGACACACACAGCTAGGCCCCACCACATTCCGGCCTTGCTCTTCTCTGTACAGGAACACAGCTCTCTGCTCCTCTGGCTCCTCCCCCACTGGTCACATGGACGGATGACATCAGGAAGGTCCTTTAGCCCGGTAGGAAACTCCATCTACCCTGTTCTGAGTCATGGGGCCGCCCACCCCAGCAGTGCACATGGCGAAAATTGTCTGCATTGCTGGGGTAAGCTGCCCTAGAATTCAGAATAGACAGTTTAATGAAGACCAGGACACAGCTGCAGGAGTGAGTGGGCACAGTGGGCCCCCCAGGAGCAGTGGGCCCCGGCACTTGCCCGGGTGTTCCGGGTGCTGATGCTGGCCCTATCCCCTGGTGTTTAGCCTGTATCGTAATGTGCATGTCTATCTAATGAGGTGGTCGCACATGCTCAGTTCCATCCTTCAGCTGCTACCAGCTAGAGAACTGCAGCAGAAAAGATATCCTGAGCTGTGATAGGGAGAGAGTGGCAACAGAAGGGACATGCCTCCTGAGCTGTGATACGGAGAGAGCTGCAGAAGAAAGAGCTATGATAGCTATGACACACAACCTGAGCTGTGATAGGGAGAGAGACCTGAAGCAAAAAGGACATACACCCTGAGCTGCCAGGTTGCAATAAATCTAGCAGAGCTATTAGCGGAGATCTCTGGATCCATATGAGGTACGGGGCTGATTCTAGCTTTGTTAGAAATGTATTGTCATATACTATGTGGTTGATTTTCATTTATTACATCAATCATGGCATAACCTCTTTAAGGATTTGCTTTTTATAAAACAGTGCCACTCTTGGCCATGGGCTATGTTTGGTATTGCAGCTCATCCGTAAATAAGGTTAAGTTGCAATACCAGACACAACCCATGGACAAAAGCAGTGCTGTTTCTGGAAAAAGTAGGACCCTCTTTTCTAATGCCAAACCTCGACTTTAAAATTCACTGTCTTCTTTCCAAGTGGGGCACAAACAGTCCCCACTAATATAGAGACTTTTGATTTTCGGCACGGTTATGGCTTTGCTATTAAGCGGTAAGCACGTCTTCTGGGTTTTGCTTTGTAATGAATTTGAAATGTGTTATATAAGAAGATAATTGTGTTTTTCCTTTTTCTTTAGAAACACTTGGAAGTTTTAATTACAGAACAGCCTGCTCTATATAATAGAATAATGGCTGCTGGATTCCGCCTAATGAACTCCCTGTCACATCTCGTCTTGTTTTATCTCTTCCTTCCTCCCGCCCTCGCTGCGTAGTTAAACTTGTCAGGTGTTAAAGATACTTCATCATCCAGTTCTCCTGCTTCCAAGTCATTGTGCTCTTCTGACTTGAGTGCATGTCCTATCAGCTAACATTTTCAGATATAGTTGCTCACGTCTCAGACTCTGTTCACATTACACTTGAGCCGGCTGTTCGAGGGTTTTCTGATAAATCCGGCAACATGTGTCACTGTCCAAGTGCACAGTGGCTTACTTCGTCCATAGGTTCTCATGTACCGTATTTTTTGGACTATAAGACGCACATTTTCCCCCTAAAAGTGAATGAAAAATGGTTGTGTGGCTTATATTGTGAATGCTAATGACCTCTTCTGCAGAGTACTGGATACACTAGAAGTGATGTGTGGTGAGTAAGTGTACTAGTGATGAGGTGCCGAGGATAGTAGTACTCACAGTTTAGTTGTCCCCTGGGGCCGGCGTGCAGTGGATGGGAAGACAGCACTAAATCCTCCGGCGCACTCTCTATTGCAAGGAACACCAGCCAGATGGAAGTTGAGATGCCCTTGATGGTAATGGGTATGCTTAGGGTACTTTGGTGGCTGACCCCCTGTGTGAAGTTCGTGATGCCAGCACCACTAGGTGCAACAAGGAGATGGAGTGGAATGATGAGGGAGGCAATGGTTGAACCAGACAGGAATTTTACTTGTAAATTGTAGTCTTGCAATAAACATCATCCATTAGCAGCAATTTGTCCTAAATACAGATGGTAAAGTTGTAAATTCCCATACCAGGTTCAGTGAGGTCGTGTCTATAGGTTCCAGCTCCACTGTAAAGAAGTGATGATCTTACTTGTACTTGGTTCCTGATCTTGCTTTTGTTACTTAGCCTTTCAATAGTTGTTTAGATCCTCTGTAAGTAAGTATTCTGACAGATGGCCTTTCTGTCCTTGGTTATGGTGGTCAGCCTGTAGCTTAAAAACTCTCCACCTAATGCAAAGTTGACTAAAACCTGATAAACGGCAGTTATCTTCCTTTGCAAATAGTCTATAGTTCAATAATCCAGCAACCCAAGGGCGGTCTCCCATACAGCAGGCAAACTCTCTGCTCCATTCTTTGAAGAGGTTGCAGTAGATACAGCAATTATTCCCTAAGTCCCTGGAAGGATTCCTAGTAGGGATATTACAGTTACGGATCAATAAGTCCAAGGCTTGAACTACATGGGCTGAAGTGGCTTCACTCTCTGGGGCTAGGCCCAGAGGACAGAGCCAAGCCTCTCCTCCTAACTCCTCACTCCTAAACTCCCATTTCTAATGTCCTGTCTCTTCCTGTGTGCTAACCTATATATATGGTGTGAGGGTGACACCTAGTGTTGGATGTGTGTAGTACATCTACCAGCCTGTAGTAGGAACTTAGCAGCTGTGACAAAGGAAACATACATTCAACAGTCAAAAATGACATAGAATAGCATATAAACATTTTGGAGTGGCCCTCACACACATATGTGGAACACTACACTTTCATTATGGAAGCGGTCATTAGTATGCAGGAGGCATGGGAGCAGTGAATACAGTGCTGGTAGCTGTGGCTGTACTCACTGTTCCCTGGTATTTTTCAGTGTCCTGACTGTATGCAGCATCAGGACGTAGTGCACATAGGCACGCACTATGACCTGATGCTGTGCGACATCAGGTCACTGTCACGATCAGTGTGGGTGGAAAACTCCACACTGAACACAGGAGGGAAGGGGAACAGTAACTGGGCCTGGAAACTAGGGAAGAAACAGGCCACCTCCTAGACAACTCTAATCCGGGCCCTAACTATCTATCAATATGAATAGACCTTGAAGGTAGGAATATTCATATGCAGGATACCTAGACCTTTATATCCCCATAAGGCCCTGGAAAAGGTTAGGACCAGAGACAACCACTTCCTCCCCAGATGGACGAATGGAAGTCTCTGTCTCAGGCCCAGATACAAACAACAGGGAATATAACAAACACAAACAAACGCGACACTTAACTTCTGTAGAGACGGACGAGCAGGAACACCAGAGACAAACTCACACCAGCTCAGCCAAGCCCAAATGAAGCTATCGACCGCATAGTCAGAAGGGTGGGGTCAGACTATAAAGGGTAGAAGTAATGACCACTGAGCAACAGCTGAGAAAAGGGAAGTGGACATTAACCCTATCAACACTGAATCAAGAGATATCAAGGAGGCTGTTAGATTCCTCCATGCTCAGCCGATCTCCTTGATTTCCTGACATTAGTCACATGAGAGACCGTGACAGTCACACTGCAGTGTGGGCCGGAAGAAGACCAGGGAGCAGTGAGTGCCCGATCTGCAAAGTGGCAGAACTGTCCGGAGCAGGAGAGGTTAATTGATTTTTTTAATGTCTGATATGAGGTTGATGGAGGTTGGGTCTGACAAGGGTCTAGGTCTGATGGAGCTTGGGAGTCTGATGGGGGTCTGATCTGAGGTCTGATGAGGAATGGAAGTCTGATCTAAGGTCTGATGAGGAATAGGGGTCTGATTTGTGGGTCTGACCTCCTCTAAATCTTAGGCGTGTCTTATAGTCCGGTGCGTGTAATAGTCTGAAAAATGTGCCGTTAGATATGTGGTTTTTTTTTTTGCAAGAAGACTTTTAAGTGTAACTAAGATTTTCTATACAATTAAAGGGGTCGGGTATAACTGAAATATTAATGTCCTATCTTCAGGATAGGTGGTGGTCCAATTCCCGATACCCCCAGCTAATCAGTTGTTTGAAGGGCTGTGGAGCTTGGACAGGTGCTGTGGGTTCTTCACTGTATACCAAGCACATTGCCATATATTGTATAGTGGCTGTGCTTGGTATTGCAACTCAATCCCATTCTCATGAATGGGACTGTGCTGCACAAAGGCCATGTGACCAATGGACGTGACTTCACATGTGTGGTGAAACTAACCTCGCCACTGGGTTTTGGAGGGGCCTGGTTGCCAGCCTCTTGCCCCAGGATTATGGGCCCTCTCATCAGCCCATGCTAAACTAAAACCCCATGGCGATTTGACTGTGTTTGTGGCATCTGAGCGCTGTTTGGATATTTTGAGCGCTCAGATCCAAGCCATCTGGGGATATGTTAAATGTCTATGTTACTGTAATGGTTGGGACATTGTATATTTAAATAGTGATGTCTGTCCTATTGTCCCCACGTGTGTATTGGCGATTTCCTTTTGTCCTGAGATACAATTGAATTACTCCTCGGTTGTCTCCAGGACAGAAGACATTGTGTATTCTCCTGCCTGTGATAATTACATCAACCCATTGTGTAAGGTAATTGTATCACAGGCAGAGGGGAGGATTTTGTGTGGGAGTGTTTTACTGTATTGTACGTGTTTATTGGTTGTTTTTACAAAACCCTGTGGGTAGTACTAGTGTGTAACAATGTTATATAAGATCAATAAACCCACAGCTCTAGCTGACCACTGCTTGACCCTCAACACGGAGCCTCGTCTCGTTTTTGGGGGGATTCACTGTATGCTGTTAGAGACTGATTGCTAGGACTGTAAGCCGCTTGGGTGCGTTTCCTATTCGTCTGCTAGCAGCTATTCGTGAGGTTCCGTTCGGGAGTTTGGAGCATTGCCTTGTATGCCGTTACAACAGGCCTAGCAAGTGGTCGCATCACTTGGCCAAGTGCTGAAACACCTTTCAACAGCTGATCACAGTCTGGTGTTGGATCCTCACTGATCAGATATTGATGGGCTATTCTGAGCATAAGTCATCAATTTTTGAGTCACGGACAATCCTTTTTATAGAAAATGTATACTCAGGGTCAGATTGGCCATAGACCTTACAGGGAAATTTCCCGGTGGGCCGATGCCTAGGAGGGCCACCCAAGCCTGGCCAGCAGCCCCAAGTGTCATCCTGAATTCATCTGTATCAACGTCTTCAGGACAGAAATACAGTTGAATACTGTGGTGCAAGCAGTAGTATTATGTGCTGCCTTGTGGTATTTAGTTCAGCTGGGGCGGTATATTGCTCTGCACTATGGTATTGGCGGCCCTGCCTACTTCTATTATCCCTGCCTAATTATGTTGCCCTGCCTTCTGTCAATTTGGACCTGCACCTGCAACATGGGGCCACTTTAACCTTCATCTCCAGGGTCCCTTCTAGTTCCCAGTCCGCCCCTGGGTATACTGATGTATAATCACTGGTTGGATGCCAAATAGACACTATTTTGACACCTACAGTATATAGTGAATAGAGCCCTATGGATATGATTGGTGTATGCACCAAAAGCTTTCCTAAAACACACAAAAAAGGGTTAAATTAAACTATGTGAGGAGACCCTTTGGCGCACACGAGGAGGTGCCTGTTTTGACATAACAGCTGATTAGATGATCAAACCCATTGCTGATACAATTGGGTGTATTTTAGGCTACTTTCACACTAGCGTTTGGTGCGGATCCGTCATGGATCTGCACAAACGCATCTGTTCAGATAATACAACCGCCTGGAACCGTTCAGAACGGCTCCGTTTGTATTATCTTTAACATAGCCAAAATGGATCTGTCTTGAACACCATTGAAAGTCAATGGGGGACGGATCATTTTTCTATTGTGCCATATTGTGTCAGTGAAAACAGATCCGTCCCCATTGGCTTACATTGTGTGTCAGAACGGATCCGTTTGGCTCAGTTTCGTCAGACGGACACCAAAACACCGCAGGCAGCGTTTTGGTGTCTGCCTCCAAAGCGGAATGGAGACGGAACTGAGCCAAACTGATGCCTTCTGAGTGGATCCTTATCAATTCGGAATGCATTAGGGCAAAACTGATCTGTTTTGGACTGCTTGTGAGATCCTTGAACGGATCTCACAAACAGAAACCAAAACGCCTGTGTGAAAGTAGCCTAAAATGTATGTTTACCGATGCACAGCATGTTAGGGTTTTTCACAAGATGCAATAACCATAACATGTGAAAATACCCTTACTGCTTCACTTTACATAAAAAATTAAGTAACTTTGTAAATGCATTGCTTTACTTGTCTTGTACAGATCCTGAGTTACAGCCTTTGTTATACTCCAGAGCTGCATTTACAATTTTACAGCTTCAGAGCCGAAATCTCCCAGCATTAGTTTTCAGTTGCACAGAGATTGCTATAGTTATTTCCATTCCCGAAAGTGTCATTTTTTTCCTCTAATAGGCTTTAGTCCTAGTTCTTGTAGCCTATCAGAGGCTGGTGTGATCATTATCCCACTGCCTGAGCCGGGCGTTTCAGTTTTCACCTCAGGCAGCAGAATGGCTAGGTGCACTCCTGGAGAGACACCATTGCCCTGAGGTGCCAACAGTTGTGTCGCCAGCATGTTAGTGTAAGGCCCCTTTCACACGGGCGAGATGAGATCACGTGAGTTGAACGCATTGCACCCGCACTGAATCCTGACCCATTCATTTCTATGGGGCTGTGCACACGAGCTGTGATTTTCCCGCATCACTTGTGCGTTGCGTGAAAATCGCAGCATGCTCCTCTTTGTGCGTTTTTTACGTAACGCAGGCCCCATAGAAATGAATGGGGTTGCGTGAAAATCGCAAGCATCCGCAAGCAAGTGCGGATGCGGTGCGATTTTCACGTATGGTTGCTAGGTGACGATCGGGATGGGGACCCGATCTTTATTATTTTCCCTTATAACATGGTTATAAGGGAAAATAATAGCATTCTGAATACAGAATGCTAAGTAAAATAGGGCTGGAAGAGTTAAAAAAAAAATATATATATTTTTTTTTAACTCACCTTAATCCACTTGTTCGCGCAGCCGACATCTCTTCTGTCTTCATCTGTGAGGAAAAGGACTTTGATGACGTCACTACGCTCATCACATGATCCATCACCATGGTGATGGATCATGTGATGGACCATGTGATGAGCGTAGTGACGATCAAAGGTCCTTTTCCTCACATATGAAGACAGAAGAGATGCCAGCTGCGCGAACAAGTGGATTAAGGTGAGTTAAATTATTATTATTTTTTAACCCCTCCAGCCCTATTGTACTATGCATTCTGTATTCAGAATGCTATTATTTTCCCTTATAACCATGTTATAAGGGGAAATAATACAATCTACACAACACCTAACCCAAGCCCGAACTTCTGTGAAGAAGTTCGGGTCTGGATACCACATTCAGTTTTTTATCACGAGCGTGCAAAACGCATTAAAACTGAACAACGGAACGCAATCGCAGTCAAAACTGACTGCAATTGCGTACCTACTCGCACGGGTTTGCCGCAATGCACCGGGACGCATCCGGACCTAATCCGGACACTCTTGTGTGAAAGAGGCCTAACAGTGCACCATACTAATGAGCGAGTAGTCACTGGGACCCCCAATAAAGCTGAAGAATGTTTTGGAAAATTGGCAAAATGCACCCACATAACAATGGCTCCATACTGTAGCCACAGTGCTCCCATTTATGTCAGCCATGGAGACCCCACACAGTGACAATTGTATAAACTCTAGTTGTGCCAATTTGTGCCACTTTTTAGACAGATTTTAGGCACAGACATATTAGTAAATCTGGGTCTTTATGTGTAAGTATGATAGTTTATCATCAAAACAGATTGCAATCAGTTTAGCAATTCGTATTCTACCAAACCAATACTCCATTCATTGAGTTTCTATTACTTTAGGTCTTGCTGAGCTACTGATGCCATTACCTGCAAATTTCCAAAAAGTTATTAATCTATCCTGAATTAACTTCTTAACCCCGGGCCAGTTTTCACCCTCCTGCCCAGGTCATTTTTTGCAAATCTGACATGTGTCACTTTATGTGGTAATAGCTTTAAAACGCTTTTACTATCGTACTTCATGACAGTGGTAAAAATGAGTAAAAAAAATAAACATTTTTATTCATAAAAAATATAAAAAATTTTGAACAATTAGCAAATTTCAATTTCTCTACTTTTATAATAGATAGTAATACCTCCAAAAATAGTAATCACTTTACATTCCCCATATGTCTACTTCATGTTTGGATCATTTTGAAAATGACATTTTATTTTTTGGGGACGTTAGAAGGCTTAGGCTACTTTCACACTAGCGTTCGGAGCGGATCCGTCTGATGTTTCATCAGACGGATCCGCTCCGATAATGCAGACGTTCGCATCCGTTCAGAACAGATGCGTCTGCATTAAAACGTAGAAAATTTTCTAAGTGTGAAAGTTGTCTGAGCGGATCCGTTCAGACTTTCCATTGAAAGTCAATGGGGAACGGATCCGCTTGAAGATTGAGCCATATTGTGTCATCTTCAAGCGGATCCGTCCCCATTGACTTACATTGTAAGTGTGGACGGATCCGCTCGCCTCCGCACGGCCAGGCGGACACCCGAACGCTGCAAGCAGCGTTCAGGTGTCCGCTCACTGAGCGGAGCGGAGGCTGAACGCTGGCAGGCGGATGCATTCTCAGTGGATCCGCCTCCACTGAGAATGCATTGGGGCCAGACGGATGCGTTCGGGGCCGCTCGTGAGCCCCTTCAAACGGTGCGCACGAGCGGACACCCGAACGCTAGTGTGAAAGTAGCCTTAGAAGTTTGGAAGCAAATCTTGAAATTTTTCAAAATTTTTTCCAAAACCCACTTTTTAAGGACCAGTTCAGGTCTGAAGTCACTTTGTGAGGCTTACATAAGTGGATACCCCCATAAACGACCCCATTGTAGAAACTACACCCCTCAAGGTATACAAAACTGATTTTACAAACTTTGTTAACCCTTTACGTGTTCCACAAGAATGAATGGAAAATGAAGATAAAATTGATGGAGCGAGGGCGCACTGGACCGTTCCTGGCCACCTCTCGATCTCCACTTTCCTATAAGAAACAGATCGCTCAACCCTCTTATCATTGGTTGTCATGATCTGTACTGGGTCTGTTCCCGTGAGACTGCTAGTGATTCTGATGCACTAGCAGCTTCAGGAGCGCACGCGTACAGGCAAGGGGCAGGAATATATTATTCTAGACTGTTGCATCACGCTCACAGCAGAGGCACCACCCCCACTACAGCTCAGGAAGTGCCCGGGAGCCGTGCACGGAGGATTGAAATACGGAGGTGAGACAACCCCTTTAACACCCAAATGGATCATTGTTGCAAACTGCTCGAAATTCATTCATAAACTTCTAGTAGTAATAACAGAGGACTGACACAACACAGAGTTATAGGAATAAACTTTGCAGAATTGTTATTTTGTGAGGAATGCAAGTAGTTACTAAACCAGACATGTCAGGAGGGGTAATGGGTCTTCTTTTGCTAACGATGCTATAGCAGAAGTCTGCAAGTATTCCGGAAACGTGGGTAAACAGTCCGACCTTGAGAGATAAAATAACTCCTATAAAATACGGAGTGTCCTCTCGCTCCATGTCTGTGCTGCACTGTGAGGTAATGAGTGTAAATGGAGTGAACCTGGATACAAGGTAACAGACATCATCTGGAAGAACTCAAAGAATGTCTCACACTGAATTATACGTTGGGCGCTGGGCACCGAGAACGGTCGGAATTGTTTCTGTCCCTTACATTCTTAGCAAAACATATAATTCTGCCGTTTCCAATGTTCCCTTTTCATTCTCCATTGTGCAGCTCAAAGCATCATCTCACAGGGGCACAAAATAGAAATCTAACCTTGGGAAAGATGGTACCTATCGGCTTCCACTGTTCACCATTCAAAAGATGAGGGACTATTATTTCATAATGTCCGCAGTCTTCCTTTTCTGTCTGTTTCCTAGACGATCCCAAATTACAGTCCACATTCTCTCCTAGACAAGGCAAAGAAAAAAATAATAATACAGACTTGTTTTAGTACGGAGCGACCTGCAAACGCGCACATTGCCGTTCAGATGACTGCGCAGAGTCACCGGAAGATTAATCTGTTCTGGGAAATCTCTTAGTAAATCAAATCAATTAAATGTTTCTGGCAAATTTTCGCTTTGTGAAGCAGTAATAAAATTAAATAAATATTGTTGTATGAAAAAAAAAAAAAAAAAAAAAAAGAAGCAAAGAATAAGAAAGCACTTAATACGCAAAAGCTAAAAAATAAATAAATAAACATCATACTTTACTTTAGGTCCCTCCGCCAGGACACTCGTATTAGGCCCATGCACACAACCGTATTTTTGCCCCTCATTCCGATCCCCAAGCTTGATAAGAATTGAGTATGAGGTGAGGAGATCGGAGATAAGAACTACACATGAGCAGTCGGATGACGGGATTCAACACAAAGTCATAGCTTGCAGACAGACTTTTTTTTAACTCTTGTATCTCAGAATTTGCTGGACATTTTTAATAAAGACCAAATGCAATAATAAGAAAAAATTCTCACAAAAGTGTTCAGTATATGGCCTATTCTTTCAATAGCATGGGCAGTTGATGTACTAAAATAAGCCATGTATATTGCTGTTGGGGATGTTTCACCGGGCTGCAGTAGATTCCAATTTTTATTTTTTATATATTTTTTTGCCACTGAAATCAGCTAGAAGCAAATAAAGGCACCTTACCCAATAACCACAAGGCCCTTGGAGAGTAAATGAGAGTAAAAGTCGCACGACACATAGGGCACAACTGCACTGCTACATGTGTCGCGCGACAATTTTTATAATGAAAGTCTGTGGTGTCGCACTGCGACATGTGACGTGCTGCGACTGCGACGCGACAGCCGCAGAAAAATCTATCTTGGTTGGATTTCTTACGACTGTCGTGTCGCAGTCACAGTTTGTCACATGTCGCAGGGCAACACCATAGCCTATTATTATAAAAATTGTCATCGTGTAGCCCTAGCATTAAAGGGGAATGGCGCTGTGGAGGTCACTGTTAACGGGGCGGGCACTGTGGAGGTCACTGTAAGGCCTCTTATAAGGCTTTTTTTCCCGTTTACGCTCCATATACGGACCATATACGGAACCATTCATTTCAATGGATCTGCAAAAAAAATGGAAGGTATCCATATGCCTTCCGTATTTCCGTTTTTCCGTTCCGTTCAAAGATATAACATGTCCTATTATTGTCCGCATAATGGACAAGGATACTACTGTTCTATCAGGGGCCAGCTGTTCCATTCCGCAAAAAACGGAATGCACGCGGACGTCATCTTTATTTATTGCGGACCCGTTTTTTGCGGACAGCAAAATACTGAAAAAGCCATACGGTCGTGTGCAAGAGTCCTTAAAGAGGCGTTCAGTGCGGATGTTACTGTTAAGGGGCAGGCCGCTGTGGAGGTCACTGTTAAAGGGGCTGACACTGTGGAGATCACTGTTAAGGCGGCAGGGGCCAGTATTAAAGGGGCAACTGCTTTAGAGGTCACTGTAAAGGCAGCGGGGTACTGTGAGGTCACTGTTAAGGGAGTGGGGTATTGTGGAGGTCACTGTTAAGGAAGGGGGGGCCTGAGGAGGTCACAGTCAAGGGAGTGGAGTGCTTTGAAACTCGCTGTTAAAGGGGCGGGCTGCTGTGAAAGTCAAAGTTAAGGGGATGGTCTGCTGTGGAGGTCCCATTTTAAAGTGGCGGGCACTGTGGGGGGGGGGGGTCCGTGTTAAGGGGTGGCAAACTGTGGAGTTCACTGTTAAAGGGCCGGGGTGCTGTAGAGGTCACTGTTATGGAGAACAAACATTAAATGAAATAGATGAAATATACCCGTGCGAAGCCGGGTCCTTCTACTAGTGAACTATATATAATTATATAATAACACAGAACATCCTTTGGAACTGTTCATATATCTCATTGCATTTTATATTATACTGGAAAGAAAGAGAGACAATATAATTACATAAGCTGTATATCTTTTTGAAAATGCTTTCTGATATCTACAAAACATTAAAAACTGGATTCAATTAGAGGAGAAGAAATATAAGCAGCAGATAGAGACCCTGTTTGTAGTCCCTTATTGGTTGCTGTGTAGGAGGTAATCTAATCCGCTTGCTGCATACACAGCAAACAGAGGAGCATTTGTATATTTTATTTATATTTTAAATGCCGGCTATTTATAAATTTTCTATTCGTATTTACAAATAAATGTATACATGGATGATGTAAACCCAATATCTCTGAATTACTCCACATGAAGTGTGCCTGTCTATCTCTATAATTTAATTATTTAAGGTTGACGGTGTGAGTCATAAAGTCAGAGCACCTTATCCAGAGCAAGAAAGGGGGTGAGCCGCTAAATTAAACATTTTGTGTATTGTAAGGGTATTTTTAAGTACTGATTGGTTCTGTCCCCTTTAATTCTGCCCTCTTTTACATTATGTTAAATACTCCGTGTAATACAAGTTTACAAGTTTGCCTTGTAACGTGGTGGGTTACAGGTAGTACCCATCCCCCCATTGTGCTGAGTGATCTTAGAGACATGCGTGATGCACACGTGATGAAAATAAGTGTGGTCTGCACTAACAAATAATTAAGATTCTACCAGGCACTTCATCCTAGGTAGGATGCTAGTATGGATTTGCCCTACCTCTTGTACATCTTGGGGTGTCGGGCATGTGTTAGAACGTGGTAGACAGCCATGGTGTATTTACTTTTTATTATTCTGTATGTGATTTGTTTGTGTTATCGTATATTTAATCACGCTTTGTTATAGATTTATTCACTTAGCCTGTGTAAGTTTATTCATTCTCATATCTTTTGAATTAACATTATGTTACAATGGGCCTGGTCCGGCTCTATCCTATTTCTAGTTAGGATTGGAGACCTCTACGTGGTTTTTCATCTCAATGGCTACTAAAGCATCAGCAAACAAGGGAGATTGTGCACAAGGTTAACAGAAGGGGATGCAGAAGATGCAAGACTGGATGTGGTGTCATGAGCCAAATTAATCTAATAGGGCACCTTTCTCCTCTATTTACCCATTCTGTACCCCTTCACGAAATAATATGTGTGTGCATCTTCTGGAACAACCTTGCAGATTAGCATTAGGATTGGATTTTCTTAAAGGGGTGGTCTCACTTCAGCAAATAAAGGAAGTTAATGCAAGGCACTTACTAGTGTATTGTGGTTATCCATATTGCTTCCCTTGCTTACTGGATTCATTTTTCCATCACATGATACACTATTTGTTTCAATGGTCTTGACCACCCTACAATCCATCAGTGGTGGTCGTGCTTGCATACTATATGAGCAAGGGCCGGCCTCTTTGGTGGCTGGGACCTTCGAAGTGCACATAGGCTAGTGCTTTTTCCTATAGTGTGCAAGCACGACCACCATTAATGGATTGCAGGGTGGTCGGGAAACGAGCAGTGCATCATGTGATGGAAAAATGAAGGAGGCAATATGGAGAATCACCATACATTAGTAAATGCCTTGTATTAACTTTCTCTACATGATAACTATTTGCTGAACGGAGACAAACGCTTTAACAAAGTTGCTGCTCTAACCTTTTACCCTTACCAAGGATGAGTGGCTTTTGGCATCCCTTATGGCACCAGGACCATATGCTCGATCAGTCCCCCTCCTTCCAACCACTTAGTATGTGAATACCTGGGAGTTTTGCCTGCTATGGTCTACAATCTCTTCTTCAGCTATAATCCCTTCAATCAGACTATGATCTTTGAGGCTTCCCTTGCCGGCGCGGGCTGTCGGGTTGCATTAGCACACAGTGTGCTATCTGCTATAAGTTGAGGACTCCTTTTCTGCATTTGCTGAAGTTTCCTTTGTAAAAGGTCACATCGGCCGCCGAGTTGTACATAAAAAAAAAATTCTGCAAAAATATTAATAATTTTAAACGTAGGTAGAAAGAACACTCTCATATCCCCTTGACATTTCATCACTGGGTTGATGAATGTTTTCGGCAGCCTCCTGTATGAAATATTCCTCTGTATTCCTCTTCATCTTGTGCCTTGGATTGGTAAGTAGAGATATATATTGTATTTTATCTGAGACAGCTTTAGTGACGGAGAGGATTTATGCCGATGTTACATTTCCACTCTTGTATGCCAACACAGCGTGCTCCGTGTTACACAAAACTTGCCGTATATTATTATATACATATCTGAGAGGGGAATTGTTAGGGGATTATTGCTAACATTCACATAAATCTAATATGTATTGTAGGAGAAGGGGAAACAGTTCTAGAATGATCATTAAAGAGGTCGTCTCACCTGGAGCATTGGTGGCATATCGCTAAGATATGGTACCAATGTCAGATAGGTTCGGGTCCCACCTCTAGGAACGATCGAGTGCGCCACACATGCACAGCTGCATTTCTATGGCAGGGCTGAAAATAACCGAGCAAAAATGAATGAATGGAGAGGGCGTCAACGGAAGCGCATCAACTGTTCCACCGCTCGAGCTCGGCTATTTTGACACTCCCATAGATGGGAATGGAGGGCGGCCGCACATTCGCAGTATGCTCTAGTTCTCTTTGGAAGCTTTGTTCTACAGAGTTGGGACCTGCACCTATCTAATATTGCTGGCATCTCCTAGCAATATGTCACTAATGTTCCAGTTGATACCACCCCTTTCAAGAAGTTTTCTGGGACTTTCGTAAACGATCCGTGGAATCCCTTCACTGGCTCCCCATTGCCCAGTGAATTCACTTCAAAGTACTAACAAATACATACAAGGCCGTCCATAACCTGTCCCCTCCCTACATCTCTGAGCTACTTTCCCGATACACCCCCACACGCACTCTCCGATCCTCACAAGACCTCCTTCTCTCCTCTTATCGGCTCTTCCCACAATCGACTTCAAGATTTCTCCCATGCATCCCCCATACTCTGGAACTCGCTACCCCAACATATCAGACTCTCACCTAGAGTGGAATCCTTCAAAGGAAACCTGAAAACCCACTTCTTCAGACAAGCCTACAACCAGTGACCCTGCTGCCTCTATACCGCCATGACCAGCTTCACCCTCACCTACTGTGTCCTTCTCCCATACCATGTAGATTGTAAGCCCTCACGGGCAGGACCCTCTCTCCTTCTGTACCAGTTTGTAACGTCACCTGTTCATGCTTAGTGCAATTGTCTGTATTATGTATGTATACCTCTTCTCATATGCACAGCGCTATGGAATGAATGGCGTTTAATAATAAATAATAATAATAATAATAGGCTGTCAATATTTAGTTGGCAGTGGTCCAACTCCTTGCAACCCTGCTGATTGGAATGAAAGGGGCATAGGGGTAGACTGTGTATGGCATCCGATTCAAGCATAGCGCCATACATGTAGTTGTGGCTGTGTCTGATACTGCAGCTGAGTCCAGATCTAAGTGAGCTGCAGTACCAAACACAACCACAACTACCAGTATGGTGCCGTGCCTGGTAAACAATATGGTAGACCTGATGAAGGACTATGCCCTTATCAGTGGGATAGCAGAAATCCAAATAATATTGGGAGTCTGTCATCATGAAATTCATTGACAAACCAGACACAGTGTCTTGTAGGGCTAGCTCATAACTTTCCCTTAGCAATCCTTTGCCTCATTCTGGATTAAAGCATTTTAATTCCACATGCAAATGAGCAGTTAAGTGCACTTAAGTGCACCCTTGCTCCTCTTTCTCACTCTGCCTGCCCCTCTGTCTCCTATACCAGGCATCCTCAAACTGTGGCCCTCTAGCTGTTGCAAAACTACAACTCCCAGCATGCCCGAACAGCCTACAGGTATCAGCCTACAGCAGGACATTGTGGGAGTTGTAGTTTTACAACAGCTGGAGGGCCGCAGTTTGAGGATGCCTGTCCTAGACTGAAAGGGCCAGGTGAGATAACTATGCAGGAATCTCATCCTGTCAATCAAAAAGGAGAGGGAGGGGTTGGCAGAGGAATAAAGCAGCACTCTTTTACCAAGACATAGAAACATAGAATGTGTCGGCAGATAAGAACCATTTGGCCCATCTAGTCTGCCCAATATACTGAATACTATGGATAGCCCCTGGCCCTATCTTATATGAAGGATGGCCTTATGCCTATCCCATGCATGCTTAAACCCCTTCACTGTATTTGCAGCTACCACTTCTGCAGGAAGGCTATTCCATGCATCCACTACTCTCTCAGTAAAGTAATACTTCCTTATATTACTTTTAAACCTTTGCCCCTCTAATTTAAAACTATGTCCTCTTGTAGCAGTTTTTCTTCTTTTAAATATTCTCTCCTCTTTTACCTTGTTGATTCCCTTTATGTATTTAAAAGTTTCTATCATATCCCCTCTGTCTCGTCTTTCTTCCAAGCTATACATGTTAAGGTCCTTTAATCCTTCCTGGTAAGTTTTATCCTGCAATCCATGTACCAGTTTAGTAGCTCTTCTCTGAACTCTCTCCAAAGTATCAATATCCTTCTGGAGATATGGTCTCCAGTACTGAGCACAATACTCCAGATGAGGTCTCCCTAGTGCTCTGTAGAGCGGCATGAGCGCCTCCCTCTTTCTACTGGTAATGCCTCTCCCTATACACCCAAGCATTCTGCTGGCATTTCCTGCTGCACTATGACATTGTCTGCCTACCTTTAAGTCTTCTGAAATAATGACCCCTAAGTCCCTTTCCTCAGATACTGAGGTTAGGACTGTATCACTGATTTTATATTCTGATCTTGGGTTTTTACGCCCCAGGTGCATTATCTTGCACTTATAAACATTAAATTTTAGTTGCCATATTTTTGACCATTCCTCTAGTTTTCCTAAATCCTTTTCCATTTGGTGTATCCCTCCAGGAACATCAACCCTGTTACAAATCTTTGTGTCATCAGCAAAAAGACACACCTTACCATCGAGGCCTTCTGCAATTTCGCTGATAAAGATATTAAACAATATGGGTCCCAGAACAGATCCCTGAGGTACCCCACTGGTAACAAGACCTTGGTCTGAATATACTCCATTGAATACAACCCTCTGTTGCCTGTCCCTCAGCCACTGCCTAATCCACAATGAATAAAGGCGCAAGCGTATAGGATCCAGACCGAAATCCTTGTGATATAAAAGAAGAACCTGGAGCACTTCAATAGAATAACGTCCAGAAAGCTTTATTTTCTCATGTCAATGCAAAGTTTCACCTCTGTCATCTCAACTTTTTCAAGCCTTGACGCCTTGCAAAGGGTCCTATGACAGGAATGAAACAGTGTGTTGATGTGAGAGAATAAAGCCTTCTGGCCATTATTCTATTGAATTGCTTCGGGTTCCTCTGGTAGATAGATAGATAGATAGATAGATAGATAGATATGTATTAAAAAAGTTGAAGAGCAGCACACAAATCTGAGCTGGTGTAATACCTTGAAGCAGACCACGGACCCGGTCTTGTTAGATATATCCAAAAAAGGCCAAGGCAGCACTAAAATATCAGTGAAAAACAGAGGGTGTTTTATTAACCCATGTGGTAACAGCAACGTTTCAGCTCACTCCATGGAGCCTTTGTCAAGCCATGGCTTGATAAAGGCCCCATGGAGTGAGCTGAAACGTTGCTGTTACCACATGGGTTAGTAAAACACCCTCTGTTTTTCACGGATATTTGAGTGCTGCCTTGGCCTTTTTTGGATATAGATAGATAGATAGATAGATAGATAGGATAGATAGATAGATAGATAGATATGTAGTGGCCCAGAGGGACACTATTACTCCTACATTCCTATTGTTAGCCTTTTTCCGCCATTGTATTGGTTTTCACCACCAGCAAAGTGTCATTTTGTTACATGTGGCAGTGTATCTGGCAGAAATCTTTAGTCATAATGGAACTTACAATTCCATCACCCCCCCCCCCCCCCCACACACACTTTTGGGCAGAAGTGGGCTAGACCCGTTTCCTACCAAGGGAGGGGTTGCAGGAAGCTGTGAGGGAGTTGAGAGTTGGAGTGAGAGAGCGAAGCAGCATTGTGCAGTGGGAGTGTTTTCCCCTCATTGCTGCAGCAGCTTTGGGAAAGTAGCTCAGAGAGCAGCCCACTCCTGAGATATAAAAGGATCTAGTACCTCTGAGAGGCAAAACTTAGCAAAAGACACCCTACTCAGCAAAACAGGTCACAGAATACATCACTCATAAGAAACAGCAGCTGAAGCTGATAGGAACCAGACCTAAGCCAGAGATTAGCACAGCAGTGCAGAGATAAAGCAAAGTACTCAGGTGTACCTGACAGTTTACCCTTAGCCTGCTGGAGCCAAGAGAAAGATCAAATATCGTTTGGATGACACAAGATTATTGCAAGGTTGTTCAAGTAAAACCGTTAAACTTTACCAAGCCTGGACTCTACTTACTCCACCAACTACAACTCCTTTGTTGCTACTTAGCCTCACCCCGGAGAGTGACAGTATCCAGGTAGGAGCACAATGACACAAACTATTAGGACCACAACATACCACTTGGCATTCCTAAACACTGGGACCCGATCGCCCTGGGGGGCCGCCCGTTGCAGATAGATAGATAGATATACACAGAGAGAGACAAATAGATAGAGAAATAGACAGATAGATATGAGATGGATAGATAGATATTTGCCTGTGTAAACAGAAGTAAGATTTTTACTGTATGTATATGTACTTTAGGAAAGTAAAGATGAACTTCCAAGCACTTTCTCGCCATTCTCAACAGCTTCTCGCATTTACCAATGACACTTTATTTCATTAGTACTCTGAGTAATTAATGGATGTTCTGCTACCGTATGAGGAGATATAACATCTGTCAGGTTTAAAACGTCTTCTTAATGTTAATTATGCAGCATTAACACAGAGCCCCCAAACGTCTGAATAGTGGCACGGTAGCGTCCCCCGGCATGACCCAGCATCTCTCCTCCAAAGGACACAGGCTTCTAAGAGTGCTCATCTAGGGTATATAGCTATAGCTGATGTCGGCATGAGATTTTTCTATATGATGCAAACATTTCCCTTGATGATTCTGTATAAGGCTACATGCACACGACCGTATGTGTTTTGCGGTCCGCAAATTGCGGATCTGCAAAAAAAACTGATGACGTTCCGTATGGCATCCTTTTTTTTGCGGATCCATTGTAATAATGCCTATCCTTCTCCGCAAACTAGAAAAAAATAGGACATGCACTATTTTTTTTGCAGAGCAACGGAACGGACATACTGATGCGGACAGCACACAGTGTGCTGTCCGCGTTTTTTGCGGACCCATTGAAATGAATGGGTCCGCATCCTATCCTAAAAAAAACGGATCGGACACAGAAACAAAATACGGTCGTGTGCATGAGGCCTTAACCAGTACTGGACACTTTGAGGCCATTGATTCCTATGCTGACAATCTACAAAGACCTTGTTTTAATACAGAAGACAGAAGATTTTGAAACATTTTGAAACATTTCAATCACCATGGCCATGATGAGGAATAGTAAAAAATTCAATGGCACATTCTTACTAAAATAATAAGAATAATTTTGGTGCATTTTAACTACCTTGAAAGGGGTTGTCTCTCACTTCAGCAAATGACATTTATTTTGTAGATAAAGCTAATACCAGGCACTTACTATTGTATTGTGATGGTCTATATTGCTTCCTTTGCTGGCTAGATTAATTTCTCCATCACATTATGCAGTGTTTACAACCACCCTGTAATTCAGCATTGGTGGTTGTGCTTGCACACTATAGGAAAAAACACCGGCGTGTGTGTACTCCAGTGGTCTTGGCCACCAGAGAGGCTGATACCTTTTCCTATGGTGTGCGAGCACGACCGCCACTGCTGGATTGCAGGGTGGTCGTAACTTCTGGTATAATTTGATTAAAAAATGAATCCAGCCAGCAAAGGAGGCAATATGGACAATCACAATACATTAGTAAGTGCCTTGTATTCAATTTCTCTACATGATAAATGCCTAAAATGAGACAACACCTTTAATCCTGGCAGGTGTTGACTTGCTCCCAAACTTGTGCCATTGGTGAAATGTTACTATCCTCAGGATCAGGGCCGGCGCTACCATAAGGCAGACCAAGCGGCTGCAGCGCCGCCGTCGTCAGTGAACCCGCCCGCCCCCAGCCTGCGTGTGTCGGCCGGCGGCCGCGGCGCTCGTCGTAGTCAGGGCAACAGTACACAACAGAAAGTTTCACAGATAGGCATTCATTAGGCTCAGGCTGCCTCAAGTCACCTGCACAGGGGGTGTGACTGGTGTAAGAGCGGCTCCGCGGTGGCGGGTAGCGCAGGTACCATAGGCGAGGCTCGAGCTGACTGATTGTGTCTGAGTCAGACAGACACAGGCAGCCGCGCCCGCCAGTAAGATTAGATCAGATGATTCAGATCAGAGTCAGACGCACACTGGCACTCAGCAGGAGACGTGGTCAGGACAGGACAGGTCAGGACTTGTTAGGGTAGGTCCGAATTGAATTTTGAATGTTATTTTATAATAATTAATATGAGATCATTTGATTTAAAATTAATTAAAAATTATGAGATGAGCGCCCATAAGCGCAAAGCGCTAGGCTAGCGCACACACTGACTAGCGCCAGAGCAGAGGCGCTCAGGCTTAGCACGGCATCAATGATGTGTTTAAAAAAATTTATTACAAAAATTTATTGTCAATAGGGGGTAATGATGTGATCATGGATGGGGCCAGGGCCGTCCGGGTGGGGGGGTGGGGGAATGATGTGCCATGGAAGGGGGGAAGAAATGTGACACAATAGGGGGTAATGATGTGATCATGTATGGGGCCAGGGCCGTACGCGCGGGGGGTGGGGGGCAAAATGTAGCTTCGCTTGTGTTGGCAAAAATCCTTGCACCGGCCCTGCTCAGGATAGAGGACAACTAATTGATCAGTGAGGATCCAACCAATGGGATCCCCACCGATCCTGAGAACGGGGATTCCGTTCTATTGTCCTGATGAGGCATGCATCCCACCACATTCAGTCTATGGGGACACCTCTATACCTGGTTTCCTCTGACAGTCTCTAGAGAATAACTGGAGCAGCAGGATGTATGCTTGACTTGCCGCTCCAGGATCCCTGTTTTTGGGATTGGTGGGGGTCTTTGCAGTCAAACCCTCACAGGTCAGTTAGTTATCCCCTCTCCTGTGGACAGAGGATGACTTTTGATCATTGCACTGGGAACTCCTTTTAATACTTACAGGAGGGGTGCAGGAATTAAAAAAAGAAGACTCACCTGTCCTCAGAGCTTTGATCCTAGCTGCGAGCTCTGTTCTCCTGTGCCTGTTGTCCCTATTATACCGAAAGTGTGACACGCCATCAACGCTCATGTCACCACTGCTGGCCAATTAATAGCCTTAGGCCCGTGACATGTGCAGACAGAGCACGTGCCCACTGCCACTGCCGAGTCCGTTAATTGGTGGGCAGTGGTGACATGTAAGCAGATGGCGCTTTATATGTCCGGTCCAGCAGGGACTAGAAGCAGAGGAGAAGAGAGCTCGGTGCTGGGGAGTTTTTTTTTTTTTTGCCATATGAAAATGAATTTCTGGTCTCAGAGAACCCCTTTAAAGGGCATCTGTCAGCAGATTTGTACCTATGAAACTGGTTGACCTGTTTTAATATAAGCAAATGAGCCTCGGAACACCCACTATAAATCAGATTGTAATGCTTCACCATGTAATACTACATCTCCTGGCCACTGCAGGGTTAATGTCAGGCTAGATCCTTATGAAAGATGTTTCCATATGAACGCCTTTAAGCTATTGTGGGGACTCGCTTTGGTAGACAGGATTAGCGGACGCAGTATAGAGGCAACAACAAGTTCTTTGGATCAAACAGTTCAGTGTTTTATTCACACTTTAGGCAAGTGACAAAACAAGCAGTCATATTCAAACAAAAAGTCACCTTGCGGTGTTGGTAGTAATTCACACCATTCGGTAATTCTGCCTCAAAGAGTCCTTGACCATAACAGCGCCAATCAGATAGCAAGCCTTCATCCAGACACAAGTCTCCCAGATCCCAACACAGAGACATGGCTTCTGAGCCCAGCTGCCTATTTAAGGACAGCCAGGTGCTGCCAAAACCTGGACCGGCATTTGAAATCCGGCATGCAATAACTCTCAATAATCTTTCTGTAGTTCCCAATAGTAGGTTGAAGATCCTAGATCCAGATGGCTTGTCCATCTCAGAAGTGTGGCGGGCGCCAGAAGCAATAAGCCCTGACCATGTGCAGTAAAGTCCAAAACTATAAACGTGTGTTACCGCTACTGTTTATTCCAGCACAGCCTAAATGGTCCTCTACCTTTTGGATAAATTCAATCCTCCTTTCTCTTAGAGCTAATTCTCAGCAAGGTTAATCTTTCTGACAGTGTTAACCCCCAGCCATAGTGATTTTCTGGAGAGCAGTTCTTTTTAGATCCAACTTGGCAGAGCACACCAAGGCAGGTCTTCTCTCTAGTTCAAATTGCCAGGAACTCTCTAACTGGGGGGGGATCTGCCTGCAACTAACTAATGCTGCCGGTTAAAGTTTCATCCACCCACAGCCTCCCTGGATCACATATACCCCAATTGACAAAACAATAAGCATTCTAAAGTAGTGAACCTAAGTATTGTAGCATTAACCCTTTGGCAGCCACTACACTAGGTTTATACCTGACTTCATTGCATGCCGTATCTTTCTGCTATTCTTCTCAAGAAGCAATGCTGAATACAAACTCTGTGCACAAATCTTTGCCACTTAAAATAATATAATAGAGATCAAAATGTGCACCCCACAGGGGCGTAGCTAAAGGGGGTGCAGAGGTAACAGTCGCTATCGGAGCCCGAGGGGGCCCAAAGACCCTTGTGCCGCATAAGAAGACACCAGTATTGTAGAAGGTGCATGCTAGTCAAGTTACACCTCTGGCTTTAGGGAAGGGGTTAGGTCAAAAATTTGACGTTTGAGGGGTGCCATTTAAGTTTTTGCCTCAGGCAGCACAAAGGCAATGTGCTCCCCTGCCCTGGCCACAAAGCACTGAGGGAAGGGGGGGTCCAAGCTGAACTCTTTCACCAGGGCCCATGAGCCTTTAGCTACACCCCTGGAACCCCATTACAGTGCAACCAATGACAAAGGTGAAGTCTTACTAAATGTGGCGGTGCGGCCTCTCGCATCAGTTTAAGGCTTTGTTCACATCTGCATTGGGCAGTCAGGGGAACATGAAAATGGAATGAAAGCCAAAAGTGAAAATGAAAACCGTCGGGTTTCCTTCATGGTGTCCTTCATTTTACTGCATGCTGTGCTATGTTATCTGGCACGTTTGACAGAATCTGCAGATATGAACAAAGCCTAAACCAAAAGCATGTTACTGCACTGCATTTCTGGCTCCAGATAGCTCTTCCCTCGTACCCCAAGTTATCTCTACATATGAAAAATACACAAAACAACAAACTTGATCATTTTGCATCCAAGCCCATGTTTGAGCAGCGCAGAAACCAAGCGCAATGCATTTAATAGATACAGAAATCATAAATGTTGCTTTTTTAAAGCAATTACTGTACAAGAAGCAGAAAGCACAAAATATATGTTCTGTGGCTTCTACAAGACATCACTGGAAGTTTTCTTCAAAGGTCACCCAGAAGATTAAATGTCAGCAATGGACAGAAATCAATGGAGAACAATCTGTTTGGTTTCTCTGAAATACTCTCTAATTTCATCACAACAGGTGTCCGGCGCTCTGCTCTCGGATAATGAACACTTCAGCAGATCAGATAAGTGCTGAATGTGTACTTAGAATCAACTGTCAAAACACCTCATTACAATGTGCCGCGTACCAGCAAGAAAGCCGAAATTTCCTTGTACGCTGCATAACGTGGCGCCGGGATCACGAGGTCGCTTTTTCTAGCGACATTATTAAAGTATCCTATATATTAGGTGGGCATCCCTTTGATACCTCCTTCAAAGAAGTTAAAATGGCATGGCAGCTCTAAAAAGGCATATCAATATTATAGAAGGAAGCCATCGGGAAATTCCTCCCCCCTCATTAGTTATTGTCCTTTATTATTTTATATGGACAGGTGAGTGGGCACGTCCTTGTGACCACAGCTCTGTACCTTGAAACTACACCATATATCTTTAATAAGGCACAGAGACACTTCAGTTCCCCTGCTTCCTGTTAAAGAATAAATTAGCCTCTCTCATCAGGATCAACCCCATTAAACCAGGCTCACTCTCTGGTCGGGTTGATCCTGCTGATTAAAACGATACCTGTCTTGTGAAAATCGGTTGTGGCATGCTCAAGAAAAGAGAGCTTTAGTGCATGGGAGGGCGTGGCCTAGCTGCTCCGTACTCCTCAGCTTCCCAGAGCTGGCCACGCCCCAATGTGCACTGAGGCCCTCGTATGCATAAAGAATAAAAGTATTTTTTCTCGGGAATGCGACAATTGTTTTTTACAAGACAGGTGTCATTTTAATCAGGCAATATGGCTGGTTTATTAGGGTTGATCCTGCAGACAGGTGCTCTTTAAAGAGGTTGTCTCTCAAAGATAATATATCTCCTATATATAGCATATGGATATTACTGGCTCACCCCTCATGTGCCAACTCAAGCCATCCTTGTATTACAAGGACAGTCATTCCTCTGAATAATCCCTGCATGGGGTAATACCTGGCTGGCTGTGGTTTCTGGTTTCCTCTTGAAAACTCAGCTTTTTTTTTTTTTTTTTTGGGAAAAATAGGGTTTCCAGATCTCCTGTCGTAGATTTTCATAGAACTCAAGTAAATTTGATTCAGCAGTAGAACAGAAGGTCCAGGAATTCCATCCTTAATGTGGATGCTAAAATGTGAGTGCACAATAGCCAGCTGAAAGTGTACTACAAAAGATAGAGGCAGCGCCTCTACTGTGTTACCGCTGTGGGGGTAGATATACAACATAGGAGATATCTTGGTACTAACCTCATAGAGTTGTGATAAGTCACAACAGCTATGCTATGCAAGCATGTTAGATAAGGCCGTCCGCCGTAAAACTTCATATTCTCACTACCCCTGATAAAAAGAAAAAAAAAACTACACAAAAGGTATGTTTATCCTTCTCCCCCCAGCCACCTCCTAGTGCACTCACCAATTTAACACTGCCTTTTTAAAATAAATGGTCCGAAACCCCTTTAAATATTTTTCAGGCAGTAAAAAAATAAATATTTAGTGCTCCTTTAACAATGGAGGAAATATATTATTGCACAGCAGACAAGAAATGGTATTGTAACTTCAGCGCTACTTAACATTCTGGAGCGGAGTCCGGCAGCATTTTTATGGATCAATACTGAGGTGCTTTATTTGCAGGGGATTCAAGCAGTGAATTGCTATGTCACGTTGCAAATAAAGAGTGAAAAAATGGTTCAGATTAGTTTCCACAATGCGTCTGGAATTATAACAGTATTAGCAGCTAATAAGCAAACTGCAATGTGTGACTTATACCTACAGCTACGAAACGCATCACCTCCTCCTACTACTTTATAAATAACTTTTTAGAATGTCTTCACGGAGCTAACTATCTTCCTACAATATACAGAATACATTAGTAAGAACCCCAGCTGGCCTACCTAGTGCCTAATACTATCTCAAGAATGGAGCCCCGTTGAAATGTAGAGGTGGCCTCCAATGTGGGTCTCTCCACGTTCACTTCGTCACTTTTTCAGAAGGACCATAGCAGTGAATGGAGAGAGCAGCTCAGTCATAGCCTCCTCTATGTTATCGGCCACGCACACGGGGCCCACGTTCTTGATATAGGAGTGGGTGTCACGAATAATGGGATGGGGGACGACGACACCAGAATGACAACAGAAGGGAGAAGACAAAGAAATAGGACTCAAGGCTAGGGGGAGGGGAAAGGTCACCTCCTAGGAAACCCCTAGAACTGGCCCTGACTGCTGTCAGTATGTATAGACACTGAAGGTGGGAAAATACATATGCCAGAACTTAAACCCTAGAAACCCCGAAGTGACAGGGAATGAGACTACTGGTTTCGTCCCCTGAGGCCTAGTAACAACCAGCACAAGGGAACAACCAAATACAAAGAGCAGTACAACTTATCTTATCGAAAATGGATGAGCAGGAACACAGGAAAGGTCCACACACCAACTCTTCCAAATCCAAGCAGAGAATAACAACCGCATGGTATGAAGTGTTAGACCAAACTAAATAAGGAAGCAGTAATGACCACAAGCTGCACCTGACAAGGGGTGTGGTCATTGCCAAAAAACAATACTGAGAATCAAGAGTCTGTCAGTTAGCCTCACGTGCAGTCAGTCTCTCAGATCTCCTAACCTCTGTCACAGAAGGTACAGTGACAGTGGGTCCCTGAAGTTGGGCCCATATCTATCATAAATTTTTAGCATATTTTGTGGATATTCCATAAATGTTCAGATGGAAATACTCCTTTAACTAGCTAATGTCAACAGTTCTAGGTCAAACTGCATTTAGGTATTAGTGCATTAGGCTTTATTGGCACATGTGTCCTGGCAGTTCCCAATCTTTTGTATGATGCATACCACCATGGTCCAATGACTTACAGTGGACTTACCATAATTTGCGGTGTATCCAGGGAGGGTGGGATTAGGCATTCAGGATCCTCATCTATCAGTGTAGTGCCCAGGAGAAGGGGTACTTTGATGTCTGGACATTTGCCCCTATTTCCCTTATGCAAAGTCATCAACTCTTCACTTTATTTTAGCTTGCACTGTTTAATACTGAGTAACTGCATTTTATATGTTTGTTGTAACACATCCTGTTCATTTGCACTGTGTTTGCACAGCACTGTGGACTGGGTTAATGAATACTGAGAGACTTTTGGGACTTTCTAGCTAATAATGCAAATCTAATAATTTTCCACAGTTACTATTAGGGTTAAAGAAGAGTATGTTTTGGGGGGGGGGGGAAGCCAGACTTGCTTATCACCAAAACCAGATAGACTGACCTTTTGGATGTCTGGTTTAGCTCTGTCATTATGTTTGAAGACTTTTTTCTGGAAAATTGTGTCTGGAAAAACTGCTTGGTCACTCCCATTAGGTATCATTGAACTTCTGATGCAAGTCTATGAGAGATGAAAATTGTAACTTTGTATCTGTTTGGGCTAAGTTTCTCCACTCTACCCCTCCCGCTAAAAGGCTCTAGTTTAGCTAGAAACTGTATATAAGGAAAGCCTTACCTCCAAACTTTTGAAAATTGTAAAGAGGGACAATATGTACAGGGCCGTGGCAATTTTTTTCATACTAGGCCATGCCTCTAATGACCCTTTGTTCCAGCACATAGTAGTCATTCTCATATTGTGCCCGTTTGACAGTAGTCATGCCCATATGTGCCCCTTTACAGTAGTTATGCCCACATTGTGCCCCCTTAACAGTAGTAATGCTCCCATGTGCCCCTTCACAGTAGTTATGTCCAGATATGTGCCCTCTTCATAGTTGCTATGCCCACATGTGTCCCTCACAGCAGTTATCCCCAGATGTGCCCCCTCAAAGTAGTTATGCCCAGATATTTGACCCCTCACATTAGTTATGCCCAGATATGTGCCCCTCAGAATAGCTGTGCCAAGATATGCTCCCCCTTCACAGTAGATATGCAAAGATGTGCCCCCTCAGAGAAGTTATGCCAAGATATGTTCCCCATTCACAGTAGATATCCAAAGATGTGCCCCTCATAATAGTTATGCCCAGATATGTCTCTTCATAGTAGTAATGTCTAGATGTGCCCCCTCACCTTAGTTATGCCAAGATGTGCCACCTCAGAGTGTTTAATCCCTCATGTGCCCACTTCACAGGAATAAAAAAAAACCTGTAAATACTCACTTAGTTCCACCGATAATCACAGCCCAGCTACCAGTGCTCCCCAGGAGCAGGCAGGATGCTGTCATACATCGCGCTTGCTATGTAGGAGGAGCCAAGACTGAATCCTATGTTCCTCCTACACAGCCAGCAGTGTGATGTGTGAGGATATTGTGCTGCTGCCCTGCTGCTGGAAAGCACTGGCAGCTGAGAGGAATGGTGAAGCAGGGAGGGGACAGCAGGACATACCTCAGCCACCAAAATCTGGGACTGTCCCTCCGGATCCGGGATGGTTGGGAGGTATGGGGAAGCAGTCAGAGCCCTTAGTGTCTGCAGTTAGGGATCAGTGTTTAGAAGAAGAGACTCATGCCAGCCTACATGAGTGACCAGAAGAAGACGCTGAGATGGAGATGGTGAGCCACATACCATGGGTCACCAGCCCTGTGAACAAGGAGACAGCCAGACTACTGAGCTCCAGACCATGGGCCTCCAGCCTTTGGCCACGGTACCAGCCTTCTGAGAGAGGGTCAGCTAGCTCAATCCTTTCCTTAGCAGAAACCCCTCTGCCCGAGAGGAGACTGGAGAAGCCAGCTCAGTTCACTGCCTGCATTGTTTGCACTTGAGTTTCTCCAGTAAAGTAGCACACTGGTTTACTGCAGACCCTGACTCTCTGGACTTATATTCCATTGGGGTACACCATGCCTTACCATTCCTCCTGGAGTGTATCAACATGTGGACCCAGCGTAGCATTGGGTCCACCCCAAACCTGGCCACTGCATTAGCAAGTGTACAGAGCAGGGTGCCTGTTTTAAGGTAGCCTGTTATATGGTCTGCTGATGGCAAAGATGGTTTGCAGAGAGATCCCTAGACAATGTAGACCTTCCCAGATCTATTGCCCAATTTGCATTCCCATAGTTATAGAAAAAAACTTTTTTGTACCTTGCAGGGAACAACCAGTTTAACATCTAAATGGTGGTAACAGGGGGGTAACCTTTGCTGCACAGTGGGTTGTACCCTGAGATTATATAGCCAGGGGTGGACTGGGAACATTAAGTGGCTCTGGAAAAAATCCTAAAAGTGGCCCCATTTTGTAACATAGAAACATAGAATGTGTCGGCAGATAAGAACCATTTGGCCCATCTAGTCTGCCCAATATATCTGAATCCTATGAATAGTCCCTGGCCCTATCTTATATGAAGGATAGCCTTATGCCTATCCCATGCATGCTTAAACCCCTTCACTGTATTTGCAGCTACCACTTCTGCAGGAAGGCTATTCCATGCATCCACTACTCTCTCAGTAAAGTAATACTTCCTGATATTACTTTTAAACCTTTGCCCCTCTAATTTAAAACTGTGTCCTCTTGTGGTAGTTTTTCTTCTTTTAAATATGCTCTCCTCCTTTACCGAGTTGATTCCCTTTATGTATTTAAAAGTTTCTATCATATCCCCTCTGTCTCTTCTTTCGTCCAAGCTATACATATTAAGGTCCTTTAACCTTTCCTGGTAAGTTTTATCCTGCAATCCATGTACTAGTTTAGTAGCTCTTCTCTGAACTCTCTCTAGAGTATCTATATCCTTCTGGAGATATGGCCTCCAGTACTGCGCACAATACTCCAAGTGAGGTCTCACCAGTGTTCTGTACAGCGGCATAAGCACTTCACTCTTTCTACTGCTTATACCTCTCCCTATACATCCAAGCATTCTGCTGGCATTTCATGCTGCTCTATTACATTGTCTTCCCACCTTTAAGTCTTCTGAAATAATTACTCCTAAATCCCTTTCCTCAGATACTGAGGTCAGGACTGTGTCAAATATTCTATATTCTGCCCTTGGGTTTTTATGCCCCAGGTGCATTATCTTGCACTTATCCACATTAAATTTCAGTTGCCAGAGTTCTGACCATTCTTCTAGTTTTCCTAAATCCTTTTCCATTTGGCGTTTCCCTCCAGGAACATCAACCCTGTTACATATCTTTGTGTCATCAGCAAAAAGACAAACCTTACCATCGAGGCCTTTTGCAATATCATTTATGAAGATATTAAACAAAGGCAGGTCCAAATTAACAGAAGGCGGGCAATACAAGTAGGCGGGGTCAACAATACCATAGTTCAAAATACCATTCAAGCAGAACCAAATAATACAGTGTAACATAAATACTGCCCCAAAAGCTGTCCCTCGGTGGTGGCCATCAATAGCTATGATCTTCTGTCCTCCTCCTCCAGTTATTTATAGAGCAGGGGGCTTAGGAGGCGAGGTGTGGGCCACAAGAGTTGAATTTAGGAGCACAGTTGCTGGCCAGATACATGAGTACCTGATTCTCACAGCTTGAATTAGTGTTGAGAGCTCAGTATATAAATGGCCAGCGGCAGAGAGGAGGACTTGGATGGCCCCCTGGGGCATCGACCCACCAGGAAATTTCCCTGTAGGGCCTAAGGGCAATACACCCCTGTATATAGCGATCCCTTCTGTGTGAGCAGTGACCACAGCCAGAGCTGGAGGGGAGCTAGTCATGTCAGTGCCAACCATGCTCAGAGGCAAAAATAAGATCATTTTTCCATTATTTTAATGATATTTCCCAATAAAATCTGATAGGGGCTCTTGACATTCATTGCTTTCTATAACAGTAGTATGCAAAGCCCCAAATATAGATTTTCAATAAGTAAAATCGCTTCTACACCATACAGCTCCTTGAGGAAATAATTTACAATATTCTTATAGTAAAATGTGACTTTTCTGTATATCTCAGTGGTAGTTTTGGCAGTCAGTGAAGCTTTTGTTTCCTTAGGAAGTGAGGAAAACACCTGTGTTCGCCAGCTCTGTGCTGTGAACCTGACCTCTTACGTGTTGTATTCTTCCTTATATTACGTTAGTCACTTCCTGCCCTGTAATCTCTTTCCCAAACTAGGGCAATCGTGTGAGCGGAGGTCCTTCAGGGTTTAAGTGCAGACTCCTATTGGGTCCAATTTTATAATAAAAAATATGGTAAAAAGTCCATGGTGCATGTTCATGAAGTCAGTCACATAATTGTGAGGTTATCCTGTATGAAAAAAATGTGTGATTGGTAAAGATACGAAGAATTATAGTGTATTATATACGTGTTTATTAATCAATATAGCACTTACACACACCATGAAGAAATATGGACCTTGGAGAAAGCATGAGTTCCCCAATTCACATCAGGATATGTATGATGGAACTGTGGCTTTGTTACCCTCAGTAGATGGAGGTGGTACAGAGACGCATATTTAACTCAAAGAGTACTTGTTGCTGATATCTTTTCAGAATGAGCTGCCATATGTATATTCTGACCATTAAATAGTGTGTTTGTCATTTTTCTCCTTTGCATGCTGCATCTATATAATTCTCAGTCCTCCCTGGGCTGCTGGGTGGAGACTAGCTGAAATGATGTCTGCCTATAGACTATACAGATTTTGCTCTCTAACTCTGACACACTCAGAATCACTCACTTGCATAATAGAGAAGTACTGAGCTGTATAGATGTGAAAAAGCACATGAGGAATAACAAATACTGTTAACTGCCGAATCATGTCTGTCCCTCTGTTTGTTTGTCTTCCTCTCTATAGACTTCTCTGAGATTATGTAATCTGATCCTTCAATGAGCAGGCAGCCCATGCTGGTTTTAACAAGACAGATTAAACACGTATTTCAATAGACAGTGGGGGAGAATGATTAATATAGTTATGCTATGTGGCATAAAAAAGTTGCAGGATTATGGCACACACCATATGTGCACCATCATTTTAGACTTCTTAAGCTTCCTGGCACTTTTCTGAAGTGCCAAGAAAAAGGAGGTGGGGCTTTGCAGGAGGGCGGAGCTTTCAGCTATAACTGGCAGAAGTTATAGCTGAAGTCCACGCCAGCATCTGCCTCTTAATAAATTAGGAACTTTTCACACAAAAATTCAGGGAAATCCAGGGGGAGATTTATCAAGGCAGGCACTTTATGCGCAGGCCTTGTAATAAATTAAGGTTCATCTTCCAGCAGACCGTGCACCTGAACAGTGTCAGCTCTGAGATGCCGTATATTTCTGGCTTCATTTGCACCAGAAAACTGGTGTAAATAAAGATAAATTTGTCTTGGGGGTTGACTACCCCCCTTTCCCACCCTTGCCACACCTCTTTTGGAAAAGTGCCAAGGGCAGCGTAAAAAGAGGCACTTGTGACTTTTTTTGTTTTTCAAAAAGTCACATTTAAAAAGTCACAAACACAGCCACTTTTCTGGAACAAGGGAGTTGATAAATTCCCCCCTTCCCCAGTCTGGCGTATGGATACACTAGTCTTGATAAATGTCCCTCAGTGAGTTTAGAAAAGTAGGGGGAAGGTGATAAGTGGAGAGAGAATGCTAGTATATAGCGGAGGATGAAAAGTAGAGAACAAGACATTTTTTTCTGATATGATATACAGTTGCAAGAAAAAGTATGTGAACCCTTTGGAATGTTATGGATTTCTGCACAAATTGGTCATAAAATGTGATCTAATCTTCATCTAAGTCACAACAATAGACAATCACAGTCTGCTTAAACTAATAACACACAAAAATTTTTAATGTTTACATGGTGTGTTCAATAAAAACATGGTAACATTCACAGTGCAGGTGGAAACAGTATGTGAACCCCTAGACTAATGACATCTCCAAGAGCTAATTGGAGTGAGGTGTCAGCCAACTGGAGTCCAATCAATGAGATGAGATTGGAGGTGTTGGTTACAGCTGCCCTGCCCTTTAAAAAACACACACCATTTCTGGGTTTGCTTTTCACAAGAAGCATTGCCTGATGTGAAAGATGCCTTGCACAAAAGAGCTCTCAGAAGACCCATGATTAAGAATTGTTGACTTGTATAAAGCTGGAAAGGGTTATAAAAGTATCTCCAAAAGGCTTGCTGTTCATCAGTCCACGGTAAGACAAATTGTCTATAAATGGAGAAAGTTCAGCACTGCTGCTACTTTCCCTAGGAGTGGCCGTCTTGTAAAGATGACTGCAAGGGCACAGCGCAGACTGCTCATTGAGGTGAAGAATCCTAGAGTGTCAGCTAAAGACTTACAAAAGTCTCTGGCATATGCTAACATCCCTGTTAGCGAATCTACGATACGTAAAACACTAAACAAGAATGGATTTCATGGGAGGATACCACAGAGGAAGCCACTGCTGTCCAAAAGAAACATTGCTGCACGTTTACAGTTTGCACAAGAGCACCTGGATTTTCCACAGCAGTACTGGCAAAATATTTTGTGGACAGATGAAACCAAAGTTGAGTTGTTTGGAAGAAACACACAACACTATGTGTGGAGAAAAAGAGGCACAGCACACCAACATCAAAACCTCATCCCAACTGTAAAGTATGGTGGTGGCGGCATCATGGTTTGGGGCTGCTTTGCTGCGTCAGGGCCTGGACGGATTGCTATCATCGAAGAAAAAATGAATTCCCAAGTTTATCAAAACATTTTGCAGGAGAAAAGGCCATCTGTCCACCAGCTGAAGCTCAACAGAAGATGGGTGTTGCAACAGGACAACGACCCAAAGCATAGAAGTAAATCAACAACAGAATGGCTTAAACAGAAGAAAATATGCCTTCTGGAGTGGCCCAGTCAGAGTCCTGACCTCAACCCGATTGAGATGCTGTGGCATGACCTCAAGAAAGCGATTCACACCAGACATCCCAAGAATATTGCTGAACTGAAACAATTTTGTAAAGAGGAATGGTCAAGAATTACTCCTGACCGTTGTGTACGTCTGATCTGCAACTACAGGAAACGTTTGGTTGAAGTTATTGCTGCCAAAGGAGGTTCAACCAGTTATTAAATCCAAGGGTTCACATACTTTTTCCACATGCATTGTGAATGTTTTATATGGTGTGTTCAATAAAAACAAGGTAACATTTAATTCTTTGTGTGTTATTAGTTTAAGCAGACTGTGATTGTCTATATTTGTGACTTAGATGAAGATCAGATGACATTTTATGACTAATTTGTGCAGAAATCCAAATCATTCCAAAGGGTTCACATACTTTTTCTTGCAACTGTATTACAGTGTCTTATAATACTCTTGTAATGTATTGTAGTGTCTTATAATACTCTATTGATTTATGCAAAACTATGTGAAACTATAGTGACCAGGACATGTGAAATAACACTATATCTGTCCATTACATGGCATTTGTCAACATTTTCCCCTATGCAATCTCTATATGTCAGTTTTCTTTGAGTTAGTAGACAAAGACTAGCTGCCATCATGTCTCCTATACACAGCATACACTAGGAAGAGGAACTCCTGCTCCCCTACCTTTGTAGCGAACCCCCAGAACAGAAGAAGCATGGAAGACATTATACCTGGTTATTATGAACAGTGTAGATGTGAATCCAGCACGAGATAGAAAACCTATTAGATACTCCAGCAATGTATCTGTGTGTCTCTCTGCCTTTGTCTCCCTCCCGAACCCTCACCCTACCTGCTTCCATCTCCATAAACCTCTATGGGCCGCATGTAACCTGATCCCTCAGGTCATCCACCTTGTCTCTAAGGAACTGAATAATGGGCGAACTTAATGGAGATGTCAGTTTTTCCTTTCTTAATATGTCATTAGGTAAAAGCGACCATGCACAACTCAGTCGATGTTGGCACTGCTGTCAGACCCAATGCTCCTATAAGAACGAGTTCCTTCCAAGTGCCAATTACATAGGAGCAAAACAATGGGATGAGATAGGAAGAGCCACAATTTCTCCAATAACAGATGAACTGAGGGCATATCTGGCACATGCGACTAACGGGAATTTAAGGGCAGCTTAATTCATAGGATGTTTGGTACAAAATATCAAAATTTATAAAAAACTGTTCTTGAGTTAAAGAAAAGAAAAATAAATTTAATGTAGAATGACAGCAAATCTCAGGACAGTACACAGTAAAGTACAGTAGGCTCAGGTGCCAAATCATCTACACAGTGGGTCACCACTCTTGGGGTTCCTACATGTTCTCTCAGTCATCTGGTTGGGAAAAGTTATGTAAAAACCATTAAACTCACCAGGTAAACCGAAAGTATTGCAATTTGTTTTAATCTACAGCTTGTTAGTCTCAGAGATTGTAATATCCATAGAAATCTGCTGTATAAGAAAATTAAGGACAATATGTATCAAAACTGGTGTAAAGTAGCACTGGCTTAGTTGCCCATAGATGCAACCAATCAGATTCCACCTTTAATTTTTAAGAGCTCCTTTGGAAAATGAAAGGATCAATATAATTGGTTGATATGGGCAACTATTCATCAGGTAAGGAGGAGAGAAAAAACAAAGTTGCGGCACTCACCAGGATACCAGAGAGGTCTTTATTGAAGCTTCCTTAGAAGTGGTAACATAGAAGATCCAGGGGCGGACACAATGTTGCAGGCGGCGACGGCCGTTTCGCGCGTGAAATCGCGCTTCCTCAGGCCGCTCAATACGTCATGACGCAGGTAAGAACTTTATAGAGGCGGGCAGGGGACGGCCGGCGCCGTCGGCCACAGCTGTTCGCCCTCAGAGAGAAATGACACGTATTAAAAATCTGGATCCAGCAGTAACATGTACATAAAAAAGAACAACAATACAAGCACAAGAACACAATTGGTATACCCATATCCACAAAATGTGGGACAGATTTACAAGAGTAATGAATGGATACTTAGGAATATGATACAGAGAAATCGGTACTTATGATGATTGTGCAGACACAAGAGCGGTGCATAGCACCAGCGTAATTAAGAACAAACATAGAATATAGGGCTGCGTGGCATGAAGCGACTCGCGATGGGCAGAGGGTGGATAAAAAATAGAGGGCAGAAGACAAGACCCAGGATAGAAAAAATAGACGAATACTAATAATGGTGATTGTATTCACGAGGTAAGAACATATGGGCGCATACATAGGCAATTTGTTATAGAGCGCATTCAAATCACAGGAAGACAGACATGTCATTCCTGTCATTCATGCCCGCTGGGCCCATAGCACCGGTCCGGATTATCCATTTTGCCTCCCTCTGCAGGAGCAGGCGATGCCGATCCCCCCCGCGAGGGATGGGACGGACATGCTCTATCCCCGCAAAGGAGAGGCAACGCGGGTAGGCGTCGTGAGCGGCGCAGATATGGTCGATAAGGCGTGGACTGCCTCTACCTGACCTGATAGAGCCTACATGCTCACGAATGCGCTCAAAAAGAGGACGTATGGTCTTGCCTATATAAAAGCGTCCACAAGGACAGAAGACCACGTACACGACATAAGACGTGCGGCAGTTGATGAATTCTTGTACTGTGTGCGTTACCCCTCCAAACATCACATATTTGCTGCACATATTAAGGGCGCAAAACGAGCAGTGGCCGCATTTGAAGTTGCCCTTAGGCTTACCTAACCAAGTTTGGGCCTTAGGTGTCTTACATGTGGCTTGATTCCTCAACATATGATGGCTGAGCACGCCGACACCACCCTCACCGCTGATATGCTAGCAGCAAGTACTCCCGACACCGCATGTGGGCTCATCCAAGGTCGTGAAGGGGCGGACACATTTTTTGCTATCTGTGACCAGCAGGACTATGTGTGCGCTATTAGCACAAAGAATTTGGAAACCAAAATATTTCAATTGGCAGATAAAGAGGTGAGACTCTTCTGGACCATTGAGTCTCTTAAGTCCTATAAACAATGTGGACGGGTCCCTCGAGGCCTACGCCTTTTTAAAGAAATTGTTCAGTATGAAGATGATCCACAGTTCACAGGAGAGTGGAAGGCTGCTCATCAGCGTTTTTCTTCTGAACTTATGGAACTGGTGCTAACACGTGACCAAAAAGAATATGTTTTGGTCACAGAAGAATTAGCCAAGGCGCGAGAGGAGCTTCAGAGGCGACTCTTGGAATCACAGATGGCTGGGTTTGACAAGAGATTAAATAGAAAATTACTTATCACACAGGCAGAGATAAAAGACCGTAAAAGGGACAAATTTATTCGGGACAAGAACGACTATGACACAGACCGTGTATTCGACTGGGGAAAGAAAAGGATCCGCCCCAAACGTCCGCCACGTAGAGGACGTCACAACTTCTGGGCAACTGATTCCGAGTCGAGCCCATCTGATAGTAATGGAGCCAACTCGGGGGAGGAAACAACCCCTTTAGAAAAAGGACGAGAAGGGGGCGTTGCCGACGGTCAAGGAACAGCAAAAGAGATCAGAAAATCGACGAGGATGAGACGTCAAGTCACTTGGCGGCAGTAGAATCTGATGCTTTGGACTGTTGCGAATTTACCCAGAACATCGTCATCAATCTCACGGGCTCTGAACTGCCACCCGGCTGTATCCCACTCCTCAATCGGGGGCTGGGATACAGCCTGCCTGAGCAGTTCAACCTAGTAGATTTTGAGATTGATTTGTTCCTATCGATCCGTAAGTTGTATCTGAAGAAAGCGTTTGCTGAGACTCCCACCCCCTGTCACAATTTGTCACAGGGTGAGATCCCAGCTACTATATCTTTCACCGATTTTCATCTGTCAGGCAGATTCACTGAGGATGAAATTGCGTGCATACACTTTTTGTCTAACACTGAACCAACTGAATCCGTAGCCATAGGGGGTCAAGTGAGTAAATACACAGGGGGCATCAGGTCCACCTTCCTTCCTCCCATGCCGGCCGGCTCCGCTATTGATCTTTTCCACAAACGGGTATTAAGAGAAATTCGTGCGTTGGTGTATCCAGCAGCACCTTCCAATCTTTCGATGGAAGAATCTCGTGCCCTTTTGTGGTTAAGTAAACAGACCGACATGGTCATTAAGCCGGCCGACAAGGGAGGGAATGTGGTCCTGATGCCCAGGGAATATTATGTGGAAGAGGCACACCGGCAATTGGGCGACTGCACTGTGTACTCCAAATTAAAGGGGGACCCGATACCCGGAATATCATCAAAATTGTATGTTTTGATTAACCGTTATATTTTTGCTGGGTTCCTGCCTAATAATATGAAGGAGCGTCTTATACCAGCCTTTCCCAAAATTCCCACATGGTATTTTATACCAAAAGTTCATAAATCACTGACCCGACCCCCAGGTCGTCCCATCATTGCGGGGATCGGTTCAGTGACTGAACCCCTATCTGGTTACGTCGACTGGCTCCTCAGGCCCCTGTTACGTAGTACTCCAACTTATCTGAAGGACACGGGTGATTTCCTCCGTGCGCTCAGTCATCTTGAGTGGCAGGAGGGTTTTCACCTTGTCTCTCTAGATGTTGAGAGTTTATATACTCGTATTCCACATGACCTGGGCCTTCAAGCAGTCAAGACTATTCTGCATAAAACTGACAAAAGTGCTATGTTTATGGATTTTGTCCATGAAGCTTTGGACTTAGTCCTTAGCAACAACGTTTTCCAGTTTGATGGTCTCTGGTACCGCCAGGTGCTAGGTACTGCAATGGGCACCCCTGTTTCGTGCACATTTGCAAACCTGTACCTGGCGGTATTTGAAGAGACGTACATCTTTTCGACGGATAACCCCTATCTCCGTCACATTCATCTGTTTCTGAGGTATGTGGATGACATTTTTTTTTTTTGGTCTGGTGGGGGAGTGAGGATTTGTGCCATGCTTTCGTTAAATATTTAAATGCACATAACCAGATGAACATGAGGTTCACCGTCAAGTTTGGCGGAGAATCTCTGGACTTCTTGGACGTGCAGGTTACTATCAAAGATGGCACTGTACATACTAGTGGATACCGTAAACCTACGGCCACTAACTCCCTCCTCCACCAGACCAGCTTTCATCCACCCTCAGTAAAGCGTGCTGTCCCTTATGGACAATTTGTTCGATTACGCAGGATTAATGATACAGATGAAGGCTTTTTTAGACAAGCTAGGGAGCTTCGTAATAGGCTCCTGGATAGGGGTTATCCGTCGAATGGCGTTTCTGCGGCAATGCGTAAGGCCGCCAAACTGGACCGCACCTCCCTTTTAAGGGAGAGGGACATTAGTTCTGCACAATCACGTTTCGCATTTTCATTTCAATACAGTGCTGCCGCCGATTTAGTAAAACAGGTGATAAACCAGAATTGGGACCTCCTTAAAGGGGATCCCTCCCTCAGTAGCTTGACGGACGAAAAACCTTTGGTCGCATTTAGGAGATGCCCTACACTCAAAAACAAGCTTGTCAGGAGTGTTTTCTTGACACCTAAGGCCCAAACTTGGTTAGGTAAGCCTAAGGGCAACTTCAAATGCGGCCACTGCTCGTTTTGCGCCCTTAATATGTGCAGCAAATATGTGATGTTTGGAGGGGTAACGCACACAGTACAAGAATTCATCAACTGCCGCACGTCTTATGTCGTGTACGTGGTCTTCTGTCCTTGTGGACGCTTTTATATAGGCAAGACCATACGTCCTCTTTTTGAGCGCATTCGTGAGCATGTAGGCTCTATCAGGTCAGGTAGAGGCAGTCCACGCCTTATCGACCATATCTGCGCCGCTCACGACGCCTACCCGCGTTGCCTCTCCTTTGCGGGGATAGAGCATGTCCGTCCCATCCCTCGCGGGGGGGATCGGCATCGCCTGCTCCTGCAGAGGGAGGCAAAATGGATAATCCGGACCGGTGCTATGGGCCCAGCGGGCATGAATGACAGGAATGACATGTCTGTCTTCCTGTGATTTGAATGCGCTCTATAACAAATTGCCTATGTATGCGCCCATATGTTCTTACCTCGTGAATACAATCACCATTATTAGTATTCGTCTATTTTTTCTATCCTGGGTCTTGTCTTCTGCCCTCTATTTTTTATCCACCCTCTGCCCATCGCGAGTCGCTTCATGCCACGCAGCCCTATATTCTATGTTTGTTCTTAATTACGCTGGTGCTATGCACCGCTCTTGTGTCTGCACAATCATCATAAGTACCGATTTCTCTGTATCATATTCCTAAGTATCCATTCATTACTCTTGTAAATCTGTCCCACATTTTGTGGATATGGGTATACCAATTGTGTTCTTGTGCTTGTATTGTTGTTCTTTTTTATGTACATGTTACTGCTGGATCCAGATTTTTAATACGTGTCATTTCTCTCTGAGGGCGAACAGCTGTGGCCGACGGCGCCGGCCGTCCCCTGCCCGCCTCTATAAAGTTCTTACCTGCGTCATGACGTATTGAGCGGCCTGAGGAAGCGCGATTTCACGCGCGAAACGGCCGTCCCGCCTGCAACATTGTGTCCGCCCCTGGATCTTCTATGTTACCACTTCTAAGGAAGCTTCAATAAAGACCTCTCTGGTATCCTGGTGAGTGCCGCAACTTTGTTTTTTCTCTCCTCCTTACCTGATGAATCGTGCCTTGTGCTCACTATTGCAGAGCACCACCTATTGGATATCCCCATACCACATGCGTACAGCTGATATATACAGCGGTCACGTCAGTGGGGGCAGTGCCGCCTCGTTTTCTCTTCTCCTCTTACATGTGGCTTGATTCCTCAACATATGATGGCTGAGCACGCCGACACCACCCTCACCGCTGATATGCTAGCAGCAAGTACTCCCGACACCGCATGTGGGCTCATCCAAGGTCGTGAAGGGGCGGACACATTTTTTGCTATCTGTGACCAGCAGGACTATGTGTGCGCTATTAGCACAAAGAATTTGGAAACCAAAATATTTCAATTGGCAGATAAAGAGGTGAGACTCTTCTGGACCATTGAGTCTCTTAAGTCCTATAAACAATGTGGACGGGTCCCTCGAGGCCTACGCCTTTTTAAAGAAATTGTTCAGTATGAAGATGATCCACAGTTCACAGGAGAGTGGAAGGCTGCTCATCAGCGTTTTTCTTCTGAACTTATGGAACTGGTGCTAACACGTGACCAAAAAGAATATGTTTTGGTCACAGAAGAATTAGCCAAGGCGCGAGAGGAGCTTCAGAGGCGACTCTTGGAATCACAGATGGCTGGGTTTGACAAGAGATTAAATAGAAAATTACTTATCACACAGGCAGAGATAAAAGACCGTAAAAGGGACAAATTTATTCGGGACAAGAACGACTATGACACAGACCGTGTATTCGACTGGGGAAAGAAAAGGATCCGCCCCAAACGTCCGCCACGTAGAGGACGTCACAACTTCTGGGCAACTGATTCCGAGTCGAGCCCATCTGATAGTAATGGAGCCAACTCGGGGGAGGAAACAACCCCTTTAGAAAAAGGACGAGAAGGGGGCGTTGCCGACGGTCAAGGAACAGCAAAAGAGATCAGAAAATCGACGAGGATGAGACGTCAAGTCACTTGGCGGCAGTAGAATCTGATGCTTTGGACTGTTGCGAATTTACCCAGAACATCGTCATCAATCTCACGGGCTCTGAACTGCCACCCGGCTGTATCCCACTCCTCAATCGGGGGCTGGGATACAGCCTGCCTGAGCAGTTCAACCTAGTAGATTTTGAGATTGATTTGTTCCTATCGATCCGTAAGTTGTATCTGAAGAAAGCGTTTGCTGAGACTCCCACCCCCTGTCACAATTTGTCACAGGGTGAGATCCCAGCTACTATATCTTTCACCGATTTTCATCTGTCAGGCAGATTCACTGAGGATGAAATTGCGTGCATACACTTTTTGTCTAACACTGAACCAACTGAATCCGTAGCCATAGGGGGTCAAGTGAGTAAATACACAGGGGGCATCAGGTCCACCTTCCTTCCTCCCATGCCGGCCGGCTCCGCTATTGATCTTTTCCACAAACGGGTATTAAGAGAAATTCGTGCGTTGGTGTATCCAGCAGCACCTTCCAATCTTTCGATGGAAGAATCTCGTGCCCTTTTGTGGTTAAGTAAACAGACCGACATGGTCATTAAGCCGGCCGACAAGGGAGGGAATGTGGTCCTGATGCCCAGGGAATATTATGTGGAAGAGGCACACCGGCAATTGGGCGACTGCACTGTGTACTCCAAATTAAAGGGGGACCCGATACCCGGAATATCATCAAAATTGTATGTTTTGATTAACCGTTATATTTTTGCTGGGTTCCTGCCTAATAATATGAAGGAGCGTCTTATACCAGCCTTTCCCAAAATTCCCACATGGTATTTTATACCAAAAGTTCATAAATCACTGACCCGACCCCCAGGTCGTCCCATCATTGCGGGGATCGGTTCAGTGACTGAACCCCTATCTGGTTACGTCGACTGGCTCCTCAGGCCCCTGTTACGTAGTACTCCAACTTATCTGAAGGACACGGGTGATTTCCTCCGTGCGCTCAGTCATCTTGAGTGGCAGGAGGGTTTTCACCTTGTCTCTCTAGATGTTGAGAGTTTATATACTCGTATTCCACATGACCTGGGCCTTCAAGCAGTCAAGACTATTCTGCATAAAACTGACAAAAGTGCTATGTTTATGGATTTTGTCCATGAAGCTTTGGACTTAGTCCTTAGCAACAACGTTTTCCAGTTTGATGGTCTCTGGTACCGCCAGGTGCTAGGTACTGCAATGGGCACCCCTGTTTCGTGCACATTTGCAAACCTGTACCTGGCGGTATTTGAAGAGACGTACATCTTTTCGACGGATAACCCCTATCTCCGTCACATTCATCTGTTTCTGAGGTATGTGGATGACATTTTTTTTTTTTGGTCTGGTGGGGGAGTGAGGATTTGTGCCATGCTTTCGTTAAATATTTAAATGCACATAACCAGATGAACATGAGGTTCACCGTCAAGTTTGGCGGAGAATCTCTGGACTTCTTGGACGTGCAGGTTACTATCAAAGATGGCACTGTACATACTAGTGGATACCGTAAACCTACGGCCACTAACTCCCTCCTCCACCAGACCAGCTTTCATCCACCCTCAGTAAAGCGTGCTGTCCCTTATGGACAATTTGTTCGATTACGCAGGATTAATGATACAGATGAAGGCTTTTTTAGACAAGCTAGGGAGCTTCGTAATAGGCTCCTGGATAGGGGTTATCCGTCGAATGGCGTTTCTGCGGCAATGCGTAAGGCCGCCAAACTGGACCGCACCTCCCTTTTAAGGGAGAGGGACATTAGTTCTGCACAATCACGTTTCGCATTTTCATTTCAATACAGTGCTGCCGCCGATTTAGTAAAACAGGTGATAAACCAGAATTGGGACCTCCTTAAAGGGGATCCCTCCCTCAGTAGCTTGACGGACGAAAAACCTTTGGTCGCATTTAGGAGATGCCCTACACTCAAAAACAAGCTTGTCAGGAGTGTTTTCTTGACACCTAAGGCCCAAACTTGGTTAGGTAAGCCTAAGGGCAACTTCAAATGCGGCCACTGCTCGTTTTGCGCCCTTAATATGTGCAGCAAATATGTGATGTTTGGAGGGGTAACGCACACAGTACAAGAATTCATCAACTGCCGCACGTCTTATGTCGTGTACGTGGTCTTCTGTCCTTGTGGACGCTTTTATATAGGCAAGACCATACGTCCTCTTTTTGAGCGCATTCGTGAGCATGTAGGCTCTATCAGGTCAGGTAGAGGCAGTCCACGCCTTATCGACCATATCTGCGCCGCTCACGACGCCTACCCGCGTTGCCTCTCCTTTGCGGGGATAGAGCATGTCCGTCCCATCCCTCGCGGGGGGGATCGGCATCGCCTGCTCCTGCAGAGGGAGGCAAAATGGATAATCCGGACCGGTGCTATGGGCCCAGCGGGCATGAATGACAGGAATGACATGTCTGTCTTCCTGTGATTTGAATGCGCTCTATAACAAATTGCCTATGTATGCGCCCATATGTTCTTACCTCGTGAATACAATCACCATTATTAGTATTCGTCTATTTTTTCTATCCTGGGTCTTGTCTTCTGCCCTCTATTTTTTATCCACCCTCTGCCCATCGCGAGTCGCTTCATGCCACGCAGCCCTATATTCTATGTTTGTTCTTAATTACGCTGGTGCTATGCACCGCTCTTGTGTCTGCACAATCATCATAAGTACCGATTTCTCTGTATCATATTCCTAAGTATCCATTCATTACTCTTGTAAATCTGTCCCACATTTTGTGGATATGGGTATACCAATTGTGTTCTTGTGCTTGTATTGTTGTTCTTTTTTATGTACATGTTACTGCTGGATCCAGATTTTTAATACGTGTCATTTCTCTCTGAGGGCGAACAGCTGTGGCCGACGGCGCCGGCCGTCCCCTGCCCGCCTCTATAAAGTTCTTACCTGCGTCATGACGTATTGAGCGGCCTGAGGAAGCGCGATTTCACGCGCGAAACGGCCGTCGCCGCCTGCAACATTGTGTCCGCCCCTGGATCTTCTATGTTACCACTTCTAAGGAAGCTTCAATAAAGACCTCTCTGGTATCCTGGTGAGTGCCGCAACTTTGTTTTTTCTCTCCTCCTTACCTGATGAATCGTGCCTTGTGCTCACTATTGCAGAGCACCACCTATTGGATATCCCCATACCACATGCGTACAGCTGATATATACAGCGGTCACGTCAGTGGGGGCAGTGCCGCCTCGTTTTCTCTTCTCCTCTTACATGTGGCTTGATATGGGCAACTAACCCAGTTTTCCTTTACGTTAGGTTTGATAAATCTCCCAAAAAATGTTTTCGTTTAGATGTAGAGGTAAAAATATTCCTTGTCGCCCACTTTGAGTTGAGCACATTGACCACAGGCCATCCTAATACTTCTGACCCAAGTACTGTACATTCTTAGCTCATTTACGAATGAATTGAGAGCATCATTTCCATGTGGTATTTACTACTCATACTTTACTCAGAAGTTGAGATATGGAGGAATGTTGTCCCGCAGGAACTGATTCACATTCGAAATGTCCAACAAGATTTACAAATGTGTGGCAATAACTGTAGACTTGATATGATTAACTGGAAATTAAAGGATTAGTCCAAGCTCCAGCACAGCTCTGGTCAATCGGCCACGGACATTGGTGTGTGGGCAAAACTTAGAGGAGGCCGGTAGGTGGGGGGTCCACTGCTTAGGACCCATTATGAGATAAGAATAGCCCTTTAAAGTAATTTTCCAGGACTTAAAGTGTAACTTTTATTTTTATTTTTTTGGGCTAATCTGTGGGGACAGGGATAGGGAATTTTTTTTTTAATATACTTTATTTAGAAAAAACTTTATTTACAGGTGAAAACGGGCTGAAATGTCTCTTAGCAGTGATCTTTTTCAGAGCCACTGTTAAGGGACATCCATCTTTTTAACAGCGCAGTGCTGCACTGATTAGGAAGATAAGGAGACAGGCTGGGCTGGGAGCAGGAGGGCGTCTGCCTTTACTGCTCCCTCATAGAGTAGGGGCAGTAGTCATAACTATATATATACAGTACAGACCAAAAGTTTGGACACACCTTCTCATTCAAAGAGTTTTCTTTATTTTCATGACTATGAAGGCATCAAAACTATGAATTAACACATGTGGAATTATATACATAACAAACAAGTGTGAAACAACTGAAAATATGTCATATTCTAGGTTCTTCAAAGTAGCCACCTTTTGCTTTGATTACTGCTTTGCACACTCTTGGCATTCTCTTGATGAGCTTCAAGAGGTAGTCCCCTGAAATGGTCTTCCAACAGGCTTGAAGGAGTTCCCAGAGATGCTTAGCGATAGTCTCACCTGGCCTCATTGGTGGTGCACCCCTGCCAGCATGGCCAGCCAATATACTTTAACTGTCCCTATGTACAGTAGAGGAGCTTCCTTCCCCCTGCGTCCTTGCATTGCCTGTAATGAGCACTTACCGCTCCCACACGCATCACTCCCGCAGCTGGTTCATTAGTCAGCACGCTGGGAGTACAGAAGTGTAGTTATTTATTAATATATTAACGTAGATCATCATCTATAGTTATGACTATCGTCCCCACTATATGAGGGAGCAGTGAGGGCATACGCCCGCCTGCTCCCAGCCCAACTTGCTAGTCAGTAAAGCACTGCGCTGTTAGGAAGACGATTGTCCCTTAGCAGTGGCTCTGAAAAAGATCACTGCTAAGGGACATTTCAGACAGACGTTTTCTACTATAAATTTTTCCCTAAATAAAGTATATTAGAAAAATGTTCCGTGTCCCTACACATTAGCAAAAAAGAAAAGAAAAATATGACAGTTACACTCTTAATGGTCAATTTATTACCACACAACCCCTTTAACTTCAACTATCTGTTGTAGAGTAGGGGCTCATGGACACAGCCATTGCTCGGCTGTGCCCATATTGTGGCCCACAAACAGCAGTTCTGCAATATATGGGCACTGGCTGTGTGCACACCATATGACGGATGCGGACTAGTGTTGGTCAAGCACCAAAGTGCTCGGGTGCTCGAGTAGAACACCTTGGGATGCTTGGGTGCTCTACTGAGCACAATGGAAGTCCATTGGAGAACCCGAGCCTTAAACCAGGCACCCCCTGCTCTGAAGAGGGGAGGGTGTCTGGTTCACAAGAAAAGGTCAGAAATTGATGGAAACACCACCGAAATGGTTCGGGAACAGCATGGGGAGGATGTCTGGATGCATCTTGGACTCCCAGGTCACTACTGGGAACGATGTTGTCACTGACAATAATATGCACAAAGCCGAAGATAAATCGATTTTAGAAGAAAAATTGCTAGGAAACATTCTTTCCAGTATATTCAATTGTATATAAAGTGCAAGTGCTGCCAAAAGTTACAAGAAAGAGGCACTCCGATACAACCTGTATATCACAAAGAGGAGGGCCTCATTTACATTGTGGTACAATTGTTCAGGTAGTGGGACTCCTACACTCTTAAAGCTTATGCACTAAGGGAAAGGGCTGCCAAAAACTACAAGGAATCGGCACTCCAATACACCCTTTATTACACATAAAGTAGGGCATCATACACACCCTTGAAAAATTATTATTGATGCCTGCTGGTGACCCTCAAAAACTATTGGAGCAAGGGCCTGCTGCTGATCTGACCATCTAAAACATTAGGGGCGAGGGCCTGCTGCTGATCTGACCATCTAAAACATTAGGGGCGAGGGCCTGCTGCTGATCTGACCATCTAAAACATTTGGGGCGAGGGCCTGCTGGTGACCCTCAAAAACATTAGGAGCAAGGGCCTGCTAGTGACCCTCAAAAACATTAAGTACAAGGGCCTGCTGGTGACAGTCTAAAACATTATGGGCGAGGGCCTGCTGGTGACCCTCTAAAACATTATAGGCGAGGGCCTGCTGGTAACCCTCTAAAACATTATAGGCGAGGGCCTGCTGGTGACCCTCTAAAACATTATGGGCGAGGGCCTGCTGGTGACCCTCTAAAACATTATGGGTGAGGGCCTGCTGCTGAGCTGACCATCAAAAACATTAGGAGCGATGGCAGCCTAATAAGCATGTTGATATGATGGGGGAGGAGGACGAGAAAAAGGAAGATTGAACCATATACCCTTTTTAGTGGTGGAAGGGGAGCATGGGAATACAGTGTAGTCAATACACCATAAAAGCCACATTTAGAGTGCCTTTATGTTCAGCCGCTTTCCTCTGGTGAAGTAGAGAAGTCAGGGGCAATCCAGGCCTTGTTCATTTTTATAAGAGTCAACTGGACAGCATTTTAAGTTGACTGGCGGATGCGCTTATCAGTTATTATGCCCCCAGTAGCACTAAATACACGCTCTGACAAAACGCTGGCAGCGGGGCAGGCCAGCATCTCCAAGGCGTAGAGGGATCACTCAAAGTTGACTGGAAAGGCGACGACCATGTTGCAGCTGGTATTCCACTACTGCCCTCTGCTGCTCACAAAGCCTGGTCAACATGTGGAACGTGGAGTTCGAGCGCATGCTCATGTCGCATAACAGTGGTTGAGCTGGCAATTGCGAGCGCTGCTGCAACGTTGCCAGACCAGTGGAAGCTGTCGATGACTTGCAGAAATGGGCACACCTTCACCCGTAGCTCAGGCAAATTGGGGTAGGTTTTGAAAAACCACTGAACCACTAGGTTGAACACATGGGTTAGGCATGGTATGTGTGTGAGCTTGCCAAGCTCCAAAGCCGCCCACTGCTTCCAGCTACTGACTGATGTCTGACTGGTGCTTCAAGATGATAATTCAGAGGTGGAAGAGGAGGTGAAGGGGGATTGCAGCCACTAACGTAGGTGGTAGCGGAAACCCTGATGGAAGTAGGGCCCGCAATCCTTGGCGTCGGTAGAACCTGTGCCATCCAAGGGTACGACTCTTTCCCAACCTCCACAACATTCACCTGAAATGTAGCGTCTCTGGCCAAAAGACCTTGTCCCTGTGTCAGTCGTTAAGTGGACCTTCTCATTAACTGCGTTGGTCAGGGCACGGGTGATGTTACCGGACACATGCTGGTGTAAGGCTGGGACTGCATACCGTGAAAAATATTGGCGGCTGGGGACAGAGTAACGCGGGACAGCCGCTGCCATCAGGCTACAGAAAGACTCAGTGTCCACAAGCCTAAATGGCAACATTTCCAAGGTCAGCAATTTGGAAACGTGCGCATTTAGTGCTATGATCTGTGGGTGGGTGGCTGGCTGGGTATTTGCGCTTTCGTTTAAAGGCCTTGGGTATAGACATCTGTATGCTGCTCTGGGACACAGAAGTGGATGTGCTAGCTGATGGTGCTTGTGAAGGTCCAGGTGCATGGCAGGAGGCATACGGGCCTGCATCTCTGACAGGTGATGGGCCAGCACATAAGGCCTCATGCACGCGGCCGTTATGCGGCCGTTACATGCATTGGGGACCGCAATTGCGGTCCACAATGCACGGGCAACATCCATGTAGGGGGCCGGACCCATTCAACTTGAATGGGTCCGTGGTCTGTCCGCACCGCAAATAAATATGACACTACGACTCCGTAGTGCTTCCGGTGTTCCGTGACTCCATTCTGCATGTCCGGAATTGCGGACCCATTCAAGTGACAGGAGCTGACAGGAGCTGAAGAGACATTCACTCCACTGAGAGCTGAGTTTTATGGGAACAAGAGGGCAATATAGGTATTTAAAACAAGTTATATAATGTTCATATTGTTAGTATTGTGTTTAGAACTGTATACTGAACTATATATATATATATATATATATATATATATATATATATGTTTACTTACAGTTCCACCAATTGCAACCATACAAATTAAATTGCAAAGTACAAATACTAATTGCAAGCTACAGTTGCAAACTGTGAACTACTACAAATACCATACAAACATATTGCAATCCAGATTGCATACAACCATACCAGATCATTCTCAACCAATCTGCAAATAGTTACTGCTAACTCCATACCGCCATTTTGTGATATCTTTTCAACATGTGTTTTGTACATGGACTATCTGCTGCAGAGGCGGCAGTGTTATATATATAAAGAAAAGTTGAAGTTAATAAAGAAGTTATTTTCAAGCATTTGGTGTGCTCTTTAAACCTGCTGTTTCCATAGAACGGCGCTAGAGGAATTACAGAGTAATAGACAGTCTGGTTACACTAAAAGTCAGAGATATCAAAATTCTTCTAATTCCACAGCGTAAAAGGCACTTCATAGTGCTGCGCCTGCCACAGTGGAACTATAGCCCTCAGAGGGCGAAGCGATAGTGCTCCTTAACTTGCACAGTAAAGAGTGCATTAGAGCAGTGGAGCGCCAGCATATACCGCCGCGCAACAATTGTTCCCTGAGTGAGCAAGCAAAGACACCTCAGCGGAGCTACCATAAAGGCCATAGAATGTGTGCATTATACAAACTGCAGCTGACTCTTAAAGTGGAAGAACGGCAGAGGCAAAATAGTCAGAGAAAGAGCGCCAACCCTCCTGCGATCCCTAGAGAGATAAAAGGAGCATGGTGGGAGGCCAAAGTCCAGAGCTTGAGTGCCTGCACGGCTATCCATGAAGAGACCATGTACTGCAGTCAGCTAGTTTCCTGCCACTAGGCCCAAAGCCTGCAGCAGCGTATCCAAGCCAGCGGATCGCAAGTCATCACAAAGCATCACAAGTGTGCACAGAGCATTGCATCTCAGTGCAGAGCATCGCATCACATCAAGAAAAGACAAGTCTCCTTTAAGACAGACATTTGTTCGAGCAACCTTCAGATCGCAGTATCCTGCTCTTCAGAATAAGGTCAGAGCTTTCCTTTATTACTTATAATTGCATATAGGCTTTGGCATAAAGAGAAATTTTTTGTGTTCAGAAATAAGAGACTTTAAATAAAAAGAAAGGACAGTTTGTAGTACATGGACTCTAAAGCATTTAAAGTGAAAGTTATTTATTGCCTGCATTTATCGCTGTTACATTTAAGGTGAAAGTCATTTGTTTCTGCATTTGTCAATATTGCATTTCAAGTGAAAGGCATCTTATTATTCGTATTGATTGTGATAGCATTGAAAGTAAAATGTCTGAGCCTAGTATTACCATGCCACTGTTAGAGGATACAAAGATAGATAGAGTAGAGGGGGAAGAGCAAGGGAACCTGTCTGAGGTAGAAGAGTCTGATGCAGCATTAGTCTTGCCTCAAACAAATATAGCCCAAACAGATGAACTAAGACGTTCATCACGTGCCAGAAAACTGACCCCAAAGATGCTGGAAAATTTTGAGCAAGAAGCAGCATTAAAGGGAAAAAGGTTTGCCAGAATGTTTGATAAATGGAAATTATACATTAAAGACATTTGTAAAAAGCTAAAGCAAGAAAGTATAAAAGGGAACTTGAGTGATATGGTAGAGACGGTAGAAGAATCTGAATCAGAGCTTATGGCAGCATATGTCAACCTGCGGTCGTTTACGACACCTTCCCAGGATATTGTAAGGAACATGGACACGTGTACTGCGGTCACTAAAGATTAAGTAAAACTCATGAGAGAACTATCATCTGCAGCAAACTATGATGAAGTTAGAGCAAGAAGTAGAATGAACAAGCTTTTTATGAGAGACTATGCTAGGTCCTTAGGGGGAACCACAATCTCAAGTGTGACTTCCTTCACTAGCAGAAGTGCCACCCACATATCATAGTCCTCAATTACTTCAGCCAAAAGAAAGGAATTAGCTGAACAACTTGCTGTCAAGAAAGCAGAAATTGAAATGGAAGCTGCCATCGAGGCCCAGCATCAACTGATGGCGAAAAAGCAAGTTGAAAAGGATGCACAACGCCATGGGATGGAAGCTGAAATGGATGCACAACGCCATCAGATGGAAGCTGAAATGGAGGCACAGCGCCATCAAATGGAAGCTGAAATGGAGGCACAGCACCATCAAATGGAAGCGGAATTGAACATTCTGGAAAGGCAGAAAGAAGTTAAGATCATAGAAGCCAGACTCAGAGTACATGAGAAGGATATGAGTCAGAGTAGTCATAGGTTCAAATCTGTACTAAGTGAAGAAAAAGACTCCTACTTTCCTTCATATGCCCAGGAGAATAGAAGGAAATCTCCAGCATGTAGTGAAGAAATAAATTATTATCCTTCCATCCCTGCTCATAAAAACAAAGAGAGGCCTAGTCCAGTCTTAGGAAAAAGGTGTGTGAATTTACCTTCTATCTCTACCAGAAAATATAAAGAAAAGGACTCACCTAATTCAGAACTAAGTAAGAAAATAGAACCGGATGATTCTATTCCTAGATGCCACGGCAATGCTCAGGAGAGTGTTACAACTATTGTCCCAGCAAGACCACAGAGAACAGTCCTAGCTAGACTTCCCGTGCCGGAACAAACTGTATTTTCAGGAGACGTACTGAAGTTCATAGAGTGGAAGGCAAGGTTTTGAAATGATCATTGAGCATCATTGCTTCAGTCCAATCGACAAGTTATTCTACCTTCAGAGATATGTTGGTGGGGAAGCAAAGAAAGTTCTTGAAGGTAACTTCTATAGAAAAGACGAAGAAGCCTACAAGAAAGCTTGGGAAAAATTAAATGCAAGATATGGTCATCCTTTCTTAGTACAAAGAGCTTTTAGAGAGAGAAATTAAATAACTGGCCTAAAATAGGTCCTAAAGAACACTTCAGACTCCAAGAGTACGGTGACTTCCTGCAAGCATGCAGCAATGCCATCTCACATGTTCAAGGACTGAAAGTACTGAACGACAATCTAGAAAACCACAGGATGCTAAATAAGCTACCTGAAGAAGTGGCTTCTAGATGGAATCGCTATGTAACTGAAAAGTTAGATCTAGGTAAGGACTTCCCAAGGTTTAAAGAGTTCTCTGAGTTCATCAATAAGGAAGAACGGATAGCATGTAATCCAGTAACAGCATCTTACATCTTAAAATCGTTAGGGTCCATTCACACGTCCGCAATTCTGTTACGCATTTTGCGGAACGGAATTGCGGCCCCATTAATTTCTATGGGGCCTCACGATGTGCTGCCCAGATCCGGAATTGCGGATCCGCACTTCCGGATCCGCAATTCCGTTCCCGAAAAAAAAATAGAACATGTCCTATTCTTTTCCGCAATTGCCGAAAATATTAGGCATTTTGTATTAAGTGCTGGCGATGTGCGGACCGCACATTGCCGGCACTAATAGAATATGCCTGTTCTTGTTGGCAATTGCGGACAAGAATAGGACATGTTCTATTTTTTTGCGGAACGGAAGTGCGGAGACGGAAGTGCGGACCCGGAAGTGTGGATCCGCAATTCCGTGTCCGGGCAGCACATCGTGCTGCCTCATAGGAATGAATGGGTCCGCAATTCCGTTCCGCAAAGTGCGGAACTAAATTGCGGATGTATGAATGGAGCACCTGATGAAGCATTTTGGCCAGCCAATCATTGTAATGCCAGTAGCCAACATGGCTACGACATTACAGTGAATGGCAGTACTTACCTACAGGTTTATTGGCTGCGTAGCAGCCAACAAACATGCGGGAAGGAGGCTCGAGCATCGCGCTCAAGCACACGCGATGTTCGGCCGAACACTGCGATGTGCCGAGCATCGCGATGCTTGAGTAAAATTAGTGTTCGGCAGAGCATGCTCGCCCAACACTAATGCGGACCCATTCACTTGAATGGGTCCACAATCCCGATGATACAGTGCGGCGCAGAACGGAAATGCGGATCGGAAGCTCATGGAAGTTCATCATTTTCTGTCCATGCCTATGCACCGCAAAAAAGTAGTGCATGCACATTCCAGTGAATGGGTCTGTGTCAACAGATTGTCACGGATGATGTTGCAGATAGCTGGAACTTATGAATAAACGTCCGACTGGCTTGATCCCAAACTAAGGAGCATATAGGTGAGCCCTATAAAACCCTAAGAGCTCTCCCTGACTGCTATGCCCATGCAAGGGTCTCAATGGTAGACGATTGCATGCCCACGTACCTAAGACTGTGTGACACCTGAAAACCCTATAATAGTGAGGGGACACGACTACCGGCTCCCTGCACTTAATACGGACGGAGTCAGGGTCACCTAGAATCAAGCCAGCAAGGAAACACAATAGATGAAAAGACTTATCTGAGCAGAACTTATCTGAGCAGAACCTCTACGGGTGGACTCCGGACACTCAGAGCCCACCTTCTCAGGATGAGACCTATGGAAAGCCCTGATGAGACGAGTGGCCTTCATGTCCGCCACTGGGACCCACATCTTCTCCTCGGGACCATAACCCTCCCAATGAGCGAGGTACTGGAGAGAACCCCGGATAATGCTAGAATCCACAATCCTAGAGACCTGAAATTCAAGATTACCATCAACAACAATCGGAGGAGGAGGCAAAGAGGAGGGTACAGTGGGTTGGACATAAGGTTTTAATAGGGACCTGTGAAAAACATTATGGATCTTCCAAGTATGAGGAAGAGCAAGACGGAAGGCAACGGGATTGATGATGGACAAGATCTTGTAAGGCCCAATAAACTTAGGACCCAACTTCCAGGAGGGAACCTTCAGTTTGATATTCTTTGTAGACAACCACACCAGCTCACCCACATTCAGGTCCGGACCAGGCACACGTCTCTTATCCACCACACGCTTATATCTCTCACTCATCCTCTTCAGATTACCCTGAATCTTTTGCCAAATAAATGACAAAGACGAGGAAAATCTCTCCTCATCAGGTAAACCAGAAGACCCCTCTCCAGAGAATGTCCCAAACTGCGTATGAAACCCATATGCACCAAAAAATTGTGACTTATCAGAGGACTCCTGGCGACGGTTATTTAAAGCAAATTCAGCAAGGGACAAAAAAGAATACCAATCCTCCTGATTCTCCGCCACAAAACAGCGCAGATATGTCTCCAGATTCTGATTGACGCGTTCGTTCTGACTATTCGACTGCGGGTGAAAAGCAGAAAAGAACGACAACCAAATCCCCAAGCGAGAACAGAAGGCCTTCCAGAATCTGGAAAAAAATTGCGTGCCCCTATCAGAAACGATGTCTGAAGGAATGCCATGCAATTTAACAATGTGATCAACAAACGCTTGCGCCAACGTCTTAGCATTGGGTAACCCAGGAAAGGGAATGAAATGCGCCATTTTGCTAAAACGGTCCACTACCACCAGAATCACAGTCTTCCCTGAGGAACGAGGCAGGTCCGTAATGAAGTCCATGGACAGATGCGTCCAAGGATGGGAAGGAATAGGTAACGGGAGGAGAGAACCCGATGGCCAAGAATGAGGGACCTTGGCACGAGTGCAGGTCTCGCAGGCTGCCACAAAACCCTCTTACAAAGAGCCGGCCACCAGAATCTCCGAGCAATGAGATCCACTGTGGCTCTAATCCCCGGGTGCCCAGCAAGGACCGTATCGTGGTGCTCCTTAAAAACCTTGTGTCGTAAAGCGAGAGGCACAAACAACCTCCCAGGAGGACAAAGATCAGGAGCCTCTGCCTGGGCTGCCTGAACCTCTGCCTCCAAATCAGGATAAAGAGCAGAGACAACCACCCCTTCAGCCAAAATGGGACCCGGGTCTTCAAAGTTCCCCCCTCCCGGAAAACAACGTGACAGGGCATACGCCTTCACATTTTTAACCCCAGGGCGGAACATGACAACAAAATTAAACCTAGAAAAGAACAAAGACCATCTGGCCTGTCTCGGGTTCAGCCGCTTGGCCGATTCCAAGTAGGCCAGATTATTATGGTCAGTAAACACGGTAATAGGGTGTCTGGCTCCCTCTAACCAATGGCGCCATTCCTCAAAAGCTAATTTGATGGCCAACAACTCCCTATCTCCCACATCGTAATTTCTCTCTGCAGAGGAGAGTTTCCTTGAGAAAAAGGCACACGGTCGCCATTTGGCAGGAGTGGGACCCTGAGATAAGACCGCACCCACACCCACCTCAGAAGCATCCACCTCAACAATAAAAGGTAGAGAGACATCAGGTTGTACCAAAATGGGAGCGAAAGCAAAACTCTCTTTTATACTAGAAAAAGCTTTAAGCGCATCTACCGACCACAAGGAAAAATCTACCCCCTTTTTAGTCATATCAGTGAGTGGCTTAACAACAGAGGAATGATTCAAAATGAACTTTCTGTAATAATTGGCAAAACCCAAAAACCGCATCAGCGCCTTCTGATTCTCAGGAAGCTCCCAATGAAGCACAGCGCGGACCTTCTCAGGGTCCATGCGAGAACCAGAAGCGGAGAAAAGAAAACCAAGAAATTGAATCTCCGGAACCGCAAACACAAATTTTTCCAGTTTAGCGTACAATTTATTCTCCCGCAGAATCAGCAAGACCTGACGTAGGTGGTCCCGATGAGTCTTGAAATCAGGAGAAAAAAACAAAATGTCATCTAGATACACCAGAACAAATTTCCCCATTAAATGATAAAAAATGGTGTTCACAAAATGTTGGAAGACGGCCGGCGCATTCATCAAACCAAAGGGCATAACCAAATTCTTGAAATGATCCTCAGGGTTATTGAAGGCCGTCTTCCATTCGTCCCCTTCCCTGACCCTGACTAGGTTGTATGCCCCTCTTAAATCCAACTTAGAAAAAACTTTAGCCGCAACAATATTGTTAAACAAGTCCGGGATCAGAGGAAGCGGATATGGGTCACAAATTGTGATACGGTTAAGCTCCCTGAAATCCAGACACGTTCGTAATGAACCATCTTTTAAAAAAAAAAAAAATGCGGCAACAGGTGACTTCGAGGGTCAGATGTGTCCCTTTCTCAGGCTCTCAGAGATATAAGTACGCATAGCGACTCTTTCAGGTTGGGAGAGATCGTATAAACGTGATTTTGGCAGCTTGGCGCCTGGGATGAGATTAATAGGGCAATCGTACTCCCGGTGAGGGGGCAACTCCTGGACACCACTCTCGGAAAACACATCCGAAAATTCAGAGAGAAAAGATGGTACAGTCTTGGTAGAAACCTCTGAAAGAGGCAATTCTCTCTGCAAAAGTCACTCCAACCATTGATTTGCCTTGCTTGCCAATCAATGGTGGGGTTATGTCTAGTGAGCCAGGGTAGCCCCAACACTAGAGGAGTAGGTAATCCACTAAGGACGAAACATGACATATCCTCAACATGAGCGTCACCCACAGTCAAACGGATATTGTGAACTATGCCCTTTAAAGGGTTTCTACCACCAGAAATACTGTTATGTAGCTGACTGACATTAGCGATTCGCTAATGTCAGCACTACATAACAGTATGTTTCTAACATTAGTCCCTGCAGCCGTTTTTGTTAAAAAAGCACTTTTATAGATATGCTAATGAGCCTCTAGGTGCTATGTGGGCGTCATTAGCACCTAGATGGCTCCGTTCACTAACCATTTCAGCCGCCCATCGCGTCCCTCCAGCCCGCCCCGCTCCTGTTGATTGACGTGAAACTTCTCAGTATCTCGTACCAATTCCCGCGCCTGCGCCGTGCGCTATTGTATTCGGCGCAGGCGCAGTGAGTGAATGCCGCGCTCCTGGTGACGGCTTCCTCATTGTAACGTAGTTGGTGCATGCGCAGTGAGGAAGCCGGCGCCGGGAGAATACAGAAGCGCACGGCGCGGGAATTGGTACGAGATACTGAGAAGTTTCACGGGAACTACAAGCAAATGGCAAACCTTCAATTTCCGCATCAACCTTGCCAATAGTAGAAAATTGAAAGTTTTTAGAGGTTTTTTTTCTTTTTGTTTTTTTTTATTACCCTCAGAAAACTCCATGAATCTCCTAGAGGGGCAAACATTAGCCAAATGATTTATACCCCCACAACAGAAACAAACCCTCCTCTGAGAGCTGAATCCTCTACTATCAGAGGCAAGCAAACCCAGCTGCATGGCCTCCTCCTCAGAGGGGATTGAGAGAGACTGAGACCCCTGCGCACTGAATGAGACAGACCCACTGTCCTTGGGCAGAATATGACAGGAAGGAGTAGTCTCCTCTCTCTCTCTAAGACGCCTGTAAATACGAACAGCTAGAGACATGGCAGATTCTAACGAGGCTGGTCTCTCATGAAAAGCAAATGAATCTTTCAATCTTTCCGAAAGACCATGGCAAAATTGACTTCGGAGTGCAGCATCATTCTGTAATGACCGGCGTCACGCACAGGGAGGGAAAAGGGAAATCCCTGCCCAAGGGAGAGGGAAAGGTGGTGACCCCTGACTCACCTTGCGGCTGGCACGTGACTGCCCTGATGTCCCTAGACGGGTTCCTCACCCGTGCGGCGATCACGTGCCTAAACCCTGGCTTTCCCTAAAATGAGCCCTAGATAGTGAACGGGCCGGTGGGATCGCTAGTCCGCACCACTGACACTAAGAGGGAAACACCAGGGAGAGGACAGACAATACAGACAAACACATACACCCAGGTGGGCGACCACAGCAGACCACAAAGGTCCAACAGGGATCCGGAGGGTAACGTTCTGGACCAACAACCAGAGAACGCAGCAACACAGCTCCAGAGGGTCAGTATAGAAGTCCAGGCAGGAAGCTCTATATCTGGCAACTAGAGAAGTGTGAGAGGGGAATATAAGGAGGTTGGGAGTGCTGAACAAGGAACAGCTGAGGAGAAGGAGCTACGGATCCCTGAGTGAGCCAAAAAGGGATGCAAAGCAAACCCAGAAAGCTACCATAAGGAAACAGCCCTATCTTACATAGAGCGCGCAGCCAACCGCTGCGACTTCCTGACCCCGGCTATAACGGAGTCAGGCGTGGTTCTTGACACCCTCGTGACACATTCCAACCAGTATCAGCTGCCCATCTCCGAAATTCAGAACAATATATCTCTGCGGACTGTTTACCCTGGCATAAAAGACGCAGTTTAGATTCAGCCAGAGCAATACGATCCGGGTCATCATATATCTGCCCCAGGGCTACAAAAAATGAATCCACCGATCGGAGGGGCCGTGCCCCCACTGGTAGCGAAAATGCCCAAGACTGAGCGTTATCCCTGAGCAGCGAGATGATGATCCCCACCCTCTGCTCCTCATCACCAGAGGAATAGGGAAGTAGGCGAAAATGGAGTTTACAAGCCTCTCTAAAGCGGACAAAATTCTCACTACCCCCGGAAAACGTATCCGGAAGCGAGATCTTAGGCTCGGAACAAACTCCATGAACGCCAGCAGAATCGGTCACCTGAAACTGAGATACAGTTTTACGGAGATCTGCTACCTCCAGCGAAAGACCTTGCATGCGGTCAATCAAGGCTGAAATCGGATTTATGCTTAAGATGGTTACGGCGGTTTATAATGTCACAGATGATGTTGCAGATAGCTGGAATTTATGAATAAACGTCCGACTGGCTTGATTCCAAACTAAGGAGCATATAGGTGAGCCCTATAAAACCCTAGAGCTCTCCCTGACTGCTAGGCCCATGCAAGGGTCTCAATGGTAGACGATTGCATGCCCACGTACCTAAGACTGTGTTGACACCTGAAAACCCTATAATAGTGAGGGGACACGACCACCGGCTCCCTGCACTTAATACGGATGGAGTAAGGGTCACCTAGAATCAAGCCAGAAAGGAAACACAATAGATGAAAAGACTTATCTGAGCAAATAGCAGCAGAAGCCTCCAGCAGTGAACACTTCATCCAGGAAGTAGTATAAACCGCAAAGTGAGGCAGTATGGGAGGGAATATAAAGGGAGACGATTAGTCTAAATAGGTGACACCTGGGAGAAGGAAAGGAGATGACAAAGTGAAACCAAAACAAGGAACGTCATGCAAGAGGTAGAGAAGGACGTCTGCCAGACCTTCTCACAGAACTGGTGGTGACACAGATAGGGGCACATGGTCAGTGCCCATGCAAATTGCAGGCCGCAACATGGGCCCGGCTGGCACATATTCGTGTGCATGAGCCCTTAAAGGGGTTGCCCATCTTTTAGATTGTGATGACCCATCTCTGGACAGGTCTTCAATATCAGATTGTTGGGGGTCTGACACCTGGCGTTTCACCAGCTCAGCCCCCCCCCCCCCCCCCAACGGCATTCATCCTGCCAGATAAGTTGAGTTGCTAATGTGGCTGAGTGAACTGTAATCATGTGGCCGCCCTTTGAAGCAGGGTCCCCCTATGAAGTTAGATTTTCTCTGCCCACTCCTGGAGCAAATGGCAGGAATGTAACCATAACTCCACATTCCTCACAGTGACCACGTGTAGCTGCTCTCCGGAAGGGATGGTAAGACATGGTGCACCCCAATGTGACAGGGTCTGCAGTAAACCAGTGTGCTTCTTTACTAGAGGAACACAAGTGCAAAACAATACCGGCAAAGCACTGGGCTGGCTTCTCCAGTCTCCTCCCGGGCAGAAGACGGGTTTGATGCTAAGGAAAGGCCTTAGCTAGCTGTCCCTCTCTCCCAGAAGTCTGGTACCCTGGCCAAAGGCTGGTGGGCCATGATCTGTGGCTCAGCATCCCTATCTCAGCATCTTCCTCTGGTTACCCATGCAGTCTGGCATGTATCTCTTCTAAGCACTGATCCCTAACTGCAGACCACAAGGGGTTCTGACTGCTCATCTTATATACAGTTTCTAGCTGAACTAGAACCTTCCAGTGGAAGGGGTAGAGTGGAGAAACCGGCACAAACAAATACAATGTTACACTTTCTGTCTCTCATAGACTTGCATTAGATCTTCAATGATACTCAATAGCAATGACAAAGCAGTTTTTCCAGACAAAAACAAGTCTTCAGACATAAAAAACATAGCTAAACCAGACATCTAAATAGTTAGTCTGTCTGGTTTATGTGGTAAACAAGTCTGGCTTTTCCCCTCCAAAACATACTCTTCTTCAACTTTTTTTGTAACTATGGAAAATTACCAGCTTCTTATTATTAGCTAGAAAGTCCCCAAATTCTCTCAGTATTCATTAACCCTTTCCACAGGACTGTACAAATACAGTGCAAATGAACAGGATATATATCACAACAAACATATAAAATGCAGTTACTTAGTATTAAACAGTATGTTAGTTCAAGTTAACCCTTTAGGCTACATGCACACGAACGTTGTTTGTTTCCATATCCGTTCTGTTTTTTTTGCGGATAGGATGCAGACCTATTCATTTCAATGGGTCTGCAAAAAATGTGTGTGCTGTCCACATCAGTATGTCCGTTCCGTAGCCCCGCAAAAAAATAGAACATGCCTTATTCTTGTCCGTTTTGGATCCGCAAAAAAAAAAAAAGATGGCACATACGGATGTGAACCGTAAAACACATACGGTCGCCTGCATGTAGCCTTAGGCTACTTTCACACTAGCGTTCGGGGCTCCGCTTGTGAGCTCCGTTTGAAGGCTCTCACAAGCGGCCCCGAACGGATCCGTCCAGCCCTAATGCATTCTGAGTGGATGCGGATCCGCTCAGAATGCATCAGTATGGCTCCGTTTGTCCTCCGCTCCGCTCAGCAGGCGGACACCTGAACGCAGCTTGCAGCGTTCAGGTGTCCGCCTGGCCGTGCGGAGGCAAACGGATCCGTCCAGACTTACAATGTAAGTGAATGGGGACGGATCCGTTTGAAGATGACACAATATGGTGCAATTTCAAACGGATCCGTCCCCCATTGACTTTCAATGTAAAGTCTGGACGGATCTGTTTGCATTATCATGAACAAAAAAAAAAATATTTTTTTTTTGTTCATGGTAATGCAAACTGCAAACGGATCCGTTCTGAACGGATCTAAGCGTTTGCATTATAGGTGCGGATCCGTCTGTGCAGATACCAGACGGATCCGCACCTAACGCAGGTGTGAAAGTAGCCTTAAAATGAAGTAAAGTAAGGCGTTGATGACTTTGCATAGTGGAAACGGGCAAATCTCCACAAATGTCTAAACTTTAAAGTACCCCTGCTCCAGGGCACTACATTTATATTAGGATATAGTATAGCCTATTCATCATTTACACTGTATATTTATTAAACTAAATCAGGAGAGTGAAAGATTTTTTGGTGACATTTACACGTGTTTCTCACGTACTTTCTCTTTTTTTTTTATTGTAGTTGGCATAAAAGGGGAAAAAAGTGTCGACTTCTATGTTCCACCAAGTGAAGTCTTGAAAATGAAGATGAAGGCAGTTAAGGTCAGTGACTCACCAGCTGAATAAACTGGGGACATGTTCTGAATAAAAGCGCAGCGGGAGATGAACAAAAAGGGATTTTTTAGGAGTCACCCCTGAGCAGTATGATCATTTTAATCCCCAGGATTGCTGGAATATTGCAGCTCCAGCGCTGTGAGGCTGGGCACAGTAATGGCTTGTGTTGGAGCACACCATATGACTGAAAGCATTATGTAAGCTAGATGACATTAACCCGACTGCTGGAGAAATGCTGGACAGCAAGGCGACACATAGCTAAGACTCAAAGAAGGCCATGCATTGTATTATCACATTTTTGTGGATCACTATATCCTAGTAATTTTATGGGACTGTTAATAGAGGGTGTGCAGTTCTAGTGCAGAGGTCTGCAACCTACAGCTTTCCAGCTCATCCTGAAAGCCACAGATGGGTTCTTATCCTTGGCACATCCCAACCAGCTACAGATACCTACCAGCTGGCCAGCCACAACTGCCCCCAAAACCAGCCACCTCTAGAGTGCCCCCCCTGAGTTCCAGTCTCCAGACTCCCATCCCAAACAAACAGCCTCCTAGAGTATCAGCCATAAATTACCCCCCCCCCCCCCCACACACACACACACAGAATGAAAGTTACAGATGGCCCCATGGACATGCCAAAGATGCCCAAGAGTGTTCCAGCCACATATGCCCCATAGCCACAGCCCCGTGGGTTAAACCTCCTCAGATTTTCAGCTCCAACAGAGTGGCAGGCACAAATTCCCCCCAAAATCATACCACAGATTACTTTTAGAGTGCCCCCAGAGTTCCAACGCCCAGTGTTCCAGACCCCAAAAAGTGTCAGTAACAGATAACCCCTAGGGTACCAGCCATAGATGCCCACCCCCAGAGTAAAAGTCACAGATGACCCCAAGGGCATGCTAACAATGTCTCATACAGTTTTAGCCACAGTTTCCCTCCCCCAGGGTTACCACTCTCCAGTTCCCCTCCCCCAGGGTTACCACTCTCTCTCGTCTCTACAGTTCCCCCATCTCTACGGTTGCCACTCTCCAGATTCTCAGCCCCAACAGAGTTCCAGTCACAAATGTCCTCAGAGCGTCAGCCACATGCCTCCATAGATATCCCTTAGAGTTTCAGCTGCAGATTCCCATCCACATAGATTTACATTATCTACAGAATACTAGCTAAAGATGCTCTAAATGGGACAGTCACAAATGCCCACAGAATGCAAACCAAATACTTTTTACCAGGGTGCTTGCCACAGATGGCCACCAGAGTCAGAACGTTGGCCACAGATTCTTCATGGTGAAAACCACTAATGTCACCAGGAGTCCAGCCTACATTTGTTTCAGAACTGGGCTTGAATTCTCTCTGATTCTGTCACTTACTGTACAGTTTTGTAACTATCAATATTAGCATATGTTACTGCTGCTGCAGCATTATGCATAAAGCAATTGTCACGGCTATGTCACGGTCTCGTTGTTCGCCGTGACACGTTAGCCGTGCATGCTGGTTGCCTGAGGCAACATTTTGTTTAAAGCAGAATGTGTGTGCTTTGCTCCTTTCTCCTGGTTCCTTCTCTGTCTGGTGCGTGTGGGGTTAAGTTCCTGGCTGGGTGTGGTCACTTGGTGCTATTTAGCCTATGGCTGGTAGTCTGGGGTTTAGTTATCCTCCAGCCTCTGTTGGTGTTGGAGCTATGCTCCCTTCCTGGGTGTTCCATCTGCCCAGTCCTTGAGGTCCACCTTGTGAGACATTGATGTCATCTCGATGTCTCCTTCCCTTCCTTTCCCTATTCTAAGTGTGGTGTGGTATGTATGGGTTGGTATGTACTGTGCCTTTGGTGAGAGGGCTCTTGGATTCCCTGGAGGGGGATAAAGGAGTCACTGTGCAGCTCTGCCTGAGGCCGCCATGCATCCTCTCCGCATGGGGGTCCAGGCAGTTTCTGGTGTTCTGGTTCTGTGTTTGTACTGTGTCCTGTATGGTGTTTGGGTTCCAGTACATATGGATGGATTCCAGTTTGTTGCTCACTGTTATTTCTCTATGTTTCTAGGCCTGAAGGAGGCTCCTGTTCATCTGTATCTTGGAGGAACAGGTCGCCTCAGTCCTGTCACTATTCCAGGGATCTTTAGGGTTAGTAGAGCCCAAGGTTCCTGTGTATGAACCCTCCTACCATCTGGGTCTGCTTATACGGATAGGAGTCAGGGCGAGGATAAGGGATGCTTTTGGATGTTCTTGCTCCCTTTTCCGGTGTCCTGGCCTAGTTTCTATTCCCGTTTTCCTTCGGTGTTCGATGGGGAGTTTCCCCCCATTCCTGACCGTGACAGCAATCTTTAGTTTCTCCACATACCACTGTTTTCTTTGAGCTTTTCCCCTTAGTTACGGCTGTTTTGGACCCTACAAGATGAAAATCTTCTCAAGATGGCTCCTCTGCCAGTTCTCTAAAGCCAAAACTGCTTTCCCTGACTTCACATACACACTTGCTTTAGCCAGCAGCTTTCTGTCAGCCAATCAGACTGGATTACTGAGAGACACGCCTCCTCACTCTGAAGCCTAATGCAGGTATGCAGTGTGCAGGACTGCCGCTGTTCTGTTAACACTAAAGGGAAGACAGAAAAGCCATAGCAACGGTCTTCTAAGGGATCAGTGGATAGGGGCAGGGGGCATTAATGAAAGCTGTTATTATAAGGTAATTACAGATCTTTTGGCAATCATTGACAGACTAACTCAGGTATACATGCCTAGCTCTAATAAACTAGCAAATAAAAAATATATGACATTTCCACTTTAAAGGTTATGGTTGTATACATCCGAAGAAAGATATTGGATTGGTTATTGGCAAATGTTTTCCATTACTGGGACAATGTTTTATAGGCTAGAGTCTACCCTAAACATTTGCACCCAAGGCTAGCAATCCATAAACCCCCATGGACTGGGGAATCTAAATGTCATATCTGGAAGATGGTCCATATGGTTATTATACTGTAGGATATGAATGTATAAGTATATGATGGCTCTAACCAGCTACAATTTTGTTTTGCAGTACGAGTTAATAGTTAGGTCCTGGAGTATAGAGAAACAAAGTCAGATTAATGAAAAACGCCATTATTTCATTTCCTGGTCTCATTATTTCCCTGATGTCAGTAAACATACGTGATCCGACCTCCTCCGAAACGCTGTAAATATTTGTAAACCCTGTTCAGGTCAGTAACAATAGTTACAACAAGTCAAGACTGGATGGAGATTCACATAGTTATACAGATCTATGGGAGGTCGTGAGCTACAGAGCTGAAAAATGGGTTCAAAATAATATGGAACAAAAGCAATAAATGTATACTGCATCTTGAAGTAACATCCCCTTAAAGGGAGTTGGTCAACAGGAAATTCATTGATATACCAGAGACAATGTCTTGTAGGGCTAGCTCATCTAAATGTAATGATGCCGTTCACCTTTTAATTCCAATGCAAATGAGCAGTTAATTGCACCAAAGGCAGGCCCAAGCCACCCTGTCCACCCTTGCTCGTGAATTTCCTTGTGACAGATTCCTTTTAAAGAGGTTTTCCAGAGAAAATAAAAAAATATATATATAAATCCCTTCAAGATGTCTATGTAGGTATCATGGGGATCTTCAAATATGGAGCAATAACTTTGCTGTAACAAATCAATAAAGATAGAAACAAGCGTTATGAGCAGTGAACACCTGAATCGTATATGTAGCAGAGCTGAATTTGTCCTTCTCTTTGGGACAGCATTGCTGGTCGATTTACAAGCAGACCTATGCAAAATTACATAACATATATTATACCTAATATATTGCTTCAAATGAAAAACCCAGCATTGGCTGTGATACATCTGTAGCTACTTTATGATTTCATTAGTTATACATTTTATGCCTCGGGCTGATACAGGCGACTGCCCTGTGTTCATAGAGTCTCAGCAGCTCCATACGACGAAGGTACTCCCAGTGTCACCATAAGCTGCGTCTGTCCTAGCGTGGAGATATTGTACCCTTGAAGCAATGCTTCTTGGGAAAGATGCCTCTGTAATTTGGCATCTGATGGAGCATGCCCACAATTTATTTTTTCACCAAAGCATGACCATTTGTCTTTAGGCACCAACAATGGTTGCATACTGTAATATGGTATTATAGGAGTCCCTGTAGATTGGTACCACTAACCCACCGGCACGCCCAGCTGCCCCTTTCAGGGCTGGGACAAGGCCATTTGGTGCCCAGGGCGAAGATGGCAAACTGCGCCCCCCCCCCCGTTTTTAAGAAAGAATCAATGTTGTTTCAAAACAAGAATATACTTAAAGCAATAGAACAAAGGACTGTGGGACTTTGAAAGTCACAGACACTATAAAGTTCCCCCCCATCATCATGTGCCAGTATAAAGTCCCCCCCATCATCATGTGCCAGTTTTGTAATAAGCCCCCCCAATGTGCCAGTAACACTATTGTAAAAAAAAACAAAAAAAAAACACTTATACTTACCTAAGTGTCAGCGATGCGATGCAGCCTCTTCCTGTGTCCCACGCTGTAATGTAAGGCTCAGGCGGCACGATGACGTCATTGCGCCGGCCTCTGATAGGCTGCCGGCCTAGTGCCTGCAGCCAGGGGCGTACATAAAAATCACTGGGCCCCATAGCAGGAATCTAAATTGGGCCCCCATTCCCCTTTTATAGCCCCTCCCTTTGTTCCATGAACTATTCTTGCTGCTGCGTTTTATAATTTATGCCATCAGGGCCGGAATGGGATTACAAAACAGCCCTGGCACACAAAAGAGGTATAATAGATGCAGATGTATATTATATACAGCAGTGTACAGTTATGTGAGGTACGCGGTATAATAGATGCAGTGTGTACAGGTATATAGTATATTCCCTAGTGTTCTGATATGTGAGGTACAGGGTATAATAGATGCAGTGTGTACAGGTATATAGTATATACAGCAGTGTACTGATATGTGAGGTACGGGGTATAATATATGCAGTGTATACAGTATATACAGTAGTGTAATATGTGAGGTACGAGGTATAATAGATGCAGTGTGTACAGGTATATAGTAAATACAGCAGTGTATTGACACCTCGTACCTCACATATCAGTACACTGCTGTATATACTATATATCTGTACACACTGCATCTATTATACCTCGTACCTCACATATATAGTATATACAGAAGTGTACTGATATCTGTACACACAGCATCTATTATACCTCATACCTCACATATCAGTGCACTGCGGTATATACTATATATCTGTACATATTGCATGTATAATACTGTGTAATATATGCAGTGTGTGTGCATGTATGTGTGTGTATATATATATATATATATATATATATATACAGAGCAGTGTATTGATGTGACACATAGAAGGTATAATACTGTAGATGCAGTGTTTATAGAAATATGTGGTCAGTTATGCATTATAGTCACTGTGAGGTACATGAGGTAGTGGTAACTGTCTGAAGTATTATACATGAGTGAGCAATGAGTAAAAACAGGGCATGGAGGGGGGGGGGGGGGTAAATGATGAAAAGTGGAGGACCTCCTCTTACCTCTCCATTCCAGTCTGTATGGATCAATACAGAGCTGCTTGTGAACTTTTAATACTTGCTGTTAGGGGTTGAAGGACCTGTGATGATGTCATCACAGGTCCTGGCAGATGTACCTTTGAAACCTAGGAACTACACCATTTTTGGTGCAGTTCCTTTGCTAGATTCTGCAGGACCTGTGATGTTGAAGATGATGTCATCACAGGTCCTGGCAGATGCACTGTTCTAACCTGGGAACTACACTTTACACTGTGCAGTTCCCTTACAGGACCTGTGATGAAGTCATCAAAGGTCCTTTAGCTTTAGAAAGGTAAACAGGAGTAATTAGGGGGCGGGGCCTCTCCTCCACTTCGGTGCCTGCCTGCAGCCTATCAGAGGAAAGGGAAGGGACACGCCTCTCCCTCCCCTGCACCTCCGCTGGCACAGACAGTTTACAATGGAGATGAGCGCAATGGAAGCGCTCATCTCCCTGTGCCCGGCGGCGGCTGCTCACTTGGGGGGGGTCATTTTAGTTGGGGGGGCACAGCATGATGTAGGGGGGGCCGTGGCTGGCACTTCACCTGCGCCCCCCTCCTGTCCGCAAATGGTAGCGCCCAGGGCACCCGCTCCTTCGGCCCCTGCCTTGTACCGGCCCTGGCCCCTTTATGACGCCAAATCACTGAGGTATTATCCCCACTTAACAATAATAAAGCAATTTGAAGTTGAATATATTTTCAAAAATTTGACATGGAATAAAAATGGAATACTTCTTTAATTTAGCATCCAATGAAGCATGCCCACTACTAGTTTTTTGTCAGGTTCATATAGAGTCTGAATTTAGGACCCCAAAATAGTCTATAGGAACCACATACATTCTGGAGGCTGCATGGAGCTGTAATATGGTATTACAGGAGTCCTTGTAGGTGTAAGTGCCACCAACCCATAGGCATACCCAGTGCTGACATTAGATGACTTTGTATAGTGTCATATAATGGAGATATTAACCCCCTGAAAGCAATGTTTCTACAATAGAAGGCCTCTGTAATTTAGCAACTGATGGAGCATGCCCACAATTTCTCTCTCTGTCAGGTTTATACAGAGACTAAATGTAAGACCCCATAATAGTCTATAGGAACCATTCTGGAGGCTGCATGGAGCTGTAATATGGTATTACAGGAGTCCCGGCAGCTTCATACCCATAGGCCCTCCATGTGCTGCCATACGCTACCTCTCTATGGTGCCATATCACAGAGATGTTATCCCTTTGAAGCAATGTTTCTAGAAGAGAATACCTCTGTAATTTGGCATCCAATGAAGCATGCCCATAATTTCCTTTTCTCCAGATTCAAACAAAGTCTGAATGTAGGACTCCATAAGAATGTATGGGCACCGTATAACGGTTGCATACAATTTGGAGGTTACCGGGAGCTGTAATATGGCATGGTGCTTGAGCTCTTAATCTCCTTTCATTTTTTTTTGCTCTTGTTCTTTAACCAGCTGCAAGACTTGTATCAGTGGAAAAAACAAGTTATCACTTTCCTAATAGTCTCTAATTCCCCAGGACCCCCGGTTGTATCTGGGGGAGTTTTCATAACGATTGCACCTGCTCTTGGCACATTAAAAGCAAGATATAATGGGATTGTATGGGCTGGGTTCAATTACTGGAAAATATTAGGAATGCGCTAAATGGTGATATTTAACGCTGAGCCATACAGTTACTGTTTCAAGTCTCGACTATTCCAGCAATTCACTATTTCATCCAGGCCTTGTGGAATGAAAATCCCAAAGAAAACTCTTTTTAGGTATAAATGTTTCTTTCTTTCCAGCACGAACTCTGTGGAATTTACTGTCTCACCATAGTGCATGCCAGGTCGGTATCCAGTGTTTTATACTTCAATCCAAAATGTTTAACAGGCCATGAAATATTCACTTGTTCCTCTATTAGAGCCCAAGCTCCATAAAGAGAAGAAGATGGCGAATGAATGAAAAGACATCCAGAGTGATTGTTCTTTTAAAACCATGTCATTCTGGGGTTGTTAATCTTTCTTTATAGAGGTTGGAGTGTTACTTTTGTGCCATACAGTAGTGTAGGGTTCCAAATTCACAGCAAAATTTTTGCTGCTTCTCGTTGCCATTAGAGGGAGCTTAAGAGCTTACTGTTTATTATAAAAAGTACATGGTAAGCTCCAGAGCTCCCTCTAATGGTGGTCACTGGGAGACAGAATTCTATCATTTAAAAGGGTTATTCCATGAAAAAAACGGATCCCTTATCCACAGTATAGGCAATGTCTATGATTGCAGATGGTCCCACTGCTAGGACTCCCACAATCACTAGAACAGGGGATCTGAGTACTTGATCCCGAGGTGTTTGAACATGATACACACTACCTCCCCATTCATTGTCTATGGAGATTATGTGTTTCAATTCTTTAGACTTTAAAGGGGTTTTCTGAGACTTTTATACTGATGATCTATCCTCTGGAAGTAGCACCACGGCCTTTTCTCTAGCCAAGCACAGAGCCGTACATATGATAGTGGCTATGCTTGGTATTCACTTCAATGGGACTGAGCTGTGCCTAGGCCATGTGACAGATGAACAGGACATCACATAGGCCTAGGCTAAGCTGCAAAATGGCTGCAGCTCTACTGAGAGCTTAAAGGGGTTCTACAGTTTGTACCTCTGGGTAGATCATCAGCATCTGACCGGCGGGGGTCCGACACCCGGGACCCCCGCCGATCAGCTGTTTGAGAAGGCAGCGGCGCTCCAGCAACGCCGCGGCCTTCTCACTGTTTACTGCTGGCCCAGTGCTGTCACGACTAGTATCAACTGGCCTGGGTGGGGCTAAGCTCCATTCAAGTGAACGTAGCAGGCCAGTTGATACAAGTCGTGACGTCACTGGGCCTGCGGTAAAGAGTGAGAAGGCCGCGGCGCTGCTTAAGCGCCACTGCCTTCTCAAACAGCTGATCGGTGCGGGTCCTGGGTGTCGGACCCCTGCTGGTCAGATGCTGATGATCTATCCAGAGGATAGATCATCAATTAAAACAAACGGTAGAACCCCTTTAAGTGCCTTCTCAAACAGCTGATAGGCAGGGGTCCCAGGTGTCAGACCCCCACCAATCAGATGCCAGTGGATAGGTCATCAGTATAAAAATCTTAGAAAACCCCTCAGTAGTGCACATGTTTGATCTCCGCTCTAGTTAAATGGTTACACAGGACCTACATTCTGGTTGGACCTCTCGCAATCTAGCAATTGCCATCTATCCAATGTATCTTCAAGCAACATACAGTACAGAGCAAAAGTTTGGACACACCTTCTCATTCAAAGAGTTTTCTTTATTTTCATGACTATGAAAATTGTAGATTCACACTGAAGGCATCAAAACTATGAATTAACACATGTGGAATTATATACATAACAAACAAGTGTGAAACAACTGAAAATATGTCATATTCTAGGTTCTTCAAAGTAGCCACCTTTTGCTTTGATGACTGCTTTGCACACTCTTGGCATTCTCTTGATGAGCTTCAAGAGGTAGTCCCCTGAAATGGTTTTCACTTCACAGGTGTGCCCTGTCAGGTTTAATAAGTGGGATTTCTTGCCTTATAAATGGGGTTGGGACCATCAGTGGCGTTGAGGAGAAGTCAGGTGGATACACAGCTGATAGTCCTACTGAATAGACTGTTAGAATTTGTATTATGGCAAGAAAAAAGCAGCTAAGTAAAGAAAAACGAGTGGCCATCATTACTTTAAGAAATGAAGGTCAGTCAGTCAGCCGAAAAATTGGGAAAACTTTGAAAGTAAGGGCTATTTGACTATTAAGGAGAGTGACAGTGACCGGACCTGAACCCAATCGAGATGGTTTGGGGTAAGCTGGACCGCAGAGTGAAAGCAAAAGGGCCAACAAGTGCTAAGCATCTCTGGGAACTCCTTCAAGACTGTTGGAAGACCATTTCAGGGGTCTACCTCTTGAAGCTCATCAAGAGAATGCCAAGAGTGTGCAAAGCAGTAATCCAAGCAAAAGGTGGCTACTTTGAAGAACCTAGAATATGACATATTTTCAGTTGTTTCACACTTGTTTGTTATGTATATAATTCTACATGTGTTAATTCATAGTTTTGATGCCTTCATAGTCATGAAAATAAAGAAAACTCTTTGAATGAGAAGGTGTGGCCAAACTTTTGGTCTGTACTGTGCATTATTGTAAGAGTCCAAGATATAGACCCACATGGCTCTTCACAGGCAGGGCTGTAGTGCCCTACAGACAAATCATGATATACAGGGTGTAAGCAGCATATAATTTGATGGCAGGTCTGAAAAGTGCAGTCCTGTAGTGGATCAACCAAAGGTTGTCATGCAGGGGTATATAAGATTGATCAGGACTCCATAGCTGGTACTAGTGACATCCCTTTTGTGACATGCTTATGTGATGATGTAATTTAAAGAAAAATGCACAGACAATTTACTAGCTAAATATAGAGGAAAAAATGTTTCCTAACCGTCTCTTATTCCCTTAGAAGCAGCCCCAGTATCATGGAGGAAATTACAGTAAGGTACTGACCTGTATGGTTGTGAATAAAGCTCTTAGGAAGTCTATATCTCATCCCATGTAGTTTCAGCAGTCTGCTTGTCTGTGTGCTCCTGCGCACTCCCCCCCCCCCCTTTACACTCTCCATAGGCTTGCATTGACATATGTAATATAATGCTCCTGTAGAACTGGTATCCGTGTTTTGCGGATCCGCAATTTGCAGACCGCAAAACACTTACGGATGTGTGAATGGACCCTAAGTCTAATATAAAGTCACATGACCATGCTCCTGCTGTTTATCTCCTACTACTGTGACTTCTTATACACGTGGTTATCTCCCCCTCCCTGGAGTAAAAGACACATATTACATGCCTCTTCCATTGCTTACTCTTCTATCCCTCACCCCCTTTCTCTGGAGGTATGGTGTGTCATATGCGGAGCAGCAAGGCTAGTGAGCAACAGAATAGCAGAAAGGGGGTGGGAGGACAAATATAGCACCAGCTTACTGTTTGTAATAAAAAGGCATTTAAGCAGCTGTAAATAAAGACAATGTCTGTGAAAACAGAGCATTCATGAAAACTTTAGCCCTTTAAACTGGTAGTCCTACCCTCAGCAAGCCCTGGCAGCATCATAACGAAGGTGCTGCACAGATGGATGCAACAGATTAAAAAAAAAATATATATATATATAAATAAAATACTTCTGAACTACAATGGTATTATCTAGTTAGCAGGTAGGGTACTTTCACACTAGCGTTATTAGAATCCTGCAGGTAGTTCCGGCAACGGATATCCTTGTTTTCCGGATCCGTTAGATGGATCTGGTGAAATACAGGATTTGTCTCATCCAGAATAACGTATCCGGTATTTAAATTTTTCCAAAGATCAAAAGCGAAAATAGTTCCTCCTATGTCCCGGCGCATGTACAGACCGGAAAAAAACCGATCTGGCGATGCAGCAATTTCCACAACACTTGGTACCAGATCCGGCATTAATACATCTCTATGGAAATTAATGCTGGATCCGGCAATTGCGGTATTGTTCCGGGATTTTGGTCGGAAAAAATACTGCAGCATGCTGCGGTAGTTTGTCCGGTCAAATACCGTAAAAGGGACGGAACGGAAGACATCCTGATGCAAACTGAACGGATTGCTTTCCATTCAGAATGAATTAGGACAAAACTGATTTTTTTCCGGCATTGAGACCCTTTACCGGATTTCAATACCGGAAAAGAATAACGCTAGTATTAAAGTACCCTTAGATAAGTTTAGTTATGAAAACCCCTTTAATATGAGACCTTCCTCTATTTAATCAAGGTGTTTCACGTGGGATTTGTAATCCAGACACTCCTTTAAGTTCTGTCATTTGCAAGTGTTTCAACAAGAAAGCAAAGCAAACCCCCGAGATTAAATAAAAAAAAACATCTTAATCCATCCCTAAAGATACAGTTTACCATATGATAAAACAGGGCGATGAGCTAAAAACCCAGCTCCTTACCTTCTACAATAGGACAGCTATATCGACTTATATATAAGAATATACAGTATGTCTTGTAGAGCATCTTAAGACATTGCCTTTCCTTGACACATTATTCTGTACAGGGTAAGCCTCCTTCTCCGGCTGCAGCCAGCATGGAGGACACCATATGTTCCTATAAGCTGAGGTGTGACTTTTGGGAATTTGGCAGCAAGCAGACAGCCACAAGAAAAGGAAATGAGCGCTTGCAAACATAACAAACAGACTAAATGGAGCTGATGTAAGTCGCAAAACTAATGAGAAATTAAACAGAGAAAATGACTTGTATCTTTTGGATCCAGTACCAGGTAAATGCGTTAGACACGATGTTGGTTTTAACACAGCGCGTGCAAAAGACATCATTAATAAATGACATGTATTAACAAACTGTGATTAAACCTGTGTCAACCAAACTGGCATAGCTAATTGGGCAGCCTGGAACGCACCCCGGTGCCATTTGTCTTTAATTATACATATAAGTTCCATGAGGGGGAAGCTACAGTAATGTATATACATCTGCTGAGCAGAAGGCCTCTATCAACGCAGCCCTCTGCTGTTTAAGAAAATGGTTTGGAGGGCATTACTTATATGGGACAAATGCCAGGCGTAGCCACTCCTAGGGGTGCACAGTCCTGACATAGAGGCCTATTTCCCTTTGCAATGAACTAGGATAGGGATCTGTGCAGAAACTGACTGTGCATATTGATCTCTAACCCCAATGATCCAACCACTCACTTTAGGTTAATTCAATACATTTTAAGGGGTTGTCCAACAAAAAAATATTCTATATTTTTCAAACCAGCACCTGGATCTAAATACTTTTGCATTTGCATGTATTTAAAAACTTAGTATAGCTACTGAGTTATTTACTGAAATCTATCTGTATAGCGCCACCTGCTGTTTGCCCTTTCTCTAATTTCTCATCTCAATGAGATAGAAGCACATGCTCAGTTCCATCCTTCAACTGCAGCAGAAAGGACACACCCCATGAGAAAGTGCAAGCATGCCCCCTGAAGTTCAACCTGAACTGCCAACTTGATATAAATCTACCAGAGCAATTGAAGCAACGGATGGGGAGATCTCTGGAACCATGCTAGGTATGGGACTGGTTCTAGCTTTGTTAGAAAGATATTGTCATGTCCTATATGATGTCTGATTTTCATTTTTTTACATTAAAAATGGGAGATCATATCACTAGATAAAGACACTTTATTAGTCAGATTGTCTCTTTGGAGGACCCGGCATGTGTATGTAGATGCATGAGCAGCCATTGATTTAAGTAGAGACTGTGTAATGCTTTACATCTCCTGTGGTGGCGCTGTTGGAGATCTGAGTACTTGCTCTTCCAGGTTCCCTTGCAGATCACAGCTGATCACTGAGGATCCCAGCAGTAGGACACCCTATAATCAACCTATCCTCCTAACAAAAAATGATGGTGCGATCCAATTTGATTTATGACAGAGTCTAACTGATCAAACTATTGGACTTCACCGAAAAAACTGAGTATTTTCCCGCTGATATTGCAGATAAATGCAAGTAGTTTTCCAAGGAAGGCAGCTTTTTGGTATCACAAGAATCATAGCTCTAATATAGTAAGTATTCAGTGGGCAAATTATTTTGCCATACAGGGACCAAACATCCCCATACAGAGTATAAAATAATGCCATACTGTGCCCAATAGAGCCATATAGTGTTCAAATAATAAAACTGTGCCATACAGTACCCCAGTAATACCACCATAGAGTGGAGAGAGAGAGAGTGATACATTATGCCAATGCATAAGAAACAAGGGAAGTTGAATTGAACGGTTATATTTGCATTGCACCTTAGTCACAATATGACCCATATATAAAAAATACAAAACTATTCAAAGGAGTTCAACCTGGAGGTAATAAAGAAATGTAGTCATGTGACCAGCTATGTCCTGAAATCTGCGCTACACCCTGCTAGCTCCATTTAAAGGGCTACAATTCACAGTCTTTATAGGCATCATAATGTATACTTTCCAATAATAACTTTCTGTTCTCATTGTATATACCCAGCTGTGATAAGAATAATGTGTGCCCAACAGACCACAATAAAGTATAAGTAACCTTCATCTCAGTTATATTGAAATCTGTCCGACCTCAGACTATGTCCAACTGGGCTAATGTTCATTTATTACATAGCAAATGTAGCAGAATAAAAGAATAATAACCTGTTCTATACATACATTAGAAAGCTTCCAGGAGTCTCATGATATATAATAGATAGAGAATATAGACAGAAAGATAGAGAGATAGATGTGCCTGTCCGCCTCCGGCATGGCGATCTCTTTAGGAGAAGAACCTACACTAAGGTTCCACATGAATGCATAGGCTTATTTTAGTTCAAGTGCAAGTATAAAGCTGTAGCCTGCTCTCCCTGCATTTATTAGAAGCCATTTGGCACCAGGAGAGGTAAAATACAGAGTGGGCTCGGCATGCATGTGGAACCTGCATTCCCTGAATTTAATGGAGGCCATTTAGACACCAAAAGAGGTATAATACAATGTGGGCTCAGCATGCATCTGAAACCTGCATTCCTGAATTTAATGGAGGCAAGTATGGCACCAGAGGAGGTAGTATTTAGTGTAGGTTCCTGTCCTAAAGAAATCGCCTTGTCGTTGGCGGACAGGAGCAAATAATTTTGTACAAAATTTATTTGCCAAGAACCTCACATTAGCATTAGTAGAGCACATTTTCTATAGTGAGTATGGCACGATTGTACTGTATTTACTTTATTATTTGTGTTTGCAGAGCGCTGTTGCGTTATGTTTGTTTTTGTGCTTTCAGCCATGGCGACGTGCACCTGCGCACTGGGATGTGCTGACTAGGCTCCATTTTTTTCTTTGCTCTCTGACAAACCCTGGTACCCCTGACACTCCACCCCATGTGTAAGATGTGACAAGCTCTAAATACAGCAACAAGGATAAGAATGCTGATTTTGTTTCTTCCAATCTAGAATACTGATATAGCAGGGCTAAGCTTGTCATTCAGCACAATTTATCACAATGTCTCAAAGGGGTAAACTATATAAGATTTTACAAAGAACTGTATCTAAGCTTACTACAATAGAGGACTATTATGGGGAATGAACATGACACATTTGGCTCTGTTTTTCCTTTGCTATTATTTTTGTACCCCACTGTCTACTACTACTGGATATGGTATGTTCACCCACCCAAAAACTGCACCATAAACACTTGTAAATAAACTCCATTGATTTCAATAGGAAACCAGCTTGTTGATTTTGGCTAGCTTCAATCTGCTTTTACCTGATCCAGATACTGCCGTTCACTGCCGGACCCCATCCACTTTGATGGGATCAGGTGGGGATCTGCCAGGGTTCCAGCCAGGTTTCAACTGGACAAAAAAACGGTGCATGCAGCTGTTTTTGTCCAGCTGAAACCCAGCACACATGCCGGTATCCAGTCTGATCCCATTATAGTCAATAGGGTCCTGTTATGAACGGCATTATCCGGCTATGCTTGATACTGTGAACTCTGGTGAGCTGTTCCTCTGCCGGATCAGGTAAACGCAGAACTGAAACTAGCCTTACACAGTGCTGTTATTTTCTGCTCAGTTTCAAAAACCATAGCGTGGAAAAAAAGAAGTGACATGTTCATTCTTGGTGCAGATTCTGTGTTGAAATGAAATGGGCAAGAACAAAAACCATCAAAAAACATGCCAAAAATGGTGTCAGAATAAAAAGCTGCATCCAAAAAACTCAACAAAGAACCCTGAAGCGAATTCCACATCATTTTTTTCAGCACACAAAAAACTCTGTGTGAACATACCCTAACTGTAGTAGTAGTAGAAGAAGAATCCGTGTGGAGCCACCTGGTGGTGACATGGGAAACAGCAGTTGTTTCTACAAATAGATTTTTCAAGGTCTTAAAGAGGTATTCCGCTTATATTAAGTTATCCTCTACTCTGTGGACAACTATTAGATCAGTGGGGGTCCTAAAAATTGGGACTCCCACCGATCACAAGAATGGGGACCTCATAACCCGTGGAGACCCCAGAAATGAACAGAGAGGCTGGTCGGGCATGCACACAGCCTCTCTCCATTGATTTCTATGGGAGTTCCGGAGATATCTTCCCTAGGTCTCTTAGTAGTTCAGCCCCTTGCAATTAATCTACAAGACTGTAGCCGCTGCCTGCTGCCCTTAAAGGGGTTGTGTCACTTCAGCAAGTCAGAACATTGGCCAAACCATCCTGACTGGCCAACAGTCTAATATATATGAGATTGTCTAGATTTGAGGGGTCGGGCTGTTGAATTTTAACATACGGTACTTGATCCGTTGTCAGGAATTAGGCTAGGGCTACACGGCGACGTGCGTCACAGAAAAGTCACGCAGCATTTTTCAGAATGATAGCAAATGGTGTTGCACTGCGGCAAGCGTCATGCTGCGACACCATTTGGATTTCTGTGCGAATGTCGCATCACTATCGCAGCATGTCGCAGTGCTATCATTATAAAAAATGTTGCGCAACATATGTCGCAATGTAGTTGTACCCTTTTTGTTGTGCGACAATTGTCGCTGTGTAGCTCTAGCTTTAAGCTGCTGCCAGAGGTGCCTGGTTTACTCCCCCTTCCCCAATCTGAGCATGTGCATGCTTGGCTGAGCCAAGCATGCATGTGTATATGGCCAGCTAGGCTCCTGTGTACTTGCACAGGTTGCACATATAGTATGTCCATCCCTGCTCATAGGTAAGTGGTATTTGTAAGAAGGATAAGCAATTCTGGGTCAGGTGAACAGCCTAGACTTTAACTGGCTTTACTTGCACTCAGGGGTGCATTTGGCATTTCTGGGGCCCCAAGCAAAGCTATGCCTGGGGGCCCCAGTTATACCTCTAAGCTCCTCCCCATTACACACAATGCAGTGGGCACTTCTGCTACTGCTCTACAGCTGGGAAGGGCCCCTGTGCAGCTTAACTGGCTGCATCAATGGTATGTCTGCCTCTGGTTTAGTAAATTTTTCAGCCGTTTGCTTCTAGCCAGCAGGGGTCTGAGCCTTTGCTTGGTTTGACTGTTGGTAAAGTTCACCCCTGCTTACACTGATACATTGTAGCAGACCATAAGGACAGGGACTAGTTCTGTTTAACTTTTCAGCCTCTGTATGTAAACAAAAAAGTTTCCATTCACTGACTGCAAGGAGTGATCTTGCAATAAAACATATTAGAAAACTGCAGAAATTTTTATGACAATTTACTTATGAGTTTGGGGTGGCCCCAATGCTATGCGGGGTCCTCACAACAATGTTTAAGCGTCACCATGTGATGCTGCTCTCCAGAAGGGATGGTAAGGCGTAGTGTAACCCCAATGGGAAATAAGTCCAGAAAGTCAGTATGCTTCTTTACTGGAGGAACTCAGGTTCAAAACAATACAGTCAAGGCATAGGGCTGGGTCTCCAGTCTCCTCCCGGGCAGAAGAAGTGTTTTATGCTGAGGAAAGGCCTGAGCTAGCTGTCCCTCTCTCTCTTCAGAAGGCTGGTACCCTGGTCCAAGGCTTGTTATCCAGGGTCTGTGGCAGCGTATCCGTATATCAGTGTCTTCTTCTGGCCACTCAGGTAGTCTGGCAGAGTTCCCTCTTCCAAGCACTGTTCCCTAACTGCAGCACACTGGAGGCTCTGACTGCTCTCCTTATATACAGTTTCTGGCTAAACTAGAACCTTCTAGTGGGAGGGGTGGAGTGGAGAAACTCAGCCTAAACAAATACAATGTTACACTTTCTGTCTCTCATAGACTTGCATTACAGCTTCAATGATACTCAATGGAAATGACACAGCAGGTTTTGAAGACAAAAACAAGTTTCCAGACATAACAACATAGCTAAACCAGACATCCAAAAGGTCAGGCTGTCTGGTTTTGGTGGTAAACAAGTCTGGGGTTTTTCCCTCCAAAACATGGTCTTCTTTAAACCTTTTGGTAGTTATGGAAAATGACCAGCTTCTCATTCAAACACTAACCCTTTCCACGGGGCCTCGCAAATACAGTGCAAATGAACCGGATACATATCACAACACACAAAATGCAGTTACACAGTATTAAACATTGCCCTTTCAAGTGAAATAAAGTAAGAAGTTTATAACTTTGCATAGGGGAAATAGGCAAATGTCCAGACTTCAGAGAGTCCCTGTTCCAGGGCAGTACAGATAAAAGAGGTTATGCCAAGTTTATAAGGTATCCCCTATTTACACGATAAGGAATTACTAGCTGATCGCTGGGGGTTCTACTGCTGGGACCCCCACTGATCCAGAGAAGGGGAAGGTTCATTTCCCTACTCTGCACGCACCCTGCTACCTCTGCCACTCCTATAGAGAATGAATACAGGGCACATGCATGACTTGCTGCTCCATCAGAATGGGGAAACGGGATCCCCATTTTTGGGATTTGTGGGGGTCCAAGTGGTCGGACACCCAGTGATCAGCTAGTTATCCTGTGGCACAGCCCCTTTAAAGCCCCAACACAGTTACTTCTCCCCCTCCCCCATTCCGGGCTCTATGCTGCATTATTAATAAATGATAGTAAGGGCATGAATGAGATTTTGAAATTGGTTCCTTATAAGTTATGTAAAAGTCAGAATTAGAACCGCTCATCTACAAATAACTGAGGAATGCAGCATCGGTAAGACTATAATATATACCCTACGGGCATTCCCCTGGGCTACGCTGGGGGTTTATGAAGCATTTCTAACATGGCGCTGTGTACCTATGTATTAGGCTCAGCCGGTCCCTGCAGCGCAGCGATCAGCCCCGTATACAATGCATTTATTGCCGGCCTCATCGGCTATCTCAGCTGACTTGTTAGTTTAATGGAGCGCACCAGTTTTAAATGAACCGCAGGGTGTTAAACGAGGAGTAATTATAAATATAATGTAACACGTGTATGTACCTGAGCGCCGCTATTAAGAACCAGTACGAGGAAGATTAATTAAAACCACTTTATGGAAATGAAGCTCAGTCTTTGTGCAACAGAAAGTTCTGCAACTTTCTAATATCCTTTGCGTAACAATTTCCCACCATTTTCAAGATCTCCGCTTTCTGCTATTGAATGTAAACATCGCTGTTTGCATCCTGAAATTGTGTGTGTGTTTGTAGGGGTATATTCACACGACATGGTGAGAAGCGCCTGTTTTTGTAATGGCCGTTTTCACAACCCATTATAGTCCATGGAGCTATGCACATGTCTAGGGATGAGCGAATTTCATATTTTGAAATTCGTTCACGCTTTGTTTACTGGTAAAAGGTGGATTGCGTTATGGATTCCGTTATCACGGACCATAACGCAATTCTATGACCGAATGCCATAATAGAAGTCTATTGGCTGCAAAACGGATCCGTCCAGTTTCCATTATGCAGGGGAGTCGGGACGGATTCATTTTGCAGCCAATAGACTTCTATTATGACGGAATGAATAACGGAATGCTATTACACAAACTTATTTTTTGCCCCGACGCGATCTCAAATGGTGCCGCAAAGTAGCGGGTCCAACACTCAGGTCTTGAATAAAACCATTAATTTTTTATTTCAACCATTTTTTTTTTAAAGTACAAAAATGGCACACAGCAGGACATCTCCCCACTCCGTGTGCTGTCCGCATCCGTTGCTCCGTTCCGTGGTCCGCCAAAAAAATATAACCTGTCCTATTCTTGTCTGTTTTGCGGACAAGAATAGGCAGTTATATCAATGGCTGTCTGTGCCGTTCGGCAAATTGCGGAACGCACACGGACGCCATCTATGTTTTGTGGATCCGCAATTTGCGGACCGCAAAACACACAACAGTCGTGTGCATGAGGCCTAAGGCTAAGTTCACACGAACGTGTGTGATCCGTGGCCGTATTGCGGCCCGCAAATCGCGGGCCGCAATACACGGCCACAGTTCTGTGTGAATTCCGCATCACGGATGCGGACCCATTCACTTCAATGGGTCCGCCAATCCGGAATCGCGGAACGGCCGCACGGGACGGGACCCCTCGGAAGCACTACGGAGGGCCTCCGTGGGGTTATATCCCGTACTTCCGTTCCGCAAAAAGATAGAACAAGTCCTATCTTTTAGCGGAACGGGCGGATCGCGGACCCATTAAAGTGAATGGGTCCACGATCCGATGCGGCTGACCTACGGCCGGCGATCGTGCATTGCGGCCCGCTATTTGCGGGCTGCAGCACAGTCACGGTTCACACACGTTCGTGTGAACTCGGCCTTCGGCCTAGTTCACATGTCAGGTTTGATCAGTGATTTCCATCGTTGATTGTGAGCCAAAATCAGGTGCGGCTGTAAACACAGAACAGGAGCAGATCTGTCCCTTAGGCCTCATGCACACGACCTTGCTGTTTTTTTGCGGTCCACAAACCGCGGATCTGCAAACCGCGGATCTGCAAAAGCCCATTGTAGACATGCTTATTCTTGTCCGCAAAATGGACAAGAATAGGACATGCTATATTTCTTTTGCGGGGCCTCGGAACGGAGCAACGGATGCGGACAGCACACGGAGTGCTGTCCGCATCTTTTGGGGCCCCATTGAAGTAAATGGGTACGCATCTGACCCGCAAAAACTGCGGCTTGGGTGTGGACCATAACTATGGTCGTGTGCATGAGGCCTAATACCTTATGTCTGTGAAGGCTCCAATCCTGGTTTTGGCTCAAATTCACTGATGGAAATCACTGCCTTAGGCCTCATGCACACGACCGTATTTTTTCACAGTCCGCAAAACGGGGTTCCGTTGGTCCGTGATCCGTGACCGTTTTTTCATCCGTGGGTCTTCCTTGATTTTTGGAGGATCAACGGACATGAACAGAATGTGAACAGTCGTTTTGGTGTCCGCCTGGCCGTGCGGAGCCAAACGGATCCGTCCTGAATTACAATGCAAGTCAATGGGGACGGATCCGTTTGACGTTGACACAATATGGTGCAATTGCAAACGGATCCGTCCCCCATTGACTTTCAATGTAAAGTCAGGAGTTAATATACCATAGGATCGGAGTTTTCTCCAATCCGATGGTATTTTTTAACTTGAAGCGTCCCCATCACCATGGGAACGCCTCTATGTTAGAATATACCATCGGATTTGAGTTAGATCGTGAAACTCATATCCGACAGTATATTCTAACACAGAGGCGTTCCCATAGTGATGGGGACGATTCAAGTTAGAATATACTGAGAACTGTGTACATGACTGCCCCCTGCTGCCTGGCAGCACCCGATCTCTTACAGGGGGCTGTGATCCGCACAATTAACCCCTCAGGTGCTGCACCTGAAGGGGTTAATTGTGCATATCATAGCCCCCTATAAGAGATCAGGGGCTGCCAGGCAGCAGGGGGCAGACCCCCCTCCCTCCCCAGTTTTAATTTCATTGGTGGCCAGTGTGCGGCCCCCCTGCCCCCCTCCCTCCCTCTATTCTATTATTTTCATTGGTGGCACAGTGTGCGGCCCCCCCTCCCTCCCTCTATTGTATTATCATTGGTGGCCAGTGTGCGCCACCAATGACGGAGTGCTGTCCGCATCTTTTGCGGCCCCATTAAAGTGAATGGGTCCGCATCCGAGCCGCCAAAACTGGGTCTCGGATGCGGATCAAAACAACGGCCGTGTGCATGAGGTCTTAATTCTTCGTCCTCAGCAAGATTTCTGCTTGCTGTCAGTGAATGGAAAGGTTCTTGCTTGCGCACATCTTACAGCTGACTGTTTGTTACCAGTCTGTATCCAGTCTTTAATCATTTGTGAGCTGAACGGCCTGAACTCCAGGCTGATGCATCTTACCTCCTGTACACTGATACATCAGGAGGGAGAAGGAAATTCGTGTTGCTGACAGAGTATTGCCTGTACGGCATAGCATTGTAACAAAACCTCAGCTGTGAGAGGAACTAGGCATGTATAGATTTTCAGCCTCAGAATGTCAGAAAAGTGAATGTTTCCATTCACTGACAGCTAGAAAGGAACATGTGAATGGTGAGGAATTGAAGCACAAGGTACATTACAAACTTTCAGAACTTTTCATACACAATCATTAAAGGGATTTTCCAGGACTTAGTATGAGATCAGCAGTGACCTGACACCTGACACCCCCACTGATCAGCTGTTTAGGGCCCCTAAAACTGAACAGTGAACAGAGTTGAAAGCAGAGGGCGCCTTCCACTATGTAGTGGCCGAGCCCCGGTACTGCAGCTCAGCTCCCTGTATAGCTTCTGGTGGCGGCAGCTGCCTGAAACAGCTGATTTGCGGGGTGTCAGACGCCCACAGATGTGATATTGGAGTATAGCTCATCAATATTTAATTTCCGGAATACCCCTTAAGCTTAATTTACATAAACCCTTTAAAAATGAATAAAGTATTACATTTAGTACAGCAGTTTTGATTTAAGTCTTGCAAGATACATATATTAACTGTATACAAATGCAGCTGTCTGATATAGCAGAGTTGAGTTTGTTATTGCATTGTCCAAAAACATCTGTGATTTTCCATAGGACGGCGGGTAATAAGTTATCATATAGAGTTAAATGACACATTCATCAACAGACACTCATACATCGCCTAGGTTTACATGTAGCAGAGTTGTATTTGTCACTAAGTGGCTTTTACCTATTGTTATCAGCCCTACAAAAACTATGATGTATGTTATATCTGTGCATGACAAACTCAGCTCTGCTGCATCTGCAAGGTTATGTGCCCTCCCCCCGGCATCCTATACTTTTTATTGAATTAAACATGAGACTAAGGCTACTTTCACACTTGCGTTAAACTTTTCCGGTATTGAAGTCCGTCCGAGGGGCTTAATACTGGAAAAAAACGGATCAGTTTTATCCCCATGCATTCTGAATGGAGAGCGATCTGTTCAGTATGCATCAGGATCTCTTCAGTTCAGTTACTGTACGGTTTTTGGACGGAGAAAATACCGCAGCATGCTGCGATATTTTCATATTTTCTCCGTCCAAAATTCCGGAACACTTGCTGGAATGCCGGATTCAGCATTATTTTCCATTGAAATGCATTAATCCCGGATCCAGCCCCAAGTGTCCCGGAAAAACGGATCCGGTTTTGCGGTCTGCGCACCTTTTAAAAATGGGAAAAATATAAATACTGGATCCGTTTTTCCAGTTGACAACCAGAGGGACGGATCCGGTATTGCAATGCACTTGTGAGACGGATCCGCATCCGGATCAGTCTACAAATGGTATCCGTTTGCATACAGATTGCCGGATCCAGCAGGCAGTTACGGCGACGGAACTGCCTGCCGGAATCCAACAACGCAAGTGTGAAAGTACCTGTTACCACGGACCATAACGCAATTCTATGACGGAATGCATAATGCCTTTAGAGGCATTACGTTATTTATTCCGTCATAATAGAAGTCTATGGGCTGCAAAACGGATCCGTCCCGTTTCCGTTATGCAGGGGAGGACTCCCCTGCATAACGGAAACGGGACGGATCCGTTTTGCAGCCCATAGACTTCTATTATGGCGGAATGAATGACGGAATGCCTCTAAAGGCATTCCGTCATAGAATTGCGCTGTGGTCCGTGGTAACGGAATCCATATCTCGATTCACCTTTTACCAGAAAACGAATTTCATAACCTGAAATTCGCTCAGCTCTAATTAGACTACACGTGTTTCCTCCTCCGTTTGTTTCTTTTACTTTTGCCATACTACAGCTTGCTCTGACAGGGCATGCTGGCACTTGTGGTTTCTGTACAGTAAAACCAACTGCAGGCGAGCGCAGGACGGGGGGGGATTGAATGGCAGCAGCAGGTTTATAGCTAGCGTCTGACAAGAAGAGAACAATAGGGGGACGGTGAGCGCAATCAGTAAGACAACTTACAAGACGTGGAGGAGAAGTTGCCCGAGGCAGCGAGAAGGATAAAAAAAAAAAGAAAAAAAAGGCAAAAAGAAAAAAAAATAAGAAATGCAACAAGGAAAGTATGGACGTCTTACCTTGTGCTCTGGAAGAAATTAAAACCCAGCTAAGACACATCAGCGGGATGAAGGTCTGCGGCGCGAGCGAGGAGCCGTGTTTTGCCTTGAGCCCCTCTGACATTGTATCCTGACTGAGGCACGGCTTTCATCAGCTGGCTGCAGAGAACAGCACCATAATATACACTTACAGGGGACGGGGACTCAGGATGTGAGAGATTTCCTGAATGCAGCTCGGTTAACCCCTCCTGCCGGGGATGATCATCTAAGTCTTTTTTTTTTCCTTTCAAACTTTTTTTTTTTTGGCAGGGGGGGAAGATATGTTGACCGTTGCAATAAATGAGCGTTAAACTGTCTGTGTTGGCTAGCGGGAGGCATTAGGATCGTTAGTGGAGGAAGGCCGAGCCTGGGAGAGGCGCTCTTGCCAACACTTACAATTCTCAGTACAATGGAACAAATTATTGTCCTCCAGACTTTTCTCAGCCGCGCTCTGCAGGATCCTAAAAAAAAAAGAACCCACCGGGATGAAAGATCCTGCCTGTGTTTTACCGAGCAGACGCATGCGAAGTGGAAAGTAATGGGGCGCTTCGGGGCCAACACCGTCTCTGGGCGCACCACCCGCATACGGTGAGGTCATTCTGCATTGGATACCCTAGAACAGGGGTCAGCAACCAGCTGTTGTGAAACTACAACTCCCAGCATGCTCCATTCACTTCTACGGGAGTTCAGAGAACAGTTGAACGGCTGTGCATGCTAAGAGTTGTAGTGTCGTAGGTTGCTGACCCCTGCGCTATGTCTTTTTTTTCGTAGGTCAATGAATTTGCGGACGTGTGCTGTCCGTGGTCTCACGTAACCATTGACTTTGAAGGGGTTCTCCGGAATTTACCTAATGATGTCCTTTCCATAGGATAGGTCATCAATATGAAATTGGTGGGGGTCTGACTTTCGGCACCCCCGCTGATCAGCTGTATGAAGAGGATGCGGCGCTCCATGCTTAGGCCTCTTCCTAGGCCAGTGATGTCAAGTTCATCAGTCATATGGCCTAGGCGTAACTCAGTCTCATTCAAATGAATGGGGCTAAACTGCAATACCAAGAACAGGCACTACCTGATGGATGGCGCTGTGCCTGTCAAGCTGCAAGTAGGCTGCAGCACTCATGGGAGCTCTACTGCCTCCTCAAACAGCTGATTGGCGGGAGTGCTGGGAGTCAAACCCCCATCGATCTCATATTGAAGCCCTATCCTGAGGACCCCCTTAAAGTATGTGTGTACACATAAGTGGTTTTCCATGGACTGTGGATCTGTGTTGACAGCATAGAAGCCCACCCTTTTTTGTGTCATGCACATTATTGTGGATGGGTCCATGAAACCATTGCAACAACCTGCCGGGGGAGGGGAGTAGTTGTTGTGGCACTGATAGGAGTGATGGTGGTTCACGGTGGCTGTCCTCACTTCGTGCAGTGGACGGAGGGCACACACTTTTTTCCCTCGGGCCACACCCTGGATTTTCTGGGGTTCCTGTCTGGTGTTAGGTGGGGTGCCCTTGCTGTTAGGAAGATGGGTGCAAGGCATGAGAGCAGACGTAGGCACCAGTGGATGGGTCGCTCTCTAATTTCACTTTGCAGTCCTCCCAAATAACCACAGCTGTGCAATTCTGTTCTCATTAACTCTTTCTGCAATTCCCAGGCTGCGGGGTGCAAATCTTAGATCTGGCCAGTCTCCAAAGTGTGGTAGGCAGCGGAAGTAATAAACCTTCTCCACAACATTAAGGGCTCATTCACACTATCGTGGTTTGGTTCCGCATCCGAGCCGTTCGGGTGCGGACCCATTCACTTCAATGGGGCCGCAAAAGATGCGGACAGAACTCCATGTGCTGTCCGCATCCGTTGCTCTGTTCCGTGGCCCCGCAAAAATTATAAGTCATGTCCTATTCTTGTCCATTTTGCTGACAAGAATAGGCATTTCTATAAACTTGAATGGGTCCACAATCACAGAGATGCGGAACGGAAGCACGGATTGGAACCCAATGGAAGCAGTGTGGACAGATCACGGACCCATTCAAGTTGAATGGGTCTCGATCCGTCCCGGCCGCCGCACGGACATTGCCCAATGCACGGAACGGATGCACAAGGCCCGTGTGCAAAAGGCCTTAGGCCTACTTTTCAGGAGCTCACATATGTACATCTTGCCTCTAGATTTGATGACTAGACACTCACACTGAGGCCTCTTGCACACAAACGTGTGCACCCCGTGGCCGTGCTGCGGGCCGCAATGTACGAACAGCCACCGTGGGGCAGCCGCAACGGATCGCGGACCCATTCACTGTAATGGGTCCGCAATCCGGCAGTTTTGCAAAAAGATAGGACATGTTCTATCTTTTTGCGGAACTGGAGTCCGGGACGAAACCCCACGGAAGCACTTCCGCATCTCCGGATTTGCGGACCCATTAAAGTGTGCCCGTGTAGGCATTAGAGATGTCGCAAACCGCCATAGACTTCAATAGGCAGGCAAATTTTAAAACCTACAGGGACTTTTTCTGGCCACAGTAGTGATGGAAAAGTTGTTTCAAGGAAACTAACACCGGGATCCATGGCAAAACTCCCATGGAAAATTATGCAGTTGACGCAGAGTCGGGTTTTAATCCATAAAGGGCATAAATCACTTAACATTCGTAAATTGTTTGGAATAACGTGCTTTAAAACATCCAGTGTGTGTATACGATCAGGTATGATGTTGTATCGATCAGGTAGTGTAAGGGTTACGCCCGCTTCACAGTGACAGACCAAACTCCCCGTTTAACGCACCGCAAACAACCGCAAACTCCCCATTTGCATAAGGTTGGATACCAAGCTAGCCATGTCTCGTTCCTTGTCCTCACTGACGTCATTGAAGGTCTCTTCCTCCACCCAGCCACGTACAACTGTGTTTTGTCTTCCACCTCCTCAAAGCCACCTTCCTCCTCTGACTCCTCTTCTTCAGACTCCTCTCTCTGCATTGCCGCAGGTCCAGCAATCGACGACGACAAGGCTACTTCTGGTGGTGATGGTGACCACAACTCTTCCTCTTCATGCTCATCTACGGCCTGATCCAGCACTCTTCGCAGGGCACGCTCCAGAAAAAACGCATATGGGATGAGGTCGATGATGTTGCCTTGGGATTGACTGATCAGGTTTGTCACCTTCCGCAAAAGGACGCATGAGCCTACAGCCATTGTGCATGAGCGTTCAGTAACGCGGGCAAAAAATACCAAGCTCCGCAGAGGCTGTCCTCTTTTTTTTTTATTAAAAATTGGCAAGCGCCCGACTTTTTAGGGAGGGTGCTTAGGGACTGGTGGTCCCCCTTCCCCTTCCCAACCTTTGGTTTATGTGGGGCACCTTGCCCTGTGTGGTTTAGGTAGCTAAGGGGTTAAGGGATTGTGGGAGTTCGTCACTGTAGGGGGCGTAGGGTATGTCTCTCCTCCCTCTAACTGGGTTATATAACCCCCTCCTTTGCTGCTGCACTCCTCTTTGATAGCGGAAGCCAAGTTGCCCACCCTCCCGCCCTTGAATGGGTAGTTTCAGCGTGGAGTTGTCTTGGGACTCTGTTTTTTTCTAAGGTTTTAAAAAAAAAAAAAAAAAGAGAAGTAGAAAAGAAAGGTAAAGGAAAATGAATAACTGATGTTTTGGAGATATTTATGTTGTCTTCTTCTCTTAAGAATGGCAGTATGGTTTGAAATATGAAGTCACAGCTGGCGGCATTTGATACAGCGGAGAGTTGGAGATGGCTGATAGCGTACTTGCCCGCCGGGAGTCCGGCGGTTGGCATACCGCTCCAAGATGATAGTAATAAATAAGCTGTGGCCGATCATCACCCAGCTAAAGGTTACCTGTTGTCTCAAGTGTTTATTATCTGGTTTAGGTTGCAGTTAAGGGGAGCCACAGGTTAGGCAGAGGTGCCGGCCCGGTTCCTATCTCTCCCCCCCACCCCCTCCTGATTACCAACAGTCATCTGTTCTTACCAGTTTAATCTCTGTTTTGTCCCCTATCAGGGGCCGGTGTATGGAATAGATTTTAGGAACCGGGAGATGGAAAAAGATGGTTGGTCGGTCCTCTTACTTCCAATTTGGGGCACTGCGCGTGCGCCGTGCAATGTACTGTGCCACCCTATATGAGTGGTGTGTTAAGTAGTACTATTCCTATCAATTTAACCCCTGTTACGTCCCCTATCAGGGGCCGGTGTATGGAGTAGATTTTAGGAACCGGGAGATGGAAAAAGATGGTTGGTCGGTCCTCTTGCTTCCAATTTGGGGCACTGCGCAATGTACTGTGCCACCTTATATGAGTGGTGTGTTAAGTAGTACTATTCTTATCAGTTTAATCCCTGTTACGTCCCCTATCAGGGGACATGTATCGAATAGATTTTAGACAACCGCAAAGAGTTGTCAATAGTTGACACACTCATGACATAAATTTTATTCCTCTATGCGTCAATCTTGGTGTAGTGATGACTGTGCTCGTGCGCACGTTTGGGAGATTGCAGGTGATGGCGGTTTTTCAAAGCCTATGGTCGTGCTGAAGTAGTTCAGTGACCCAGAAAACAATGATTCTGCTGTGTGGGCCAGTTGTTGGCCTAGTAGGCTTTAATGATCACCTTAGATGATCACAAAGAAAATGTATGTTTTTTCTATGCAAAATTATCCAGCCGATCGCTTTTGGTCTGTTCACAATGAAGCAACGACCTTATCATCTGGGGTGTGCCAACATTGCCAACACACTCATAGAGGTGATCGCTTCATTGTGATACGCAAGCCCCTTCACCACAACAAGGTAACGATCACGAAGGGGAATTGACACATGTATGTGCCTTTTTTTTGTTTTGTTTTTGCAGCCACAGTGCAGCACCAGAGGCCAGAAAAATTATGCATGTACACCTGCCTGAAAAATTTGCTATTGTTGCAAAATTGATGTTTTCCAGGTAGAAAGTGCACTAAAACATTGCGGCTTGAACCCTAGTTGGTGGCGGAGAAGTCACGCAAGTCATCCGGCATGCAGAGATTAAATACAGCAGTGTGTGGACCATTTTTAGCCCAGGGCATCTCATCAGGCCTTTTTTAGTCGAATGCATCCCCCACTCTCAGTCCCTTCGGGATCCATGCCTCATTCATCTTAATAAAGGTGAGGTAATCTAGACTTTTTTGACCTAGGCGACTTCTCTTCTCAGTGACAATACCTCCTGCTGCGCTGAAGGTCCTTTCTGACAGGACACTTGAAGCGGGGCAGGCCAGAAGTTCTATCGCAAATTGGGATAGGTCAGGCCACAGGTCAAGCCTGCACACCCAGTAGTCAAGGGGTTCATCGCTCCTCAGAGTGTCGATATCTGCAGTTAAGGCGAGGTAGTCTGCTACCTGTCGGTCGAGTCGTTCTCTGAGGGTGGACCCCGAAGGGCTGTAGCGATGCGTAGGACTTAAAAAGCTCTGCATGTCCTCCATCAACAACACGTCTGTAAAGCGTCCTGTCCTTGCCGTCGTGGTAGGAGGAGGATTACTTTCACCTCTTCCCCTGTTAGATTCCCGTTGTGCTGTGACATCACCCTTATACGCTGTGTAAAGCATACTTTTTAACTTGTTTTGGAACTGCTGCATCCTTTCCGACTTCCGGTAATTCTGTAGCATTTCAGCCACTTTCTGCTTATACCGGGGGTCTAGTAGCGTGGCCACCCAGTACAGGTCGTTCTCCTTCAGCCTTTTTATACGAGGGTCCCTCAACAGGCATGACAACATGAAAGACCCCATTTGCACAAGGTTGGATGCCGAGCTACTCATGTCCCGTTCCTCGTCCTCACTGATCTCATTGAAGGTCTGTTCTTCCCCCCAGCCACGTACAACACCACGGGTACCAGATGGGTGACAACAAGCACCCTAGGATGCCTGCTGTGGTTGGTCTTCCTCCTCCTCAAAGCCGCATTCCTTCTCTGACTCCTCTTCCTCAGACTCCTCTTCCAGCGTTGCCGCAGGTCCAGCAAGCGATGCTGATAAGGCTGTTTCTGGTGGTGATGGTGACCACAACTCTTCCTCTTCCTCTTCAAGCTCATCTACGGCCTGATCCACCACTCTTCGCTGGGCACGCTCCAGGAAGAAAACAAATGGGATGATGTCGCTGATGGTGCCTTCGGTGCGACTGACTAGGTTTACCATTATTAACAAACAAATGGATCCCACAGGAGGCTGCCACACTAATAAATCAGACAGGGAAAGAAAAATCAGGTGGTCTCTAGGACCTTAGCGTGTTGTTGCAGCCTCACCGGCAGTATATTAAAGCTAATCTTTATTGTTTTGCTACTAAAAAGAAGAACCTGTGAGTTTCCCCTGAAGACGCCGAATCGCTCGGCGAAACATGTAGGGAAGCAGGCTTCAGTTTTAAGGCAGGAAGGTTGTGTAGGGATCCTGAATTAACACACGTTGGCATGTAGTGTGCGATCTAAACCCTTCAGGGTCACATTAGTGTAAGAGGTGAATCACATCTCAGCCAAAAAGACTGATATCCTGTTCATGACCGATTCCTGATAGTTTTAATTGTTTGATCCCGAGACTGACTAGGTTTGTCACCTCCTCAAAAGGACGCATGTGCCTACAGGCATTGCGCATGAGCATCCAGTAACGTGGCAAAAAAATACCCAGCTCCGCAGAGGCTGTCCTAGCACCCCGGTCATACAAATACTCGTTGATGGCTTTTTCTTGTTGGAGCAGGCGGTCGAACATTAGGAGTGTTGAATTCCAACGTGCCGGGCTTTTGCAAATCAAGAGCCTCACTGGCATGTTGTTTCGCCACTGAATATCGGAAAAGTGCGCCATGGCCGTGTAGGAACGCCTGAAATGGCCACACACCTTCCTGGCCTGCTTGAGGACGTCCTGAAAGCCTGGGTACTTATGCACAAAGCGTTGTACGATCAGATTCAACACATGTGCCATGCACGGCACATGTGTCAACTTGCCCAAATTCAATGCCGCCAACAAATTGCTTCCGTTGTCACACACCACTTTGCCGATCTCCAGTTGGTGCGGGGTCAGCCACTGATCCACCTGTGCGTTCAGAGCAGACAGGAGTGCTGGTCCGGTGTGACTCTCTGCTTTCAGGCAAGTCAGTCTCAAGACGGCGTGACAGTGTCGTATCCGGGATGTGGAATAGCCCCTGGGGAGCTGGGGGGGTGCAGTTGATGTGGAGCAAGACGTAGCAGCAGAAGAGGTCTCAGCCGAGGAGGTTAGCGAAGAGGATGGAGTAGGAGGAGTAGAGGAGGTTGCAGCAGGCCTGCCTCCAAGTCGTGGCGGTGTCACCAACTCCTCTGCAGAGCCACGCATTCCATGCTTCGCAGCAGGTTTACCCAATGGGCAGTGTACGTGATATACCTGCCCTGACCGTGCTTTGCAGACCAGGTATCAGTGGTCAGATGGACCCTTGCCCCAACACTGTGTGCCAGACATGCCATGACTTCCTCTTCCACAATAGAGTACAGATTGGGGATTGCCGTTTGTGAAAAAAAAATTCGGCCGGGTACCTTCCACTGCGGTGTCCCAATAGCTACAATTTTTTTGAAGGCCTCAGACTCCACCAGCTTGTATGGTAAAATCTGGCGGGCTAAGAGTTCCGACAAGTCAGCTGTCAGACGCCGGGCAAGGGGGTGACTCTGTGACATTGACTTCTTACACTCAAACATTTCCTTGACAGACACCTGACTGTGGGCAGATGAGCAGGAACTGCTGAAGGTGAGAAGCGGAGTGGCAGGTGGTTGAGAGGGGGCAAGGAGGACAGCAGTGGTTGACGTGGCTGAAGATGCTGGACCAGGAGGAGGATGGTGGCTTTGAGTTTCTGTGCTGCTTGTACTCATCATGTGTTGATCCCATAGGCGTTTGTGATGTGAGATCATGTGCCTTCGCAAAGCAGTTGTACCTAGGTGGGTGTTGGACTTCCCACGACTCAGTTTCTTTTGGCACAGGTTGCAAATGGCATTGCTGTTATCAGAGGCAGACACACAAAAAAAATGCCACACTGCTGAGCTGTGCAATGATGGCATTCTGGTGGTGGCAACAGCATGCGTTGATTGGCGTGCTGTCTGGCTGACCCCGGGTGCCGATGCATGCTGTCTGACTGTGCCACTAGCTCCTTGCGACGACCTCCCCCTGCTTCCAACTCGTCTCCTCCTCCTCTCTGTCTCCCCATCTGAACTTTCCCCCTGTTCTTCTTCTCTTCGAGCGGGGCCCACGAGACATCCACGGACACATCGTCATCATCAACCGCTTCACTTGTATCTGACAACGCGAAGGAAGCAGCAGCGGGTACAACATCATCATCACACCGTACGTCCGTGTGTGTAATGCTGCCTGACTGAGACATATCCCTGTTATCTACATCCTCTGGCAATAATGGTTGCGCATCACTCATTTCTTGAAAACTGAGGTGTAAATAACTCCTCTGACAGATCAAGTGAAGCGGCTGTGGTGCTAGTGTTGGTGGTGGCGGCAGGCGGGCGAGTGGTAACTTGAGAGGTGCCCGAAGCTGAGCTGGAGGAGGATGGTGCGTCAAGGTTCTGAGCGGAAGCTGTAGAAGATTGGGTGTCCTGTGTTAGCCAGTCAACTATGAACTTTTCAAGTTCAGGGTACGTGGCCTCTGAACACTGGGCATTATTCTAGGGCCAAAGGGAATCACAGCACCACGACTACGACGGGCCTCGCGGGGTGGCCTGCCTCTGCCTGTCATTTTTTTTTAGATTAGTGGTACTATGCGTGCAAGGTACTGTGCCACCCGATATGAGTGGTGGGCAGTGGGCACAGTACAGTCTGTGGGCCTGACACACACTGGCAGGCAACTGCAATTATATTACAGAGAAAAAATGGTATTACTTTATCTGCAAGCTACTGTGCCACCCTATATGAGTGGTGGGCACTGGCAGTGGGCACAGTACAGTACACTCTGTGGGCCTGACACACACTGGCAGGCAACTGCAATATATATATATATATATATATATATATATATATATATATATATATAAAAAAAGCAGACTGATGTACTAGCTCTAAAAAGGGCTTTTTGGGGTGCTGTCAGGACGCTGTCCTTACAGCAGATCAAATGAGTCTTTGAGGACTGGAGTGGACACAGAACACTGGCCTAGCTAACGATTTCCCTATTAATTCAGCAGCAGCAGCACTCTCCCTGCTCTCACTAACACTGCAGCTTCAGAATGAATCTAAGATGGATGCTGTACTTGCTTTTTGATAGGAGGTGGGAGGGTCTGGAAGGGAGGGTATGCTGATTGGCTGGAATGTGTCTGCTGACTATGAGGTACAGGGTCAAAGTTTGCTCAATGATGACGTATAGGGGGCGGACCGAACATCGCATATGTTCGCCTGCCGCGGCGAACAAGCGATGTTCGCCGGGAACTGTTCGCTGGCGAATAGTTCGGGACATCTCTATTGAGCATCGGAGCATGGAGGTCAGAAAAGATCAGGTCCTTGAGGACTGACTCTGAACTGAACTGAAGGAATTTCCCTGTGTTGCCAGCGCTCTGGGACAGCACAAAAGCGTTGTACAAGGCAACCTATACCAAGTAGACCGTAACTTTTTTGTACCATGCCCGGGTTTTGCGCATGGCGTTATATGGCTTGAGGACTTGATCAGAGAGATCAACTCCTCCCATATACCGATTGTAGTCGACGATACAATCGAGCTTGAGGACCGTTGCCGCGGTACCTCGCACAGGGACAGGGGTGATGCAGTTTCCGTGAATTGTGGACAGTACAAGGACATCCCTCTTGTCCTTATATCTGACCATCAACAGGTTTCCACTGGTAAGGGCATGGGTCTCACCCCTGGGGATAGGTACCTGGAGGGGGTGGGCAGGGAGGCCGCATTGATTTTTCCACACGGTCCCATGAGTGGACATGGATCTGGCGGCGAGGGACTGGAACAAGGGGATACTAGTATAAAAGTTATCCACGTACAGGTGGTAACCCTTATCTAGCAGTGGGTGCATAAGGTCCCACACAAGATTCCCACTAACACCCAGAGTGGGGGGACATTCTGGGGGTTGAATACGGGAATCTCGCCCCTCGTACACACCAAAGTTTACCCTGAGGTACTCTCACAAAGTTTGTACAGCTTCACGCCATACCATCCCGCTTAAAGGAAACATACTAGCGGAAAATGAGTCTCCCCTTGAAAGCAATGAGAGACTCATCAACCGCGACCTCCCTTCCAGGTACATAGGCCTCCAAAAATTTGGCCCCAAAGTGATCATAGGCAGGATCACCTTGGGGGGACATGCTGCATTATCTGCATAATGCAGGCATTTACGAATGGCCACAAAACGGGAGCGTGTCATGGCCATACTGTAAAGTGGGGTCTGGTAGAGGACGTCCCCACTCCAGTACAGCCTGACACAGTTTTTTTTTTACTAGGCCCATGTGCAGCAGGAGGCCCCAAAACGTTCTCATCTAGGGTGCACTGATCGGAGTCCAGCCACCGGCAGTTTGTTTGCTCCCCCATCAGATTCACAAAAAAAAAAAAGCTAAAATAGTCATATTAAGTGAAGCCCACTGTGGGAATCTGGATTCCTGGTTGGCCAACAAAATCAGGAATCACAGGCTCAAAATCCTCTGGGGTACACCAGACAAGTTCACCGGTAGGGGGCTCCGGTGGACTTAACTGGTGGGCCGGAAAACTAGTACGATCCCCAGAGCTGCTCGTACTAGTGTGGGCCACAGGGTCCCTGGCATGGCGGTCCCCTTGCTCCGCCTGGCGGCGTCTCCGCCGCCTTGGGGGCTCATCATCATCATCGCTAGATTATGAGGAGGACGCGGATGACAAGAGGAAAGTGGGGTTATCCTCGTCCTCGCTGGGGCTCTCGGAGTCGGAGGCAAGCTGGCCTTATGCCTCCTCGGCAGAGAACGTCCGGCGGGCCATAGGGGAGTGTGTGTGTGTGTGTGTGCGTGCGTGGAAAACCTTATTTAGTGTGCATGTGTGTGGGGGCACGGGTGTTCTCGGACTTTGCCCTAAACCTAACAGAAAATAAATAAATAAAAAGATTCAAACTCGCTGATCAACCGTCCGAAGCTGATCAGCGGTGAGGTGGGCGATGCTCTAACAGTGGCCGGACGCTAAGAGTGCCAGCCACAGTCAGCAAAAGAAAATGTGTGGGGGGGGGGCACTGGGGCAAGCTGCAGCACCCCTGGGGGGTCTAGGGTCACACAGCTATGCTGTGGACCCCAGACACCCGATCAGGGTGATGCAACAGTGAAACTTATTTATTTTTTTCCTAAACTTTCCACGAATATCCCTGCCTAACCTAACCTTTCCCTAACCGGTCCCTAAAGTACCTTTTAATGCCAGATGGCACTGTGGATGGTCAGAAGGGGGTTGCTGGGCACAGATCCGACGCAGGCTGCTCTTTCTCCTCGCTCCTGGACACAGAATGGAGGAGGAGAGCAGAGCTGCAGTAAGTTAAACCTCCCGCCCTGCAGCCAATCTAAAGCGATCCTGAGAGGTGATGTCACCATCACCTTTCAGGATCGCAGGATGGTCATTGGTGGTGTATTATCACACCACCGATCACCATCCTATTCCGGGTTATCGGGTCACCAGAGACCCGAATAACCCGGAAACACAGCTAACTGCAGGTCTGAATTGACCTGCGGTTTGCCGCGATTGCCATTACGGGGTGGTCACAGGACCCCCTCGGCATTGTGACAGATTTCAGCATTCACTCTGTTCTGATCACCGCGCGCCACGGTGATCGTAAATACACATGACGTACCCAACAGGTTAAGTACCAGGGCATCATGACGTACCCAACAGGTTAAGGGCCGGCGCGCATCACTTCCTGTGTTTTATCGATTAGCTCATGTGAACTCGCTGACCAATCCTAGCCCTCCTGCACATAAACATACCTCCCAACCATCCCGGATTCGGAGGGTCACTCCCGGATTTCAGTGGCTGTCCCGTGGTTCCGGTATGGGGGAGGTATGTCCCATTTTCCTTCCTTAGGATGCAGAGACAGCTTATTATAATGGTGAAGCAGGGAGCTCTCCGCTTCCCACTTCACCAGTCACCTCAGCTGTCCCTCCCCCACTTTCCACTAACCTTGTCATCGGGGCGAGGGCTGTGAAGCTCTAAGAAGGACTTATTCTTTCAGGGTCCTGCTCCGTCTGCAGTCGCTGAAGGACCTGTGATGAGGTCAGTAGGCAGAGCTCAGCTGTTGAAGGACCTGCGATGATGTGTCCATGTGATCAGGGCATGAAGGGGTGGGGCTTAGCAGTGGAGAGAACATACTGTGACTGATTCAATGTAAGAGGCTGAGAGCCTGGGATGTGCTGGGAGCTGTAGTTCTCCTGCTTGGAGGGAGTGGCTATTTGCCTAGCACTGTAGCTTTGAAGGGAGGGGAGTGATGTTATCTACATAGGACTGTATGTTGGGAGGGAGGGAATGATGCAATTTGCATGGAATTGTACATGGGAGGAGGCTGTAGATAGAGAGTGATGTAATTTACATGGGACTGTACATTGGAATAGGCTGTGGATAGATAGTAATGTTATGTACATAGGACTGTATGTTAGAGGGGACTGGGGGAGGGAGTGGTGTTATGTAGGTGGGACTGTAAGTTGGAGGGGCAGAAAGGAAGAGAGCGATATTATTTAGCCTATATGCACATTGATGTGAAAAATGGCAGTGTGAGGGCAGTTTAAGTAACAGTCGACACACGGCCATTTTTATAACCAATTAAAGTCTATGGGGTTGGTCATGCAGCTGTTTCTTTAACGGCCAAAGAATAGTGGCAGTCAGGAAGTAGGACATGCCTTATTTTTACCCGTGAGACCAATGGGGCTGTTAAAACGGGTATTTCAGAGGTTTAAAAAAATACTCACCTCAACCACTTGAGTGCACAGGGACACTCACTGCTCACTGGAGGCAGTAGGACCTGGGCTCCATGGATAATTATGTCACATACCTCCCAACCGTCCTGGATCTGGTGGGACAGTCCCATATTTCAGTGGCTGTCAGGCGGTCCCAGGCGGGTGAGGTATGTCCCACTCTCTTCCATAGGAAGCAGAGACAGCTGCCTGTAATGATGATGCAGAGAGCGGTCTGTCCACTCCCTGGTCCATCATTCCTCTCAACTGCCGGCACTCCACACTGCAGGTCTGGGCAGAGGGGGGGGGTTGCTGCTGCTGGGGAACAAGGTGAGTGGAGGTTTTTTTTTAACTGCCTGTGAATGGTGCACAATCCTGGGCATAGTACTGCCAGGGGCACATAGCTGGTCATATTACTGAGGGGGCATATATCAGGGCATATTACAGAAAGAGGAACAGGACTTTGGTGATAAAAAGACTGTACCCTTACCAAGCGATTATACCGATTCGCAGGTCGATCTTAAATCCATGGCCCTGCATTTGAAATCCACATTTATGCCCCCTAAGTCCTCTCCTGGCATAGAGACGTTTGTGAATCTCGTAAATAAGGACACTGCGGCATTTATGAAAAAGATGAAAGAGGGGGAATATCGCGTCTCACCCAATCTCTCCAACATTGAGCGTCAAACTCTCCTTTCTTTAACTAAGAATCGAGACCTTATTATCAAACCTCCACGTGGGACGCCACCGTTTACATACCCACTTCTCCTATCTAAGTGATGTGTTGATAAAGGTCTAAAGTTGCCTACCCCTTACTATATAAGAACCTCCCCAGCAACCCTTGTATGCAGTATTTTTCAGATCTGAGAGAGACATCAGTGTTATTGCTGTGCTCTCTGCTTTCCTGTGTCATTACATTAGATAGTTAGTTAGTTAGTTAGTTAGCTTATATATATAATACAGATAGTTAGTGGGAGATAGTCAGTGTAGGTTAGATTGTGATATAGTGTAGCTAGTAATCTGCTGTCCATACATACATAGTGCCGTGATGTCACAAGTTCGCAACAATACTTAGTGCACAAATCACTAATAAGTAGTCAGACCTGTCAAAATGTGAAGTCGCACGTATTGCGCCTAAATATTCGCATCATTAGTGCCGATTTCTAAATCGCGAATATATTGGAGCACTCTATCTGCATACAAAGCTATTGTAATGTTCTGCCGTGCCAACCATGTTCTCCAGTCTCAGGTTAGCTATAGTGACCCACGCCTGTATTTTGCGCGCATTACGGGAATATTACATTGCCGATTTTTCGCGATCGAGTAAATAATTTCGAATTCGTGAATATATGATGAATATTCTACCAAATATTCACTAAATATCGCAAATTCGAATATTACCCCTGCCGCTCATCACTAATGACTAATATATATGCGGAAAGATGAATATTTGATAAAAATATACATACTTACATATGTGACAGTACTAGACAGTCTCTGTACCTCTCTACATAATTTTCAGATGGTCTAACCCTTAGAACATTTTGACTTGATCTTTGATTTACTATTTACTACTTTGTACTATGAATTTGATTATGCCTGATACCTAATTGTACATATCAATGTATATGCCTGATACTTGACTGTACACACCTTTGTATATTCTTATCTATTGAATTTTATATACAGTCAGGTTCATAAATATTGGGACATCGACCCAATTATAACATTTTTGTCTCTATACACCACCACAAGGGATTTGAAATGAAACGAACAAGATGTGCTTTACCTGCAGACTGTCAGCTTTAATTTGAGGCTATTTACATCCAAATCAGGTGAACGGTGTAGGAATTACAGCAGTTTGCATATGTGCTTCCCACTTGTTAAGGGACCAAAAGTAATGGGACAGAATAATAATCATAAATCAAACTTTACTTTTTAATACTTGGTTGCAAATCCTTTGCAGTCAATCCCAGCCTGAAGTCTGGAACGCATAGACATCACCAGACGCTGGGTTTCACCCCCTAGCTCTGCCAGGCCTCTACTGCAACTGTCTTCAGTTCCTGCTTGTTCTTGGGGCATTTTCCCTTCAGTTTTGTCTTCAGCAAGTGAAATGCATGCTCAATCGGATTCAGGTCAGGTGACTGACTTGGCCATTGTATAACATTCCACTTCTTTCCCTTAAAAAACTCTTTGGTTGCTTTTGCAGTATGCTTTGGGTCATTGTCCATCTGTACTGTGAAGCGCCGTCCAATGAGTTCTGAAGCATTTGGCTGAATATGAGCAGATAATATTGCTCGAAACACTTCAGAATTCATCCTGCTGCTTTTGTCAGCAGTCACATCATCAAAAAAAAACAAGAGAACCAGTTCCATTAGCAGCCATACATGCCCATGCCATGACACTACCACCACCATGCTTCACTGATGAGGTGGTATGCTTAGGATCATGAGCAGTTCCTTTCCTTCTCCATACTCTTCTCTTCCCATCACTCTGGTACAAGTTGATCTTGGTCTTATCTGTCCATAGGATGTTGTTCCAGAACTGTGAAGGCTTTTTTAGATGTCGTTTGGCAAACTCTAATCTGGCCTTCCTGTTTTTGAGGCTCACCAATGGTTTACATCTTGTGGTGAACCCTCTGTATTCACTCTGGTGAAGTCTTATCTTGATTGTTGACTTTGACACACATACACCTACCTCCTGGAGAGTGTTCTTGATCTGGCCAACTGTTGTGAAGGGTGTTTTCTTCACCAGGGAAAGAATTCTTCAGTCATCCACCACAGTTGTTTTCCGTGGTCTTCCGGGTCTTTTGGTGTTGCTGAGCTCACCGGTGCGTTCCTTCTTTTTAAAGATGTTCCAAACACTTGTTTTGGCCACGCCTAATGTTTTTGCTATCTCTCTGATGGGTTTGTTTTATTTTTTCAGCCTAATGATGGCTTGCTTCACTGATAGTGACAGCTCTTTGGATCTCATCTTGACAGCAACAGATTCCAAATGCAAATAGCACACTAAAAATGAACTCTAGACCATTTATCTGCTCATTATAATTGGGATAATGAGGGAATAACACACACCTGGGCATGGAACAGCTGAGAAGCCAATTGTCCCATTACTTTTGGTCCCTTAACAAGTGGAAGGCACATAATGCAAACCGTTGTAATTCTTGCACCGTTCACCTGATTTGGATGTAAATACCCTCAAATTAAAGCTGACAGTCTGCAGGTAAAGCACATCTTGTTCGTTTCATTTCAAATCCATTGTGGTGATGTATAGAGCCACCAAAAATGTTAGAATTGTGTCGATGTCCCAATATTTATAGACCTGACTGTATGTAATTCTTTGTAATTTCCTCTCATTATAGTGTTTGAAAAGGGTCAGCGTTGACCTAAACATTACACTTTCACCTTGAGTTGCCTTGCATATAAAAAATAAAAAATACACTTTGATACCACCATACTGTTGAGGGCTACGAACCCCCAACTCCAGCACCCACACAACCTGGACGAGAGTGCCACACCATCTTACTTACCTAGGGCATATTACAGTGAGGGAGCACATATCTGGGCACATTACGGTGAGGGGGCACATAACTGGACATATTACTGTGAGAGGGCACATATTTGGTTGGGCATCGCTACTGTGAGGGGGCACATATCTTGGCATCGCTACTGTGAGGGGGCACATATCTTGGCATCGCTACTGTGAGGGGGCACATATCTGGGCATAACTACTGTGAGGGGGCACATATCTGGGCATTGCTACTATGAGGGGGCACATATCTGGGCATTGCTACTGTGAGGGGGCACATATCTGGGCATCGCTACTGTGAGGGGGCACACATCTGGGCATAACTACTGCGAGGCTGGACAATGTTGGCATGAATACAGGGGGAATAGTTACTATGTGGGGGCATAAAGGGGGAATAATTACTATGTGGGGGCATGTAGGGGACTGGCTGCGATTAGGTGTTTAGTTATGTTTTGGGCAGAGTTAGAGGCGTGGCCTAGTGCGGAAAAAATTTGCCGCGCCGCACTTTGCACATAATGTCCCTCTTCCTTGTTTTCAAAAGTTGGGAGGTATGTATATATAAGTGGCTCAACCCCTTCCCATGTGCCCTAAGCATCACGGTCCTTGTGTCCTGCAAAGGTTGCTGATATCGCTGCTTGTGTTTTCGATCCGGATTGCCTGACCTGAGCCGCCTGCCCTGACCTATTCCTTTTTTGACTTTGCCTCTGCCTCATCCTTTGGTCCTGCACTGTTGCTCCTGGTTATGACTTGGCTTGCTGACTACGTCTGTACCTCTGGTACCTCCTGGTCTTTATAGACCAGCTGCCTTGTGTGCTAATCCTCCTCAAGAGGTACCGACCTGGTGTCCCCCTCGGGAAAGTCTATCCCCACCATCAGGGGTACTGTGGAGAACGAGGGGTTCACTTAGACAACGCCCTTAGAGGAGGTAGGACACATGGCACAGTGGGTTCATGACAGCTGGCTATAGCTTTGATGATGATGTCTGATTTTAATTTTTTACTAGCTGAAGGACCCGGTTTTGCACGAGTATATTTCATGTATTTCATTTAATCTTTGTGTGTGTCGTTAAAAGATATTGACAGTATCCACTATAACAGTGATATCTACAGCACCCCACCCCCTTAACAGTGACCTCCACAGCGCACCATCCTTTAACACTGACCACAGTTCCACGTCTCCTTAAAATGGGACCTCCACAGCAGCCCACCCCCTTAACTTTGACCTTTACAGCAGCCTGCCCCTTTAACAGTGAGTTCCACAGCACCCCACCCCCTTTGACAGTGACCTCCACAGGGGCCAGTCCCCTTAACAGTGACCTCTACAGCACCCGCTCCTTAAAGAGGACCTTTCACCACTCCTGACATGTCTGTTTTAATAGCTACATGCATTCCCCATGTAATAACAATTCTGGAACATCTATTCCTAAGGCTCTATGTTGTGCCGTTCCTTTATTATTTCTACTAGAAGCTATGAATGAATTGGTATTAGCCTTCAGTAAGGGTGCAGAGGGGAGGTAACAAGTTGGGGGTGTGTACCTGCACAGGCTCACTTTATCCAATCAGTGCTGCCATTTTCAGCCTGTGCAGGTACACTTCCCCAACTGGTTACCACCGCTCTGTACCCTTACTGCAGACTGCTAGCAATTAATTTTTTACTTCTAGTAGAAATAATAAAGGAACGGCACAACATAGAGCCATAGGAATAGATGTTCCAGAATTATTACATGGGGAATGCATGTAGCTATTAAAACAGACATGTCAGGAGCGGTGAAAGGTCCTCTTTAACACTGACCGTAGGTTACAGTCCCCTTAACTGTGACCTCCACCATTCCCGACCCCTTAACATAGACCTCCACAGAGACTGCCCCTTTAACAGTGACTGCCACAGTACCCCGCACCCTCAACAGTGACCTCCACTGTACCCTGCTCCGTTAACAGTGGCCTCACAGTACCCTGCTGCACCTTTAATAGTGGCCCCCATAGTCCACTCCTCTCTGAACAGTGACCTCCACAGTGCCTGCCCCTTTATGTGACCTTTACAGTACCCTATCTCCTTAACAGTGACCTCCACAGAGCTCCGTTCCCTTAAATTGTGACCTCCACAACACCCCGCCCACTTAACAGTGACCTCTATAGCACCCCGCCCCTTAACACTGACCTCCATAGCGGACCGTCCCCTTAACTGTGACCTCCACCATTCCCTGCCCCTTTAACAGTGACCTCCACAGCATCCCGCCCCCTTAAAAGTGACCTCCACAGCGGCCCGCCCCTTTAACAGTGAACTCCACAGTACCCTCTCTCTCTCTTTAACAGTGATTTCCATAAAGCCTTGCCCTCTTAACACTGGCCTCTACAGCAATCTTCCCCTTAACACTGACCTCCATAGCGGACCGTCCCCTTAACTGTGACCTCAACAGCAGCCTGCCCCTAGGGTGGCCAGAGGTCCGGTTTTAGGCCAGACAGTTCGGCTTTCAGACTCCCTGTCCTCCGTCCGGCGCAGAGCCTGGACGGACACAGAGGAGTCCTTTTGAACAGCTCACTCATAAAGCAGCACTGTGCTGTCTGAGCGTGAGCTGCAGGGAGAAAGTCACCCTCCCTCCCACCCCTGCAGCTGACAGAAGTTGATTTTTACCTTCATTTTTTCAATCCCTGTCGAATGTGGAGTGGGAGGGGAGTGGTCTAACCGGATCGGAGGCATGGTTTAGTGGGACTGGGGGCGGGGCTTTTAAGTTAGTCTTTTGAGGGTGGCCTAAATGGCCACCCTACCTGATCCCTTAACTGTGATCTGCACAGCACTCCGCCCCCTCCTACCTACAGCAGTGAAGAAAAATGGCTGGGTTGTTATGGATACCTGGAGTAAAACTGTGTGTATATGTAGACTAAGGGCCTGCAAGCTTCTGTTGGCTGAGTAGGGACATGTGACTGTGTGTACGGCAGGCTTCTATTGGCTAATGCATTTTTGGGGAATATCTCAGGAACGGTATGTGCTAGAGAGCTGAGACCTGGTCTAAAACCTTCCGGGACACCTGATGTACCTGTGTGCAAAATTTCGTGATTGTAAATGCAATGGTGCGGATTCCTTTTGCAGACATTCACACACATACATTGAGCTTTATATATTAGACATCAATCATGGATAACCCCTTTATTAAGACTATTCCTCCTAGTGCATTCTGTACCTGGGCTTTGTGGTGGAAGCCCCCTCTTACATACATGGATCCCCTTGACTTGACGTTCCGTATTTACTATCTGTAACGTTTCAGGGCGATGTTCCTGTGAGAGACCATATGCTTTATACAAGGCTGCTGGATCCTGGCCAGCTCAGTTCAAATTGTCATTAATACGTCGAGCGTTGCTTCTGTACTGGCCTTTCTCCTCCACAGCTGCCCTCGGTGGAGGCATTTCCATGGGAAAAGAGCCTGTGAATTAGGGCCCAGTGCCAGTAAGTGAGAGCAATGGCTACTATTACACGGCACTATCACTCCCATCTGGTCAATTACATTTGCTTTCCTTAAATGTGGACGTGCAGTGGAAACCTTGGCTGTGTGGGCTGAAACACAGAGCCTCAAACATTGCTGGACTGTGAACAGGAACCAAGGATCACATTTCTTACAGTTTATTCTTTTGCTTTTGATGAAACTCTTGATATTACTTGTTCTGATGATGTCATTTTAACTTTTTGTACCTTCCAAACTTGTAAAGGGTTATTCGAGACTAACAAAAGCTCCCCCCTTACAATGATTCTACTTACCTGGCTCCCCACTCCCTGCGCCGATCCTGGTCCCCGCACCGGCGCTGCTGCTTCTCCCTATGCGAGAATGAAAACATCCGATGTCGGGGGGAGCAGCCAATGGCAGACGGGGACGAGCCTTGTGGGTGACGCTAGGGAGGCTTGTCCCCGTCCCAGCCTGCCATTGGCTGCTACCCACCCCCGACACTGGATATTTTCCTCCGCGCACAAGGAGAAGCAGCTGCAGCGGTGCGGGGACCAGGAGCGGCTCGGAGAGCCAGGTAAGTAGATTCAGTGTGAGGGGCCCGGCATATGGGGGGAACATTTGTTAATCTCTTTGATTAGCTCCTATGAGCCGAAGTTATTACTTTGCGAAGTCTCGCGAGACTTCGCATAATAACGTCCTAAATTAATTTCTACTGTAAAAAAAACATTTCCCCAAGTGGTACCTTGGAACCGAACCCGAGTTTGGGAAATGTTTTTTTTACAGACAGTAGAAATTAAGTATTATGCAAATCGACTTCGGATTCATCCGAAGTCGATTCGCTGATCCCTACTCAGCACCACCGGCCTGTTGACAAATGTAAGGCCTAGTCGTATCACTCTCTGGTTGTGGTGCCTGTTGCTAGGCAACCATAGGAAGCAGTGCTGCTTGCCCAGCACAGTCCTTCAATGGCTCTCCAATGAATAATTATAATGGGAAACCCTGGGTTTTACAGAATTGTCTCATTAATATTAATTATGACTGGGAACTTGGATAGAAATTGTAAGTAAAATACAGTAGTTGAAAGGTCTTCAGCCAAAAAATTATCAATTAACATAATGGAAAACAGCAAATCATTATTAGAAGTAAAGAATGACTTCATATTTTTACTTAAATATTTAAAGGGGTTATCTTATGATTAATTTAAAATCATAGATCATCAAGAGAATCAGAACCAGCCCTGTACTTCACATGGATCCAGAGATCTCCCCATTCATTGCTCCAATTCCTCTGCTACATTTATTTCAAGCTATCAGCTTAGGGGATGTGTCCTTTCTTAGAGGGTGTGTCCTGTCAGCTGCAGCTAGAGTCAGTTGAAGGATGGACTGAGCATGTGCTTCCATCTCAGTGGGCAGGACAGAGAAATTAGAAAATGAACAAACAGCAGGTGGCGCTATACAGATACATTTCATTGAATAACTCAGTAGCTATAATACATTTTTAATTACATGTAATTACAAAAGCATTCAGATCCAGGTGCTGGTTTGAAAACTGTAAAATATTCATGGGACAACCCCTTTAATGTAATAAACTATATCTATTTCATACCTTCATTATAAATAATTTAATTAGTCCACTTTCCCCAGGTAGCAATTCTCACTCCATAAGTCCAGCCAGCTGTTACAGACAGTGCCGTTGCCACTCGTCCAACTCCCCCCATTTCTTTAACCAATAAAAGAGTGTCCCTCTATGTGCCTGGCAGTGAGGAGGTCCCAACACACATTAGATGGGGGGCAGGTTGCACTGAAATCGGTAAGTTTAGCCAACATTATTTTAATTTGGTTGGCAACGTGGGTCATCATTAGCTTACCATTAAAATTCTACAATTCTTTGCATTCTTAACGTCCTATAGATACCCAACAGAATTTTTAATAGAATATCAGCGCTATAGTCTAGACTGACACATACATAGGTACATCGGTAGAATGAGAGGTAGGGATAGATGAAAATGTGTTACAGGTCATACGGTGTCTCTACAAATCTGTCTCTGTCACACACCCTTAGGGCAATATGATGAAAACTGAAATTGCTTTTGTCACTATTGTACGAATTATGGATGCATTAGTCATCTGATGTTACTGAAAGGCATCATCCTGGGTTTGAACCTATAGTATAATTGCTTTATTATTTTAACACCTTTCCAGTCATTTAGGAACTTTACCTTAACTTTGACAACTTTAAATACTGCAATAAAACCAAGCTGACTAATTACATATTGCAACAGAACCAAGTTTACTGTAGAGAGTAACAGAACCAAGCCTACTGTGTAGATAGAGTATCAGAACCAACCTTACTGCATAGATAGAGGAAGAGAATCAAGCTTACTGCATAGATAAACAGAACCAGGCTTACTGCATAGACAGAGTAACAGAATCAAGCTTACGGCATAGATATGGTAACAGAATGAAGATTACTGCATAAATAGAGGAACAGAGCCAAGCTTACTGCATAGATACAGGAACAATGCCAAACTTACTGTATAGACAGAGTAACAGAACCAAGCTTACTGTATAGATAAACAGAACCAAGCTCAGTGCATAGACAGAGTAACAGAACTAAACTCACTGCATAGGGATAGTAACAGAACAAAGCTTAGTACATTAACAGAACCAAGCTTACTGCAAACATACAGTAAAAGAGCCAAGCTTACTGCATAGACAGTGTAACAGAATCATGCTTACTGCATAGACAGAATAACAGAACCAAGCTTACGGCATAGATATGGTAACATAATGAAGATTACTGCATAGATAGAGGAACAGAGCCAAGCTTAGATAGAGGAACAGCACCAAGCTTACTGCATAGACAGACTAACAGAAACAAGCTTACTGCATAGATAAACAGAACCAGGCTCTGTGCATAGACAGAACCAAACTTACTGCATAGGGATAGTAACAAAACCAAGCTCAGTACATAAACAGAACCAAGCTTACTGCATACATAAAGTAACATAACCAAGCTTACTGCATAGAGTAACAGAACCAATCTTACTGCATAGACAGAGTAACAGAACCAATCTTACTGCATAGACAGAGTAACAGAACCAAGCTTACGGCATAGATAGAGGAACGGAGCCGAGCTTACTGCATAGCTATGATTTCAGAACTAAGTATACTGCATAGATATGGCAACATAACCAAGTATCCTGCATAAATACAGTAACAGAACCAAGTTTACTACATAGATATAATAACAGAACCAAGCATACAACGTAGATACTGTACTAGAACCAAGCTTACTGTATATATATATGGAAACAGAACCAAGTATACTGCATAGACAGGGTAACAAAACCAAGTTTCCTACATAGAAATGATAACTGTACCAAGCTTACTGCATAGATGCTACAACAGAATGAAGCTTGCTACAGTATATAGGGGCATAGAGGGTCTTAGTTATGAGGAAAGATTAAAAGAATTACATTTATTGAGTCTTGAGAAGAGACGTCTAAGGGGAGACATGATTAACCTATGCAAATAAATAAATGGGCCGTACAAAAAATATGGTGAAATGCTGTTCCATGTAAAATGACCACAAATGACAAGGGGGCACTGCCTCCGACTGAAGACAAAAAAGTTCAGTCTCCAGAAGCTTCAAAGCTTCTTTACTGTAAGAATTGTGAATCTGTGGAATAGGACGTGGTCACAGCAGGAACAGTGGACAGTTATAAAAAGAGCTTAAAGGAATTCTTAAAAGTAAATGACATTAATACTTATTAAAATGTGTAGAAATCTTTTCTAAAATTTGCATCCCCTCCTATCCCTTGATTGAACTTGATGGACTTATGTATTTTTTCAACCGTATTTACTATGTAACTATGTAATCTAGATATTGTAACAGAACCAATCATACAGAACTAAGCTCACTGCTCATATACAATAACAGAACCAAGCTAACTGCATAGATAAGGTATCAGAACTTGGATATGGACACAAATATGGTGAGGATACGTTCACATTAAGGATGAGCGAACCAGTTCAGACGGACCCAGGTTCAGTCCGGAATTTGCTATTTTTCGGAGGCCAGATGAACCTGAATATTTTCAGATTTGTTTCAGATAAATCTATTAAAACAGCGCATAGCGCCATTTTAGTGCACATGTCGGAGGGAAAAAAGCACTAGGGAGGAAGAAGAAGGGTTCTCACATGACCCTGAGGGGGGTTTCCATGATTGGCTCCTAGGCTGACAGACAGCCTGGATGAGCCAATCAGTGCTACAGCAGGCAGGTAGGTGCCCTAGCAGAATGAGCAGAACGCCATTCCGTGCCTGGCTGTAAATGAGGGTGGTTGGGTCTTACAGTGTCTGCCAGGAAAACAATCTTAGGGAGTCAGGGACAGTGAAAAATCAATCCGGTACAGTCAGAAATCAATCAAGCGTATTGTCAGGGAGAGTGAAGGGAAAGGCTAGGATCCCAAAGAAGAATTGTGTTTGTGTTGTGTAGAATAGGGACAAGCAAGGCTGTTGACAGAGAGAGGCCACAATCAACAACCTGATCAACTCTATGCGACGGAGATGTGTTGCACTGCGCGTGAGGCAAATGGTGGCTACACCAGATACTGACTGTTTTTCTGCAACCCCCCCACCCCCCCAGTTAGGCAAAACTGTGCACATTTCAGAGTGGCCTTTTATTGTGGGCAGTCTAAGGCACACCTGTGCAATATTCATGCTGTCTAATCAGCACCCTGTGAGGTGGGATGGATTATCTCGGCAAAGGAGAAGTGCTCACTAACACAGATTTAGACAGATATGTGAACAATATTTGAGAGTAATGGGTCTTTTGTGTATGTAGAAAATGTTTCAGATCTTTGAGTTCAGCTCATGCAAAATGGGAGCAAAACCGAAAGTGTTGCGTTTATATTTTTGTTCAGTGTATATTCAGTTTCTATATGGTTGCAATGAAAAAATTTTTGGGAGGGGGTTTAATTTAATTAATCTTTATATGTACATGATTACTACAGCAATACCCAAGATGTGGCAGCAATGTAGCCTCTGTGTATTAAGTTGAAATTGAGCATCAAGCCTCAATCGTGTGTTTATATATATTCAGTTTCCACATGGTTTCAATTATTATTATTTTTTTTTTGGGGGGGGGTTCAATTTAATTAGCCCCTTCCCGACTGCAATCCATTTATATACGTGATATTTGCACATGCCCCGTGCAGCTACCACGTGTATAAACGTCAAGCCAGTTCTTTAATCCAAGCGCTGCAAAGCACTTGGATTAAAGCTTCTGCCCCTGTCCTGCTGCTGTCACGGACAGCATCCAGTTCAGTAATGCCGGCAAGGGACCAATCAGAGTGGCCCCTTGCCGGCAATCGATCCGATTGGTTAGTCTATGCAGACTAACCAATCAGATCGCGGCAGTGAAAAAATGCCGGTTTCAGGCTCTGATCTGCGCTCTGCAGATCAGAGCCTGAAAGCAGGTAGTGTTCCTCGTGCCCCCCGATCTGTGCCCCTCCAAGCCCCCCCTTGTGTCCGCCTGCCCCTGAAGCTTATCTCCACAGCGCCTGCCCTGATGCAATGCAGCTCCTGCCCTGATGCGGTCCGCCCCCTCCCCGCCCCATACATTCCTCCTGCCCCCATTTCGTGCTGCCTCAGCCTCCCTCAATGTTGGCCATACCCCTCCCCCCCTTTCCAGCGCTGCCCCCTGCCCCCTATGCGGTCTCCCTGCTGTGTGTGATTGCCTTTTCCTATAAAAAATGAAAAAAAAAAAATACACATATTAGGTATCACCGCGTCCGTAACGACCGTCTCTATAAATATATCACATGATAGACCCCGTCCGATAAACACCATAAAAAAACTGTGTAAAAAAAGCCATTTTTGTCACCTTACATCACAAAAAGTGCAACAGCAAGTGATCAAAAATGCTTATGACCCCCAAAATAGAACCAATCAAACCGTCACCTCCTCCCGCAAAAAATTATACCCTATTTAAGACAATCGCCCAAAAAAAAAAAAGCTATGGCTTTCAGACTATGGAGACACTAAAACATAATTTTTTGGGTTTCAGAAATGCTATTATTGTGTAAAACTTAAATAAATAACAAAAAGTATGCATATTAGGTATTGCCACGTCCGTAACGATCTGCTCTATAAAACTGTCACATGACCTAACCTCTCAGATAAACGCTGTAAAAATAAATAAATAAAAACTGTTCCAAAAAAGCCAATTTTTTGGTCACCTTGCCCCATAAAGTGTAATAATGAATGATCAAAAAATCCTATGTACCCAAAAATGGTACCAATAAAAACCTCAACTCTTTCTGCAAAAAACAAGCCCCTGCACAAGACGATCGGCAGAAAAATAAAAAACATATAGCGTTCAGAAAATGGACACACAAAAACATAATTTCTCTTTCAAAAATGCTTTATGTAAAACGGAAACAAACAAACAAAGTAGACATATTTGATATCATTGCATCCGTAACAACCTGCTCTATAAAAATACCCTGTCGGATGAATCTTGTAAAAAAAAAAAACTGTGCCAAAACATTTTTCAGTTACCTTCCCTCACAAAAACTTAATATAGAGCAATTAAAAATCATATGTACCCCAAAATAGTACCAATAAAACTGGCACCTTATCCCCTAGTTTCCAAAATAGGGTCACTTTTTGGGAGTTTCTACTGTATGGGTGCATCAGGGGGCCTTTAAATGGGACATGGCATCTAAAACCAGTCCAGCAAAATCTGCCTTCCAAAAACCATACGGCGTTCCTTTCCTTCTGCGCCCTGCCGTGCGCCCGTACAGCTGTTTACGACCACATGTGGGGTGTTTCTGTAAACCGCAGAATCAGGGTAATAAATATTGAGTTTTGTTTGACCGTAAACCCTTAATGTGTTAAAGAAAAAAAGTAATAAAATGGAAAATCTGCCAAAAAAGTGAAATTTCTAAATATTATCTCCATTTTTCTTTATTTCTTGTGGAACACCTAAAGGGTTAACAAAGTTTGTAAAATCAGTTTTGAGTAACTTGAGGGGTGTAGTTTCTACAATGGGGTCATTTATGGGGGGTTTCCACTTTAAGCCCCACAAAGTGACTTTAGACCTGAACTGGTCCTTAAAAAGTGGGTTTTGGTAATTTTCTTAAAATTTTTAAGAATTGCTTCTAAACTTCTAAGCCTTCTAACGTCCTAAAAAAATAAAATGACATTTCCAAAATGATGCCAACATAAAGTAGACATATGGGAAATGTTAAGTAATAAATATTTTATTAGGTATGACTTTCTGTTTTAGAAGTAGAGAAATTTAAATTTAGAAAATTGTGAATTTTTCAAAATTTTTGGTAAATTTGGGATTTTTTCATAAATAGAGTTGAAATATATTGACTCAAATTTATGACTATCATGAAGTACAATATGTCACGAGAAAACAATCTATGAATGACTTGGATAAATAAAAGTGTTCCAAAGCAATTACAACATAAAGTGACGCATGTCAGATTTGTAAATTTTGACCTGGACACTGGGGCATCAATGACCCTTGGTCATGAAAGGGTTAAGCATCATATATACATGATTAATGCAGCAATACCCAGCATGTGTCAGCATCCGACAGGAGCCTTATAAATAATTTTTTTTCCATTTATGCCCTTATGCCCCCCCCCCCCCCCCCCCCCCAAAAAAAAAATTCTGCCAGCCTAGGCACCTGCCCTTGGGTACCTAGTGGGAAATTAAGCCAGGAGTACATATGAGATTTGAAGTTTTTACTTTTGCATATGAAGTGGAAACATTTAGAGCTTCATTAAACAAGTATATAATACACATTTCCTCCTGGATATTGTGCTGACTATAAAGCAGAGATGCAGATGTGTTCTCCCTCGCTGACTCAGCACGGCCCTGTTTCTCAGTAGGCTTTGTTTCAGGAATCTCAAACAAAGGATAAACTCATTATTCAAAACTCCTTATATACAAGGAGAGCCAGGGAAATATTGACAAGGTAAGTCACTGTGCAGAAAGCCATCCCGCTAACCTATATAATGGTTGCAAATACTTTCCTTAACATATGGTTCAGACCTTATAGAAAGAAAGATGGGGGTGGTACTGGCCCTGGCTGCATCAATTATTCACAGTGGCAATACTCACACCGATGCTCCCTAGGGCTAGGGCAGTGATAGGAGGGCTCACTCTTTCTTCTCTTGGGGCACCTACCTGATAGTACATAGCTTGGGTGCCCATGGGGTTGTGGGTCTGATGCAGGTGCAAAGCAGCAGATGTATGTGCTGTGGTTGGCGAATGGTGCTGGAGTCAGTAACCAGGCCAGTTATAGAAGATAAAGGTCTCACTTTACTAAAGTGCGGTCTGGAAGTTGTCATACCTCCAACAGTATCAAAACACAGTTCCAAATGATTCTCAGTGTGAATCTTCCCAGATAGCAATGTGTGGATATAGGGCAGGATGGGGATTGTAGTACTCCTTCCGTCTATCTCTCCAAATTCTCTCTGTGCAAATATAAGGCTGGCAATATTAATTTTGCAATGTTGGTTGTAATTTCCAGCTGAGGGATACAGAATTAAGATTTGGTAGGTCAGACCATGCCTAAGAGTGAAAGCTGTTTAACAATGTCCATTTCACTGCAGTAATGTTTATCAGCCTTAAACAGCAAATGCCTTACCAACTGACTCCACTGCTTAGGCTGAAGCTTGTCTGTACTTCTCAATGCAGGTTAAGGACCTAAATAATAAAGTCACACAACCAAAAGGTCCTATTTATCCACACAAAGCAAAAATAATACAATTGGCTAATGGGTGGCAGCATAACATCATTACTGCTTGCAAGATACACCTATACAGTGAATTACATTTATATCATAGTGCAGTATACATTACAGTGAGTTTCTCACTGCCCTCCATGCAGATCACCTTTAATGTTCATCAGATCCTGCCCAAAACAAGTTGACTCCCCCCAGAATGGTGACAATCCATTGCAGGCTGCCTGTGACTTTTCTCATGAGTGTGCAGTTATGTGCACACTGGGAATTTGAACCACTTTAGTGTTGTATACTTTTTTTTATAGTACTCTTGCTGGTGTTTTCTCAGTGGTACCAGGCCTACATCAGTGCATTATCTAATATATAGGAATGAGCGGACCCGTGGATGTTCGAGTTCACCGGGTTCGGCCGAACTTCGGGTCAAAGTTCAGGTTCAGGACCCGAACTTGACCCGAACCCCATTGAAGTCGATGGGGACCCAAACTTTGGTACACTAAAATGGCTGTAAAATAGTCATAGAGAACGCATAGAGAAAGTGCGCTGGAGTATAACAATGGCTGGGTGCGGCCGGTATAGATGTCTATTCAGCACAAGGTATAGACAAGTCCTGTGGAATCCATGTCTGGTTCATTTTAATGAACGTGAGCTTGTGGAGCTGTGGACAGGCGGCTGCGCTTGTCTGTGATCACCCACCCTGTCGTGCTAAACACACGTTCGGACAATACACTGGCCGCAGGGCAGGCCAGCACCTCCAAGGGGTAAAGGGCAAGCTCAGACCATGTGCCCAATTTGGAGACCCAAAAGTTGAATGGGGCAGAACAATCAGTCAGTACGTGTGGGCATGTGCACACATACTGTTCCACCATGTTGCTGAAATGCTGCCTCCTGCGTTCCATATCAGCTGGTAGTGCTGGTTGTTGTGGCGTGCTGACAAAGCTTTCCCACATTTCGGCCATGCTAACCCTCCCTTCTGAGGTGCTGGTGGTGCCCCAGCTGCATTGGCGACTTCTTCCTCCTCTGCCTACGCCTTGTGCTTTCACTGAGCCCCTGCTGTGAGGTGGAAATACCATCAGCAGCGTGTCTACCATCGTGGGCTTGTACTCGCACATCTTCCGATCAGGCTCCAGTGACGGAATTAAGGACGGAACGTTGTCCTTGTAGCGGGGATCCAGCAGGGTGGCCAGCCAGTAATCAGCACTGGTTAGAATGTGGCAACTCGGCGGTCGTTGCGGAGACACTGCAGCATGTAGTCGCTCATGTGTGCCAGTCTGCCTAGAGACAACGACAAGCTGTCCTCTGTGGGAGGTGTATCGTCTGTGTCCTCTGTATCCCCCCAGCTATGCTCCAGTGATGCCCATGAGCTGCTTTGGGTGCCACCCTGCTGTGAACATGGTTCCTCCTCCTCATCATCATCCTCCTCCTCCTCCTCAAGAACTCTGGCTGGACAGTTGTGTACCTGGCATCTGTTGCAGCAGGAACCCACCCTCCAAGCCACTTGTGAATGACTGGCCTGATAACTGTGGAAATTACCCCTCTTCTGCCTCCTCTTCCTCCTGTGCCACATCCTCTTCCATCATCGCCCGAAGCGTTTTTTTCAAGGAGACATAAAAGTGGGATAGTAACTCTGAGGACGACGTCATCGGCACTGGCCATGTTGGTGGAGTACTCGAAACAGCGCAACATGGCACACACGTCCAGCATGGGGGCCCACTCGTTGGTGGTGAAGTGGTGCTGTTCCGCAGAGCGACTCACTTGTGCATGCTGCAGCTGAAACTCCACTATCGCCTGCTGCTGCTCGCACAGTCTCTCCAGCATGTAGAGTTCCACCTTGTGGGTACGTCGCATATGAGGCGGTAAGCGGGAAGGCCGAAGTTATGCTGCAGCACGGACAGGCAAGCAGCAGCAGTGTGAGAACGCTGAAAGCGCGCACAGACGGTCGGCACTTTCTGCAGCAACTCTGACATATCGGAGTAATTTTTCAGGAACCTCTGCACCACCAAATTCAGCACATGCGCCAGGCAATGGATGTGTGTCAAACCGGCTAGGCCCAGAGCTGCTACGAGATTTCACCCGTTATAGCACACCACCAGGCCGGGCTTGAGACTCAGTGTCACCAACCACTTATCGGTCTGTTGTTCCATGCCCGTCCACAGCTCCTGAGTGATGTGGGTTTTTCCCCCCAAACAGATGAGTTTCAAAACAGCCTGCTATTGTTTACCCCTGGCTGTGCTGAAGTTGGTGAAGGTGTTACAATGACCGGATGAGGAGGTGGTAGAGGAGGAAGCAGAGTAGGATGAAGAGGCAATGAGAAACGTCCTGCAATCCTTGGTGGTGGAAGGACATGTCCCAAACTGCTATCCGCCTCAGGCCCAGCCGCCACTGCATTTACCTAGTGTGCAGTTAGGGAGATTTAACGTCCCTGTCCGTGCTTGCTGGTCCACGTATTGGTGGTTATGTGGACGTTGCCACAGATGACATTGCGCAGTGCACACCTGATTTTGTCCGCCAGTTGGTTGCGCAGGGCAGGGATGGTTTGCCTGGAAAAGTAGTGGCAGCTTGGAACAATGTACTGTGGGACAGCCACCGCCATAAGGTTTTTAAAAGTCTCCGTCTCCACTAGACGGAATTACAGCATTTCAAAGGCTAGGAATTTTGAAATGCTGGTGTGTGGAGGGGGAATTTCTGCAACGGGCCCACGGGTTACAGCGTCTGGGGTATCCCTCGCCCCTTAGGAGGTTTCCAGCGGAAGCTCAAGACTCTCTTTGTAGATGGTAATGTTGGTACCCAGAGGTAGGACTGCCAGAGTGGTGCAGGGTGGCCTACAATCTCTGTAGATGTTATATAGATGTGTCACGGTGTTCCTACCTGCAGTGTCGGACTGGGGTGCCTAGGGCCCACCAGTGGAATTGATTTTGGGGGCCCACCCTAGAGCTGGAGATATAACTTGTTCATTTTTCAGTCTCGCACACATGAATGTATGCATTTTAGCACACAATACAGTAACAGTATGCTAAACAGAACAGTATTGTGCACTGCACTATATCAAATAGTTTCTCTTTAAAGGGAGTCTGTCATCACAGTTTCACCTTTTTAACCCTTCCCATAGCTTTCTAGCAGCATTACAGTTGATAAAAACGTTACCTTTATAAGCAATCGTGGACTTATAAAACTGGCAAAAATCATCTTAGTAGGATATGCAAATGAGGGCTCGCAAGTGCCCAGGGGCCGCGTCAACCTCGTAGTTGCCCAGGCAGCTCTGCCTTATCGTCGCTTCCCCCCGCCCAGTCTTTCCCTCTGCCAGCCCATCTTCTTACTTCTTCTTTCGCCGAGATCCTGCGCACTGAGTCCGTTAGCCGGCGCATGCGCATTAATTACTGTGATGCCATACCAGGAATGGAATGCGCCGGCCGATGGACTCAGTGCGCAGGCGCGGGATCTCGGCGAAAGAAGAAGTAAGAAGATGGGCGGGCAGAGGGAAAGGATGGGCGGGGGGAAGCGACGATAAGGCAGAGCTGCCTGGGCACCTACGAGGTTGACGCCGCCCCTGGGCACTTGCGAGCCCTCATTTGCATATCCTACTAAGATGATTTTTGCCAGTTTTATAAGTCCACGATTGCTTATAAAGGTAACGTTTTTATCAACTGTAATGCTGCCCAAAAGCTATGGGAAGGGTTAAAAAGGTGAAACTGTGATGACAGACTCCCTTTAAGCAACTCATTTAGTTGATAACTGTATCTGTTATTTACAGTAGTTTGGACAGCAGTCACACGTGGACATTCCATGTCCTAGATGAACCACCCAGTCCCCCAGCCTAAACAATATCCAAAGTGAAGGAAATGTTTCCTGCATATTCAAAAGGATAAGTTTATTGAAGTGCTGGCAGTAGTGCCCCGGCCTCCTCACAGCTCACCAGGCTCAGCGCCGTACATTGTATAGCGGCTGTGCTTGGTATCATGTTCAGCCCCTTTCACTTCTATGGGGCTGAGCTGCTCCTAGGCCACTTGATCAATGAACGTGACGTCACATGGCCCAGAAAAATCACAGAGAAGGGCACAGGGCTCACAGGAGCCCCGGTGCCTTGTCAAACAGCTGATCGGCAGTGGTCCCAGGTAGGGATCGACCGATTATCGGATTTACCGATATTATCGGCCGATATTCAGGATTTTCAAAGTTATCGGTATCAGCATCTAACCTTACCTATGCCGATAACGAATCGCGAACATGGATCGCACTAGGGTTGTTGCGGGTATCGAAATTTCGATACCCAATCGATACCTTTGTCCCGGTATCGATACGATACCGGGATTTCCGTTTTTTCGATACTGGGCTGCGCTTCTGCGCAGTCTAGTATCTCTGAACATGAGCGCGCTGCTATCGGCGCGCTCATGTTCTCTCTCAGCAGCACGGGGAGAAGGAAGCTGTCCTCCCTCCCCCTGTGCTGCTGCCGCTGCCACCAATGAGAAGAGAGGGGCGGAGGAGGGGCGGCAATGAGAAGAGAGGGGGTGGAGGAGGGGCGGCAATGAGAAGAGAGGGGCGGGCGCACTGCGCCACCAATGATAGGATTACTATCGGAGCGATGGGAGGAGACATCAGCTTCACTAGTGGGCGTTCCTTTTCCCTGCGCTGCGATTGGACAGCGCTACAGCCAGGGAGAAGGAACGCCCACTAGTGAAGCTGATGTCTCCTCCCATCGCTCCGATAGTAATCAGCAGCATGTGGAGCAGGAGAGGAGACAGTAATGGGGCACTGCGGGCGAACGGAGCGGCGCCCAGGACTAAATGGTGAGTGCTGAGACATCGCTGGGCGCCGCTCTGTGTGGCCTAATAGTGAAAGTCTGGACTCATATACAGTAGTCAGTCTTTAACACATACAGGAGGCGGGTGCCGGCAGCAGAATCGCATTGCCGGCACCCTGCCCCTGACAGGGAGCTGCGATCAGCGGCAGTTAACTGCCGCTGATCTGCTAGTACCCGCCTCCTGTATAAAGGGGTAAAATCATTGGTGGTGCAGTGTGCCCCCCCCTCCCCCCCTCCTCAATCCCCCCATCCCATTAAAATCATTGGTGGCACAGTGCGCCGGCCCCTCTCAACCCTCCAGTATTAAAATCATTGGTGGCAGTGGCCACAGGGACCTCTCCACTCCCCCTCATTGGTGGTGCAGTGGCAGCTTCTGATCGGAGCCCCAGCTGTGTAAGCCTGGGGCTCCGATCGGTTACCATGGCAGCCAAGACGCTACAGAAGCCCTGGTTGCCATGGTAACATCCCTGATGCTGTGTGCACAAAGCACAGAGCAGCAGGGACAGTGTGGAGTCCTATTCACCCTGATAGAGATCTATCAGGGTGAATAGGAAAAGGGATGAAAGATCCCAGGTTCTAGCCCCTAAGGGGGGAAATAGTTATTAAATAAAAAGTGAAAAAAAAAAAAACACTAAAATATGAAGTATAAATCACCCCCCTTTTCCCAATTTCACATATAAAATATATAAATAAACATATTACATCGCCACGTCAGAAAAGTCCAAACTATTAAAATATAAAAAAAAAATCTAGGTGGTGAATGCCGGAACAGAAAAAATAAAATAAAAACTGCGCGATTCGCCATTTTTAAAAATGAGGAATGCACGTGGCTTTTTTTGTTTATTTTTTTCGCGTGGTATCGAATGGTATCGAGTATCGCAATACTTTTTCATGGTATCGAAACCGAATCAAAAATTTGGTATCGCAACAACTCTAGATCGCACTGCTATCAACGCGATCAATGTTCCCTCAGCAGCACACCAGTGAGAGGCAAGAGGGGAGGAGGAGGGGAGGGGCTGTGGCCATTGCGCCACCAATGATGTTAACTCAGTTATTAATTCAAATATAGGAGGCGGGTGAATCATATAGCTGCACCTGAGGGGTTAACTGTTGCGGATCGCAGCTACCCCTCATAGAGGTCAGGTGTCGCTATATTTGAATTAATAGGCAAGTTATCTTCATTGGTGGCAGTGGCAGCTTCTGATCAGAGCCCAAGCAGTGTAATTGCGGGGCTCTGATCGGTTACCATGGCAGCCAGGACGCTACTGACGCCCTGGCTGCCATAGTCAGCTCCCTGCTGCCATGTGTACTATGCACAGGGCAGCAGGGAGAGTGTGACGTCCTATTCACCCTGATAGAGCTCTATTAGGGTGAATAGGACAAGGGATGCAGGTTCTAGCCCCTAAGGGGGAAATAGTTATTAAATTAAAAAAAACACCAAAATATTAAGTATAAATATTTAATCTTAGATATATAATGGCATCTCTTTGTTTAACAACAGATTTGTGTAGGAATTTTTTTATTTTTTTAAAAAAATGAAAATGCACAAAATATTGGTATAAATTATCGGCTATCGGCCTGAAAGTTCACAGGTTATCAGCTCTAAAAAAATTAATATCGGTCGATCCCTAGTCCCGGGTATCAGACCCCCACCAATTAGATACTGATGACCTATCCACAGTCATATGTGACTGATATCAGCCGCTCCTCTTATAACGCTCTAGTACTGATATAACCTCCAGAGACCGTACATCACATGTGACTGATATCAGCCGCTCCTCTTATAACGCTCTAGTACTGATATAACCTCCAGAGACATTACATCACATGTGACTGATATCAGCCGCTCCTCTTATAACGCTCCAGCACTGATATAACCTCCAGAGACATTACATCACATGTGACTGATATCAGCCGCTCCTCTTATAACACTCTAGTACTGATATACTGTATTTTTCGCCCTATAAGATGCACCGGCCCATAAGACGCACCTAGGTTTTTGGGGAGGAAAATAAGAAAAAAAAATTTTTTAACCAAAAAGGTGTGCTTTTGGTGGGTTTGGAACTAATGGTGGTCTGTGGATGGCACTATTACTGGGGATCTGTGAAGGACACTGTTATGGGGGGGGATCTGTGAAGGACACTGTTATGGGGGGGGATCTGGGGATGGCACTGTTATGGGGGGGGATCTGGGGATGGCGCACTGTTATGGGGGATCTGTGGATGACGCACTGTTAGGCCTCATACACGACCGTTGTTTTATTCTGTGTCCGTTGTTCCGCTTTCGTGATTTTCTGCGGACCCATTGACTTTTAATGGGTTTGTTGAAAACTCGGCTAATGCACCGTTTGTCATCCGCGTCCGTGATCCCTGGTTCCAGTCCGTCAAAAAAATATAACCTGTCCTATTTTTTCCACGGAAAACGGTTTGCGGATCCATTCAAGTCAATGGGACCGTGAAAAAACGCGGAGGCACACAAGATTGTCATCCGCGTCCGTGTCTGTTTTTTCCCTATCATTTGCATGGCAAACTTGACTTTTTTTTTTTTTTACTTTCCTTCATGTCTGGTGATCCTCCAAAAATAAATGAAGACACACGGAAACAAAAACGGAAACGGATCACGGAACAATGGAACCCCATTTTGCGGAACGGAACACAACAACGGTCGTGTGCATGAGGCCTTATGGGGGATCTGTGGATGACGCACTGTTATGGGGGGGATCTTTGGATGACGCACTGTTATGGGGGGGGATCTGTGGATGACGCACTGTTATGGGGGGGGGATCTGTGGATGACGCACTGTTATGGGGGTATCTGTGACGGACACTGTTATTGGGGGGTATCTGTGGATGGCACTGTTATGGAGGGGGATTTGTGGATGGCACTGTTATGGAGGGGGATCTGTGGGATGGCACTGTTATGGAGGGGGATCTGTGGGATGGCACTGTTATGGAGGGGGATCTGTGGATGGCACTGTTGTGGAGGGGGATCTGTGGATGGCACTGTTGTGGAGGGGATCTGTGGATGGCACTGTTATGGAGGGGGATCTGCGGGTGGCACTGTTATGGAGGGGGATCTGCGGGTGGCACTGTTATGGAGGGGGATCTGCGGGTGGCACTGTTATGGAGGGGGATCTGCGGGTGGCACTGTTATGGAGGGGGATCTGCGGGTGGCACTGTTATGGAGGGGGATCTGCGGGTGGCACTGTTATGGAGGGGGATCTGCGGGTGGCACTGTTATGGAGGGGGATCTGCGGGTGGCACTGTTATGGAGGGGGATCTGCGGGTGGCACTGTTATGGAGGGGGATCTGCGGGTGGCACTGTTATGATGGGGGATCTGCGGGTGGCACTGTTATGGAGGGGGATCTGCGGGTGGCACTGTTATGGAGGGGGATCTGCGGGTGGCACTGTTATGGAGGGGGATCTGCGGGTGGCACTGTTATGGAGGGGGATCTGCGGGCGGCACTGTTATGGAGGGGGATCTGCGGGTGGCACTGTTATGGAGGGGGATCTGCGGGTGGCACTGTTATGGAGGGGGATCTGCGGGTGGCACTGTTATGGAGGGGGATCTGCGGGTGGCACTGTTATGGAGGGGGATCTGCGGGTGGCACTGTTATGGAGGGGGATCTGCGGGTGGCACTGTTATGGAGGGGGATCTGCGGGTGGCACTGTTATATATGTGCCATCACAGACCCCCCACCCCATAACAGTGCCATCCACAGACCCCCCCACCCCTTAACAGTGCCATCCACAGATGTCCCCCATAAAACTGTCATCCACAGATCCCCCCCCCACCGCTCCAGTATACAAATATAAAATGTCTGATTCAATTAAAAGTTATTACACATGCCCCCTCACTCCTAATATTACTGTACACCCTAACAGCTTCTGTACAACGCAGGCAGGCCGGGCGGCCAGCGCGTCACTCACTGACGTCACGTGCCTGCGCCGCCTGCTTGATTCATAAAGTAGGCGGCGCAGGCACGTGACATCAGGGAGTTATGCTGCCGCCCGCCCGGCTGTTAGGGTGTATGGTAATATTAAAAGTGTGTGTGTGGGGGGGGGGGGCCTGTTTAATCACTTTTAATTGAATGAGACATTTTATATTTGAATATTGCAGCACCGGAGCGGCGGGGCCGGAGTACAGTGACCGCACCCAGTCCCTCCCCGCTCTCGTATACATCGCAGCCTGTAAAAATGTCAGCATTCACCCCATAAGACGCAGGGGCATTTTCCCATTTTTTGGGGGAAAAAAGTGCGTTTTATAGGGCGAAAAATACGGTACCCTCCAGAGACATTAAATCATATGTGACTGATATCAGCCGCTCCTCTTATATCGCTCCAGTACTGATATAACCTCCAGAGCAGGGGCGTACATACAGGGGTCGCGGCTGGGCCCGGCACTCCAGGGGGCCCGGCCGCCTGTGGACCCCTGGCCCCGCCCTGCAGTAGTGCTGTGCCTGCCTGTATAAGGGCTGTTTCACACGAGCGAGTCGATTGCGGGAATCACGCTCCGTGTGTGAGTGTGAACCTCCGCTCTGGACATAGTGACATAAAGCGGTCAGTATGATTCTGTGGAAAAAAGGCCATGCAGAGACACATAGCATTATAAATCATGATAATGCCGTGCGCTCCTGCAAGTCCAGAGCGGAGGATCACACTCACACACGGAGCGCGATTCCCGCAATGGACTCGCTCGTGTGAAACAGCCTTAATCCGGGCGGCCGACCCGGGGCCCGCCACCCAGTGTTGCGTTTCTGCGCTGTAGTGCCAGGCCAGGCCAGCCCTACCCTCCTTGAGTGAGAGTCTCCCCCCCGATTCTCCTCCCCGTGCGGGTGCGGCGTGCCTAGTCATTTCCTGTTGGGCGGCCGCACCGGACACAACGTTTCCCTAGGCTGCGCAGGCGCACAACAACGCCGAGACGCAGCAGGAAGAAGGCACCGGAGAGCGTGAAGAAGCCGGTGCCGGTTCGGAAGTGAAGATAAGATTTGTAAAAAAAAAAAAAAAAAAGGTCTTCATAATTGCTCACCTCATTTATGGTGAGTGAGTTCAGAGTACACTCAGAGTAGGGTCTGATGGGGGCTGAGAGGGGCTGGCTTTATAACTAGCTCTGCTATATTTCTGTAGCCTGCAACCTCTGACTGCCCAGTTGGGCTGAAACTACTACACCCAGCATGTTCTGACAGTAATAGTAAATGGATATTGGTGCAATTCTGAGCTACTAGTCTATATAATATTATATTGTATTATATAGACTAGTAGCTCAGAATTGCACCAATATCCATTTACTATTACTGTCAGAACATGCTGGGTGTAGTAGTTTCAGCCCAACTGGGCAGTCAGAGGTTGCAGGCTACAGAAATATAGCAGAGTTAGGCTACTTTCACACCTGCGTTTCTGGGTCCACTTGTGAGATCTGTTTCAGGGCTCTCACAAGCGGCCCCAAAACGGATCAGTTCAGCCCCAATGCATTCTGAATGGATAATGATCCGCTCAGAATGCATCAGTTTGCCTCCGTTCAGCCTCCATTCCGCTCTGGAGGCGGACACCAAAACGCTGCTTGCAGCCAAACGGATCTGTTCTGAACGGATACATGCATTTGCATTATAGGTGCGGATCCGTCTGTGCAGATTCGTTTTGGTGTCCGCCTGACAATGCGGAGCCAAACGGATCCGTCCTGACTTACAATGTAAGTCAATGAGGACGGATCCGTTTTCACTGACACAATATGGTGCAATTGAAAACGGATCCGTCCCCCATTGACTTTCAGTATAAGTCAAAATGGATCCGTTTGCATTATTTATTTATTTTTTTCGTGGTAATGCAAACGGATCCGTTCTGAACGGATACAAGCGTTTGCATTATCGGTGCGGATCCGTCTGTGCAGATACCAGACGGATCCGCACCTAACGCAGGTGTGAAAGTAGCCTAAGGCTGCATTCACACGTCTGTGGTGTGTTGCGGACCCGCAAATTGCGGGTCCGCAACACACCAGCCCGGCGCCCCCATAGAAATGCCTATTCTTGTCCGCAAGCTGCGGACAAGAATAGGACATGCTCTATCTTCTTGCGGAGCTGCGGACCCAAAATCAGGGCCGCACTCCGCAATTGCGGCTGCAGACAGCACACTGTGTGCTGTCCGCATCCATTCCGTCCCCTTAGAGAATGAATGGGTCCGCACCCATTCCGCAAAATTGCGGAAAGGATGCGGACGTGTGAATGGAGCCTAACTCTGCTGCTGGTGGAGGGAGGTTGGGGGGGGGGGGGGCGGCGACGGGAAGGGGGGCCCCATGGTTTAGTTTTGCACCGGGGCCCCATGGATTGTGTGCACGCCACTGCTCCAGAGACATTACATATTATGTGGGGGTGAGGGGCTGGGAAAGTGTGAAATGCCACTGATGAGAGGGAAGAGGGGGACACTGGGAGACATAACTTCTTGCCCTGTATAAAGTATAGGTGAGATAGTTGGTGGGAAAGGTCTGTGAGGGGCTGGAACAGGGACACAAGATGTGCAGGGGCAGCAGCTTCAGGACTCTCTTCCCACTTCCCTCCCACAGTAACTTACCCCAGTTCTGCTGTGTGGAGTAGTGGGACCAGTGAGAGAAGAGAACTTTATACTGGAGGGAGGCACAGTGACTCAGAGAGAGCAGCGTCTCCATCTCCTGCTGCTGTCTCCTCGGCTCCTCTGGCTCCGCCCCCTCCTCACACATGATGGAATATCACACTGCAGAGAGGAGGGGGGGAGCTGTCTGCTCATGTCGGGTCGGTGAAGTTTACTTTGGAGAAAGGGACAAGCACTGCAGGGTATTGTGCTGTCCCTTTCACCAAAGTAACATGATATATGTGCCAGTGCTGCAGTCCAGCACCTGATAACAGCCAGGTGCCTGAAACTGAAAGTATAGCAACTGCCCTGCCCCTGCTGGTGGCTCTGGCTGCAGTATAAGCAGACAGGCAAGGGGCCCACCGGGCATTTCACCGGCTTCCCGGTGAGCCAGTCCGAGCCTGCCTACCTGGATATCCATGGATCCCAGACGTGATGTGATCCCAAGCAGTGCAAAAGGGGTAGGTGAACTTGGATGGTGGATGAGTAGAATAAATGGAGTCCAGACTTTGTAGTAACGTTGAACAGTTGCTTTTACTTGGTACAAATTGGTAATCCAAACAGCATTAAAATAGTATCTTGGTTATTAGCAGGTATTGGCTTAACTCTGGCAGGCAAATACTTCTTCGCGACAATCTCAGCTCTGCTATGCGGTAGCTCTCTCCGCTCTGCTATGTTTGGCTGGATAACTAGGAAACTCTTCCTCTTCTGCTGGAACTTAAGTTAGCTGTAGTCTGTCTCTTACTTATAGTCCTAGTCCTAGGAACTTCTTGTCCTGGCTTTAAAGTACCTCAAGCTTCGGCTCAGCTTGGAAGGAGGCAATTCGAGCCCAGGAGGGGACAAGCAACGATGTTGACTTCAGAGGCAGGGCCTCTGGACCCAGCAGAGCAGGCAGCCCCCTGCTAGCCGATAGACAACCTCTCCCTAAGGAGGGTGGCTGGACACTACTGCAGGCTCATCCAGGAGGGACGAGAGCCTGCTGCTTCCCCTTATAGGGGCTAAGCTAGACTGACTCACTAACTAAACTCCTCCCTCTTGCTACAGTGGGCTGGAAGGAACCAAAAGGTTTCTCTCCAGGAAAGCTAATACTGCCAATGTTGCTGCCGTCATCTGCTGGTGGACCAGATTATTACACTTGAACAATACAGTTTCAGGATTCAATATGCATGTTATTAGGCTATGACATCAAATACATCAGAGATTATGGGACTCTGGGTCATTACACTTCCTCTTTGTCTCCAGTGTTTGGGGGATGGACAGTTGAACGCTTCCATTAGACAGTGTGGAGATGCTGGGTGTTGCTGCCACATCCTCTGTTTGCGGGCTGGCTGGTGCCACTGTCACTCCAGAGGGGAAGAGGCCGAGACTGCAGAAGAGTGAGCAGGAGGAGCCTGAGATCTTTCGTGGTTTTTGAGATGTGTACTCCACTGTAGCTTGTGCTTTGCATTTAGATGGCTGGTCATGCAGGTGGTGCTCAGGTTTAGCACATTTATGCCTCGCTTCAGTCTCTGATTGCACAGCGTGCAAACCACTCGCGTCTTGTCATCAGCACAATGTCTGAAGAACTGCCACGCCAGGGAACTCCTTGGAGCTGGCTTTGGTGTGCTCGGTCCCTGGGTGCGGTGGGCAGTAGCAGGCGTACTGGCTAGGGGACGGTCACTCTGCATTTGCACCCTGCTCCCTCTTTTGCTTTGCGGTTGGCGCTGTGTGACCACCACCTCTTCCCCCTGAACTGCACACGTCACTCGCATGACCTTGATTCCTTGTGGGGTCTAGGACCTTATCATCCTGCACATCATCTTCCACCCACTCTTCACCCCTGCCGGTCTGCACACTGCAGAATGCCGCAGCAGTTGGCACCTGTGTTTCGTCATCATCAGAGACCTGCTGCGGTGGTCCTCCCATGTACTCATCCTGAAACATAATCTCTTCCGCTTCTGAGGCAGGGCTAGCTGGATGGCCCACGAAAACCCTGCCAGCAGAGTCATCAAAAAGCATAAGAGATTGCTGCATGACTTGGGGCTCAGACTGCTTGGCTGATTTGCAAGGGGGTGAGGTGAAATAAAGATGCCCATGGGCTGCAGGTGCCAACTCTGAGATTTCAGCAGGGGCCAGGGTGGGAGACAATGTGAAGGAACTGGAGGCACTGTCAGCCACCCAATCTACTACTGCCTCTGGCCTCACCATTCGTACACCGGTATTCGGGCCTTCAAAATAACACTGAACGTCTTGTCGCTATGTGCTCCTGAGGAAGGTGTTTCATTTGGGCATGTAGCTGGCACAGATCGACCACGTCCTCTCCCTGCAACAGGAACTCCACCAACACCAGCAGCACCACGACCAGGGCCACGTCCCTTATTTGATGCTTTCCTCATTCTTTGATGTCACCCACTGAACGAACAGACAGATTAACTATATTAATTTTCCTTTCACATATGCAGTGCAGGTGTACCTCACACCAAAAATGGTATATGTCACCCACTGAACTAACAGACAGATTAACTATATTAATTTCCCTGTCACATATGCAGTGCAGGTGTACCTCACACCAAAAATGGGTATATGTCACCCACAGATCTAACAGACGGATTAACTATATTAATTTCCCTGTCACGGATGCAGTGCAGGTGTACCTCACACCAAAAACGGGTATATGTCACCCATAGAACTAACATACGTTCGGGTACCCGAACTCGCAAAGTTCGGTACGGACCCGAACTTTGCAGTTTGGGTTCGCTCAACACTACTTATAATGTTATCTCTCACATCAGGTATGGTACACATGATGCATCAAACATGGATGCAAGTTATATGGAAGGCTGAAGTGCAGTGAGATACAGCATATTAGCTCATTAGCATTAGTATTAGCATATCTCATTAGTATTAGCATGTAATAAACATGGCTCCCAATGAGTCAAAACCTGACTTTCCAACAAGCCGCAGGATTTCACAAGGTGTTTGCCCCTCATTAGCATGGAGTAGGATTCTGACTGGCTGGGTGCAATGGGTTGAATGTGGTCTAAGTAGGGTGCTGAATCTCCTTAAAGAGATTTACTAGTGTAACGAACCAGTGGGTGTGTACCCACTGTGCCACTGACTGGTAATACTCTGGAGGGGCGTAACTAAGAAACACCAGGTCTTCACTAGCGCCTCTGATGGTGAGGATAGACTTGAGCCACTGTAGTTGGCAGGGGCAACTCTAGAGCGTAAACCAAGTCAGTGGCAGCTGGTCCAGCAGACTAGAAGAAACCAACAATGGTACCAGCAGAGTCAGACAGTGATACCGATACAGATTCACAGACAGGCAAGGCATAGCAAAGGCAGGAGCAGTTACCTGCACCGCAAGCAATAGCAGTTAGGCGGCCCCATGCAGAGCTGCACACGGATACAGACAGACAGAAGCAGATACCTGTGCCGCAAGCAATAGAAGCTAAGCGGCCCCAGGCAGAGCTGCACACGGATGGCGATTCCCCCTCCGGGGGAGCCAGGGACCCTCCTCCAAAGGCAGACATAAAACAAGCAGATACAGACATGGACAGAAACTGACATGAACAGAACAGGGACAGAAGCCATAGGCACTACAGGACAGACATGGGACAGGATACAACGGAAGCAGTTAAGCACTGCCAGGCTCTCAGATGCAGTTAAGCACTGCCAGGCTCTCAGATGCAGTTAAGCACTGCCAGGCTCTCAGATGCAGTTAAGCACTGCCAGGCTCTCAAATGCAGTTAAACACTGCCAGGCTCTCAGATGCAGTTAAGCACTGCCAGGCTCTCAGATGCAGTTAAGCACTGCCAGGCTCTCAGATGCAGTTACGCACTGCTAGGCGAACAGACGCAGTTATGCACTGCTAGGCAATACATGGAACAGAACAGGATAACAGACCATAACAAGATACATAGCAAGAACAGAACAGATCAAGACATAACATGATATAATACAGGGCAGGTACAAGCAGAACGGGACATGGCATAAACAAGATACAAAATACAGAATACAACAATGTTAACCTAGGCGGAACCATACAAACGGCAGATGGTAAAACCCCTTGGGTCAGCAGCAAGGAGCTACACCTAGAACAGAACAGGACAGACTGACCCCAAGCCCCACAGCTCACAGGAACTTAAAGCTGCATAACAGGCCCCCCTGAGAAGCCCCACCCAGCCACAGAACAGGGGAGTTAACCCCAACAGAACCAGAGTCCAGAACAGACCATAACAGACAGACTACAGCACAGGCCATTGCCCCTGGCAAACGACATACACAGAGACACCCGCAGCCAGTACGCTAGAGCACAACCAACCTGTGAAACCGCAGACAGACTGACAGGGGGATAGCAACATCCACAGGCGAGTTCACTGACCCTGCAGCCAGCACGCAGCCCCAAGCAACCAGCCTGCACAGGAATTCAGTCTGCAGCCAGTACGCGAGGGTGCATGCAGCCAGCCTACACGGGAAAACGTCACAGTGAACCGCACTGTGACAACTAGAAGTACTCCATGGTATGCAGACTTATTGACAATGCTCCATGGGAAACGAATATGCAAAGAGGCATCTCCTAAGAAAGAGAACCATCTCGTCGCTAGTACCACCTCTTGAAAGTGGTTCCCTACAAGTCAAAATCCAACTTTCCAACAAGCCTTGGGATTTGAAGGATACATAGTTTTCTTGTAAGAGGTGGTGCACCTTGTTTCTATCCTTTTATATGTTGATCTACTAACCCGAACCAACAGGTTTGACTCAAAGTATCAATGATTACCAATAACGGGTCGTAAATCTGATGGTGGCTTCTGTTTAGTGATATTGGTGTGGGTGAAGGCTCCTCAGCTAGCAGAGAACATAAATTATCCCCGAGTTCTTCTCCATGATAAGCTCTCTCCTGGAGCAGAGCTCTTCTCTCCATGTGCTGTGACTTACAATATCCTTAATGCTTTCTATTGTCACAGTGAAGATAAAGCGTGGCCATATAACCTCCTCCTAAAACATCTGCTCTGTGTTTACATGTCATCAAGGCCAGAACACAATCTCCAGGCATCTATCAGATGTGCACAGCGTGCGGGCGACAAGCACGCCATGTCATCAGCTTCACCATGCAGTGAAGGAAAATCATAATAGTTCTTACCTTATCAGAGCATAAGGGTGATACCTACAGATTTACACCCAGGGCTGCAAATCATAAGATATTACAGGCCATATAACTCTGCCAAGGCTGGACCGTCGAACTGGAGATTTATATATGTCTGTGTGTTAATATATATACGGCTTGCTGACGTGTTGGAATGGTGGCTCAGGGGTTATCACCGTTGTCTTGCAGCACTAGGGTCCTGGCTTTGAATACAACCAAAGACGAAACCTGCATCGAGTTTGTATGTTCCCCCTTCCCCTCCATGTGTGGTCTGAGTAGCGATTTGTATAGGAGCAGAACTATGGGGGAGATTTATCAAAACTGGTGCAAAGGAAAACTGACTCAGATTGATCCCATCATTTTCCAAAGGAGTTCCAAAACACTGAAGGTGGAATCTCATTGGTTGTTATGTGCAACTAAGGCTACTTTCACACTAGCGTTCGGGGCTCCGCTTGTGAGTTCCGTTTGAAGGCTCACACAAGCGGCCCCGAACGGATCCGTCCAGCCCTAATGCATTCTGAGTGGATGCGGATCCGCTCAGAATACATCAGTCTGGCTCCGTTTGTCCTCCGCTCAGCAGGCGGACACCTGAACGCTGCTTGCAGCGTTCAGGTGTCCGCCTGGCTGTGCGGAGGCAAACGGATCCGTCCAGACTTACAATGTAAGTCAATGGGGACGGATCCGTTTGAAGTTGACACAGTATGGCTCAATTAATTTTTTTTTTTGTTCATGGTAATGCAAACGGATCCGTTCTGAACGGATCTAAGCGTTTGCATTATAGGTGCGGATCCGTCTGGGCACATACCAGACGGATCCGACCTAAACGCAAGTGTGAAAGTAGCCTAAGCCAGTAGGCTTGAGCAAATCGACCTTCAGATCATAGATCCGAAGTCGATTCGTTCAAATACTTACATTTTAATGCTGTATCCGTACAGCATTAAAATGTATTGGCTCCGTGGAGCAAAAGTTCTTGCCGCCCGAAGTCGCACGAGACTTTGGTGAATTCCTACTGTATACATATCAGAGTATGGAAAAACTATTTAAAATAGCAATCTGAACTGGGCCTTGATATCGAGGTACCAGCCAGTACCAAAGCCCAGTTCGGATTGCTATTTTAAATTGTTTTTTAATAGGTAAATACGCATACAGTAGTAATTTTTCGACTTCGGTCAAAACGAACTTTGGCTCCACAAAGCCAATACATTTTAATGCTCTACACAGAAACATACTTTTATCCGACGGTCGATTTGCTGAAGCCTATAAGTCATATTTCCCTTGCACTAGTTTTGATCCCTCATTTGACACATCACCTTATTTTGTTTACCTTGGCAGCAGCTTCCTGACATTGGTCACTAAAGTTAAGTTTACTGTCCACCAGTATCCTTACATTTCATTTAGGGTTGCCTTAATGCAGTGTTTTCATTTATTTATTTTGAAACTTTGTTTTTCTCAGGCTAGGTTCAGATTTGTGTTGATGGCGCCGCTAAAAAAACAAACATAAGAAAAAACAGACAAAATGGTGAAGCATGTTACGCTATTTTTTCCCGTAATAGAGTTGAGTGGAGGAACATGAGCCTCCATTCTAGTGATCGGCTTGGGCCCCAGTGGTCGGATCCCCACTGATCAGACAGATCGGGATTAAGTTGTAATGGGGCAATATAAATTTTGCAGTTAGTGCTTGTGTGTTACATTAAGTAAGTGCCCCCTCCACAGTGCTCAGTGATATCTCAACCCATGCATGACTCCATGTGTACGTGTGTCTCTCCGCTAGATTCATCTTCTTTAACAGCTGTAATAGGTAATAAGTATTTGCAGATGTTTTATGGATTTGGAACGTCAAACGTTCTCAGATGGGCGATTCTAAAGGATAGTGAAATGCTCGATATTAACTACAAATGAAAATGCAGAGCTCGTAACTTTAAGCCCTGGTGAAATGTTCATTTTCAGCGTTTCCAAACTTTTTCAGACACACCTATCCTTTAACTGCTTCTTGGGATGTAGCAAGACCAAAAATAATATGTCAGAATCCAAGGCAAAAGGTTGCAGAATGCAGCATTTTCCCGTAAGAGTCCCTTACCATAGCTTAAATTGGGTTACAGACTCTGATATCTAATGAAACAATTACATACAATATTGTAGCAGCAGTTCATAACACAACCACCAGGTGGCTGCACATTTAGGATAGATATCTTGTGACAGAATATCACTATATCATGTTTTTGTTTTGTTGTTTTTTTAGGTTGCCTATGAAGCAGACATAGTCACATAAGGTTCATAAGTCTATTTCCTTTGGCGCCTGATGCTCCAGCCATATACCATATGAGGTTCCAGGCAACCTGTGTCTATAGGGGCACCGGGAGAAGTGTGCCTGCCGTAAATGTACAGCCGGAATCCAGGGTTTAAACATGGCGCCCGCTTAGAAGCTGAGCTAGGTTATGCCATCAATATCACATAGATGCTGGTCCCACCTATGGGACTCGCTCCTATCTAAAGTGAAAGGGAAAAAGCTTGTGCTCTCCATTCATCACTATGGGACTTCTGAAAATAGCCGGGTGAGGTCGGCCACCTCTTTATTCATCGTTATGGGACTTTAAAAAATAGCTATTTTCAGAACTCCCATAGCGGTAAACGGTGGGTGGCCATGCTTGCTCGACTCCTCTCTGTTCACTTTTGGGGACCTGTTCTGGAGATAGGTGCAGATTCCTCGTCACTGACCTGCTCCTATCTGACATTGATGCTGTATCCTAATGATATGCAATTCATTTCTCAGATGGGAATACCCCTTAAAAATGACTTATCTAGGACTAAAACATGGCTGCCTGTATTCAAAAACAGCGTTACATGCGTTAATCGATGTGTTCGCTCAACCCACTCAACCTTTGAGCAGCAATGTTACATTGTTTTTGAAAAGAAATCCCCAATTTTTCCTAATTATGAGCAACCCCTTTAGGGTCCATTCACACGTCCGTTGTTTCTTTCCTGATCTGTTCCGTTATTTGCGGAACAGATCTGGACCAGATCTGGACCCATTCATTTTCAATGGGTCCTGAAAAAAAATCAGACATTGAGCTGTGAAAATGAATGGGTCCAGATCTGGTCCAGATCTGTTCCGCAAAAAACGGAACAGATCAGGAAAGAAACAACGGACGTGTGAGTGGACCCTTAAAGGGGTTTTCCAGGACCCAGCAGGCTGAGCATGCCCGCCTTATTTATGCATAATTCACCTGTAGAAGAAAGTTTGGCACCTTTCTAAGGTTGCATGATTCGGCCTCCCAGGAACCCTACCATGTGACGCTTCTCCTGTGAAAACTCACCTTAAGTACACATAACTCAGGTACCCGTTCATATGATGCCCCTTTTCTGAAAATCTAGAATGTGGTCTATATGAGGAGGGGTGCAGTCTAGGGCACAAGACAATATGTGATAATAAGATCTTCATTGTAACTCTGTCACTTACTACATACCATTATTATTCCCCTTGTCATATCCACACGTGTGAATTAAATTACATGTACTCAGATTTACAGAGAGAACCTAAGAACCACCCATGCATAATAAAAACACTTCACAACGCCTTCCTTGTCGCCTTGGAATATCTCTGACTGAGCCTCTGCTTTGTCACTGGCTTTTCTGGAGAATTAAAATATTAGGGATTGACATATTTAAAGCAAAAAGTTCTGTTGATGGAAATGTGCTATCGCCATCTAGTGGTGGTCTTAAACATGAATTGGCTACTTTTTGACCTTAGTCTCTCTGCACAGTAATAGTGACTAGAATATATATTTTTTTTCAGAGATTCCTTAGGCGTCGTATCACACTGTTGGTTCCTTTTTATACGTTGATATTTCTTGTTGGAAGGTAATCCTCTGGTGAGATCCAGGGTATTGGGAGCAATGCAAAAAAATATCATAGATATGAAAATAGTTCTCCTCTTCCTGTAGGTGGCACTAAAGAGACTTTGTGTACATTGTGCTGCAGCAATCAAGTACCAATCTGTCTATGTGACTGCTACAGCCAATTCCATGTCCCAGTGCTGTACAGGTCACTGATGGGCTATAGCACTTATGTAGGTAGACGGGCACATTATCGCTGCAGTGCGTAAACAAATACCAGCGGGGTACTCCAAAGCACTAGCGCTCTAGCACAAAAGATTTTATGCTTGAGTATTGATTCCTTTGTTATTTTATACCTTTTGATTTAATTTTGTTATTTTATGCCTTTTTTCCCTCTGGATAGATTTTTTACTATCTCGGAAGACCCCTCAACATAATGGTACTTGCAGTTCTCCTGCTCTTGCGGCGTCGTAGATATGGTATTAATGTGCCTTAAGAGACATTTTTATTGTATACTTATGTAAATAGTCTATTTTCAGATTAGTGTCTTGTGCCTGTGCAGAATACGTCGCCTGAACATGGTTATTTTCATATTATCCGAGCACACAATATGTTTACCTCGTCAATATCAGTAATCAGTGGCTTATATGAAATATTGTATAAAAATAGCATGTCGCTGCAGCTTACAGCTGTGGGTTTAACGTGAACGGCCAAGAATCTCCCAGATTATGCTGTATATTTCAGCCAATGCGGCAGAATCAGCTCTATGTGCTGCACACTTTCAAATCTTAGGCTACTTTCATACTAGCGGTTCCGGCAGGGTTCAGCAAAAACACTTCTGTTACTGATAATACAACCGTCTGCGTCCGATCCGGTTGTATTATCTTTAACATTGCCAAGACGGATCCGTCATGAACTCCATGGAAAGTCAAAAGAGGACGGATCCGTTTTCTACTGTGGCAGAGAAAACGGATCCGTCCCCATTGACTTGCACTAGGGGTCATGCCGGATCAGTCTTACTCTGCATCCCAGGACGGAAAGCAAACTACAACATGTTGCCGTTTGCTCTCCGGTATGGGAACGCAACGGAATGCATTTTAGAGCATTCTATTCTGTTCAGTTCAGTCCCCATTGACAATGAATGGGGACAAAACTGAAGCGTTTTTTTCCGGTATTAAGCAACTATGACGGATCTCAATACCGGAAAACTTAAACGCTAGTGTGAAAGTAGCCTTAAAGGGTTATTCCCATCCTGGATATTTATAACCTACCCAAAGGTGGTACCTGCACAAGAATGCTCAGCTGTTTTTGGAACTCCTATAGAAGTGAATGGACAGAGCCGCTTATGCGCTGCCAACTCTCCATTCACATCAGCTGCAAAACGGGGGTCAGGGGACCCTTGTTCTCAAGATGGGTGCAGCTTTACTAACATTGTTTGAGGCAGGGGCTATGCAGACTTACACCTGATTCTGGTTCATTTTATCACCTTGCTTAGTCTGGTTAATTTTGGTCTTCGTCCTGTTTTTGATTGGTTAGTCTTCCTGCAGCGTGCCCAGGAAGGGGAATGGAGGATGAGAGTGGTGGTTGTGGTAGTAGTACTAACAGTTCACGGGATCAGTTCTCCCTGGGGCTGTGCAGTGAATGGAGGTCTCACCCTTTCTTCACCCAGGGCACACCCCAGTATTTGGTGGTATTTGGGGTGCCCTTGATGTTAGATGTTTGGTCATGGTGCAAGGCAGGGCTAGTAGAGAATGGAGACAATGATCAGGCCAATGGATTGAAATAAAGAGTCTCTTTACTAAGTGGATGATGAGAGCTGTAGAACAAGTAGCAGCAAAATAACATTTCAGAAGTATTTTACAGAGCAGCAATTTCTACAATGGCAGTGTACAGAAAACACAATGATGGAGGTAGTAGTACTTCCAGTCTCTCTCTCTATATATCTTTACCGTCTTTCCAAGCAACCGTAGGCATGCATATGCCGAACTGAGGAGTAGCAAGAGATATCAAGGCCTGTATAGTGGCTTCTATGTTTTGACCCACTAGTTCGTCTTTGATTCTCCCTGACAAACTGTCCAAAAAGGTTGCCAATAAAGCTTCATTATTCCAGGCCAGATCAAAGGCCATGGTTCTGGACTGGATGGCGTATTGGCCAACTGTGAGACTGCCCTGATGCAGTTGCAAGAGAGAGGGGGCTGCAGAGTCACCTGGGTTCATCAAAGAATGTGAATGCCTCAAGGAAGTCTTGCAGATTACCAATCACTGGGTCACATCTCTCAGAGGCTAGGGCATCACCAGACAGATAAGAATCAGAAATGTCATCTTGGTCTTATTGGTAGGAAATTGGTGAGACAGTAACTCAAAGTGAATTGTGCATTGATTAATTAAGCCATAAGATAGCGTGAAGTCATCATCATGGCGTGGAGAAGGTGATAGACAAGGAACAAACCTTGAGTAGGTGTAGGTTGAAGAGCTGGTAAACAAGGACCAAACCTCGAGTAGGTGTAGGTTGAAGAGCTGGTATGGGTGCTGTGGCTGCTGCTGATAGTTGCGGTTCCGCTGGGGTAGTTGTTAGGACATTAAGGCGGGCAGATATATTGTTCATAAATGACAGTAACTGCTCCTGATGGTCACTCTGTTGAGGCAGTTCTCAAAGTCAGTTCACTTCAGGGAGACCCATTTGGGGTCTATAGCCTGAGCTTACTGTAACAGGCAGTGGGTGTGGACTCACTGTGCCAAATAAACGGTTTAGGCTATACCTAAGGATGTTGTTCTGGTGGTCTCCTGGTATTCTCTCTTTAACCCCTATACCAGTGGTGGCAAACCTATGGCCCGGGGCCCTGGAAAAAGTCTAAGGTGTATCAATATGCCTTAGACTTTTCCTGCCATTCATCAGCACAGCATGAATGGCACAAGCAGGGCACTGAATGTAGGCAGGCTAATGTAGCTAAATGATAACGTACATGGAAGATATACTATATTGGACTGTAGTATTCAGGATCAATTGCCGTGTTGGCACTTTGTGATAAATATGTGGGTTTTGGGTTACAGTTTGAGCACTTGGTCTGTAAAGGGTTCTATGAGAGACCTGGACTTCGGTGCAGGAGAGATCTGGACTTCGGTGCAGGAAACTAACCAGGCCATTACCTTCTGGAATAGTCCTGGTGTAGTTGGCAGCTGACCCACAGGGGAAAAACATCAGTGTGAAGCACCAAAAGAGGAAACAATACTCATAGTCGGGAGACAGGACGGCATCAGGGCAGGCAGAGTTTGTGCGTAAATCTAAGGTCAGGGCAGGCAGCAGAGGATCAGAGTCGTTAAACAGGTAGTTTTCGTACATGGGTAGATAGACCAAAAAAACACATCTAGAATACATAAAGCTCAGGCAAAGGGATGGAGCAAGCAGCCCAGTATAAATAAGAGGCTGATCAGCACTTTAATCTGTAGCTGGACAGAGAGCAACAGAGAAGGTTAATTCTTGTTGCACTACAGAGAGATTCACTGAATACTGGCCCCAATACACACATGGTGACTGGAGTGATGCCTGCGCCCACACGGATAGCAGGGCAGCGGCATAAACGGGTTGCCAGTCTAGCATACCGTAATAATGACTAGAGTATATATGTTTTCTGAGATTTCTCATGCGTCTTATCACATTGTTGGTTATTTTCTTACATTGATATTGGCTGCTGGAAGGTACCGTAATACTCTGTGTGGTGACATCCAGCTAGTAGGGAGCAATGCACTCTGGGAAAAGTATAATTGATATGCAAATAGTTAACTTCCTATAGGTGGCACTAAAGAAAAAACTTGGGCCGAGTAATATGAAAAGGCCAATGCTTCCTTTAATGGGTTGTCTCATCATGACAAGTCCACTTTAAATGGAAGCTGGCACAACAATAGCCATGGATCTGGCTTCTTGAACTTTCAGGGATCACCCATTATAAACAGGGTCTGCTTCTGGCCTTCCCTTGTTATACATGAACTAGCCATGTGAACCTCTTAGTGTCAGCTCATGTCCAGACCAGGTGGTCCACCTCTTTGAGGTCCAGATATACAGTACTTTGCACCAAGCCCTTAGGTCTTCTTTGCTGAGTGGATAATGAGAGTTGTATTACAAGTAGCAGCACAATCACAGTTCAGATGCATCTTAAAGAACTGCCATTTCCACAATGGCAGCGTATGGGGCAACACATTGATGGATTTGGTAATACTTCCAGTTTAATGTATACGTAAACGGATAGGAAAAACGTGATGTGAACCCAACCTTAACTCCTACTGCAGTTCCTGGACTGGGCAGTGCAGATTACGACACGAATGGAAAGTTTGTATCAAAGTGTGGAAGGAGCTTGAGCATATTATGCCTCCAACAGCTACAAAATCCCCTCACCATAAAAAGTCTGTACCTTTCTGTCGTTATCTTGAATGGTCTTGCAGGTTCTAGACCTTCTCCCTCCTTCTCTCGGAAGTACTTTAGTGTTAGAGCTGTTCTTTGGTAAATTGAAGTCTCAAAGGTAGCAGTTCTCTGGAACTTGAGGCATTATCTGCAGAGCTTCTATCACACATGCAGCTCTTCCCAGACTAGACTCTTGTAACTAAACACGCATCACTTGTGCGTTGCGTGAAAATCGCAGCATGTTCTATATTCTGAGTTTTTCACGCAATGCTGGCCCCATATAAGTGAATGGGGCTGTGTGAAAAATCGCATCGCATCCGCAAGCAAGTGCGGATGCGATGCATTTTTCACAGATGGTTGCTAAGAGATGTTGTTTGTATACCTTCAGTTTTTTATCACGCGCGTACAAAACGCATTTAATCGCATTGCACCCGCGCGATAAAAACTGAACACGATCGCATACAAAACTGAATGAACTTGCTTGCGAAATCACACATTTTTCACAGAACGCATCCGGACCTAATCCGCTCACGCTCGTCTGCAAGGGGCCTAATGGACCTGTAATACCCCGGAGTGGTATTACCATTCCTTCACCTTGCTATTGTCTCTAATGGTTAACACCAATGTCATCTGTGTATTTATTTCCAGGTACTTCACCATTTTGCATTGATCTTATTGCTATGAAACTGTTATGTTCATATAATGTGCCTGGTTCACCAGCAGGTGGCAGTGTATATGGCAGAGAGATCCTTACCATTCCTTTCCCCCCCCCTTTAGGCAGAAGTTGGCCAGTGCTGCTTCCTATCAGAAGGGAGGGGTTGCAGTTCAATTTTTTTCCAGCTTAGAATCGATAGTGGAACTGAGTAGACATGAAAGAAGTAGCAGTCAGAGGAAATTGTTCTTTGGCTGGAGCAGGAGCCACCAAAGGGAAGTAGCTTGTAGAGCACCAAGACTCCATGCTAATTTACTTTATTAAGTGTCAGGCGGGGGATAACCGTTGAAGGCACCCGAATCCAAGGATACCAAAACTGACCAAAAGTCCAGTAACCAGACCCAAGCAGAGTTTAGCACAGCAGAGAGAAAGAAAGCAGAGTTATTAAAGAGGTTATCCAATCTTATAAAAAGCCCCCCAATATGCCAGGCACCCCCACACTTAATGTACTTACCTGGGTCCTCTCATCGCAGCTGCAGCTTCTCCCTGTGCGCGGATGAAAACATCCTGTGTTTGGGGCAGAGCAGAAAATAGCAGGCAGGGATGAGCCTCCCTAGCGTCAGCCGTGATGCTAGGGATGCTCATCCCCATCCCCGTCTACCATTGGCTGCTCCCACCCAACACTGGATGTTTTCATCCGTGTACGGGGAGAAGCAGCAGCGGCGATGCGGGGACCAGGAGCAGCGTAGGGGGCGGGGACCCAGGTAAGTATATTCAGTGTGGGGGGCTTAGCATATTGGGGGGATTTTTATAGGATTAGATAACCCCTTTAAGCAAGCCTGTCAGCCCAGCAGAGAAAGAGAGAAAGTTACCATGTTTGCCTGCCAGTTTATGCCAAAGCCTGCTGGAACCAAGAAAAAGCCTGAATGTAAGAAAAGCCTGAACATTGTCTAGAATCAAGTTTTCCCCTAGTAAAGCTGCTGTTAAAGGGAACGTGTCACCGGGATTTTGTGTATATTTGCTTTTATTGTGTAAAAAAAAAGATTTGATACATATGCAAATTAACCGGAGATGAGTCCTGTCCCTGAGATGAGTCTCAGGTTAATTAGCATATATATCAAATAGTTATTTTTTTATACAATAAAAGCACACAGAGCTATGGGGACTGGGTATTGCGGATGTGCTAACGGCCATCTAGCAACCCATGTCCTCAGCTCTATACACAAAATCCAGGTGACAGGTTCCCTTTAACGTTTATCAAGGTCTGGACTTAAGTTATTCTTCATCCCCTAACTCAAATATTCTCCATTATTTGTTTCGGAGCCTAAGCCTGGGGTCCCGCTGTATCCAGGTAGGAGCACTGTGACACAGTGGCATAACTAGAGTGCTAATTGTCACACCCCTGTTCCCTGATCGCCCAGTAATGCCCCAGTAATGTCTTTCACTGTCACCCAGTAGTATCCCCCACTGCCCTCAGTAATGTCCCCAGTAGTGCTGCCCACAGCCCCTAGTAATGTTCACCACTGCCCCCAATAATGTCCCCAGTAGTGTCCCCCACTGCACCAGTAGTGCCCCCCACAGCCCCCAGTAGTGCACCCCACTAGTGCCCCCCACAGCCCATAGAAGTGTCCCCCACTGCCTCCAGTAATGGCCCCTAGTAGTGCCCCCCACAACACCCCTAGTAGTGTCCCCCACAGCCCCCAGTACTGTCGCCCACTGCCCCCATTAGTGCCTCCCACAGCCCCTAGTAGTGTCCCCCACTGCCCCCAGTAATGTCCCCAGTAGTGCCTCCCACAGCCCCTTGTAGTGTCTGACTGCCCACAGTCTTCATGTAACGGGGCCCAGCATTTTCACTGTACTTAATGCCAGGCCCGGTCAGAGCACTCATCTCACCTGCATGATAGGCACTTCTCCAGTCTCTAGGCCTCCAGCATCAGGCCCCAGCGCTGCCACACTAAAACTAGTTGCAAATCAAGCAGATGTTTGGAGCCTGACTAACGTAGGTTAGACTCCACCCACCTGCTTAATGTGTGACTAGTTTTAGTGTGGCAGCGCCAGGGCCTGATGCTGGAGGCCTAGAGACTGGAGAAGTGCATATCATGCAGGTGAGATGAGCGCTCCGACTGGGCCCGGCATTAAGTACAGTGAAAATGCCGGGCCGCGTTACATGTGAGCGCAGCGGGCCCCCTCCCCCCGCCTTTCGTACCCTCTGCGACCGCGATCGTTGCGCCTCTGCCGTGACACATAGAGACTATTAAGGGCCGCTCCACACCACTCGGCATTCCTCTAAACCTGGAACATGATAGGGCCCTGGAGACGGCACGTTGCAGACCTATCAGGTTCTGATCCTGGGACTCAGTGTTCTTTTTAAATCCCTTCACTCTTGCTTGCTTGATTTTGTACCGTGATATCTGTCTGACTTTTGCTTAGCTATTTTGACTACCCTTTGTCCTCTGATTTTGTACTGTATTGTCCTCCTGGGTTTGACCTATTTCCGTACAACCTATCTCTGTGTGGTTGTGTCTCTGTGTCTGTCTGTCTTGCACTTAGCAGAACAGGGAATGTCGACCAGTTGCGGACTTGCTGCTTAGGGCTTGCACTACAAGTAGGCAGGGAAAGCGGGTTGGGTTCCAGTCAGGGCTTATTGTGTGCATGTTTCCCTGCCTACTGTACTGACAGATGAAACTGAGAAAAATAAAATAAAACACAATACCGCCAAGGTATCTCCTCACTCTCAAATAACCCAAAACAACTTTTTGACACTTTTCACTCTCTTCTAAGCTCTAAAGTTCCAGAACCTGTCACTGACCTCTGCGCTAATGGCATTGCCACTTACTTCAGAGACAAGATTGGCAGTATTCGGCAGGAAATAATCTCCCAGTCCCCAAATAATTTCAATCCTCCTCCCTCTAATTCCTCCACATGCTCTCTCTCATTTTCTGACCCTATAACAGAGGAAGAAGTCTCCAGGCTTCTCTCTTCTTCTCGACCCACAACCTGTAGCAGTGATCCTATTCCACCACACCTCCTCCAGTCCCTCTCCCCAGCTGTCATCACTCACCTAACTACAATTTTTAACCTCTCTCTCTCTCTCTTCTGGTATATTTCCCTCCTCTTTCAAACACTCTATTATAAGCCCCCTACTAAAGAAACCATGTCTTGACCCGACCTGTGCTGCAAACTAGCGACCTGTTTCTAACCTCCCCTTCATCTCTAAACTCCTTGAACGTCTTGTCTACTCTCTCTTAATAAGCTATCTCTCTGCAAACTCTCTTCTTGACCCATTACAATCTGCCTTCTGCCCTCTTCACTCTACAGAAACTGCCCTTACTAAAGTGTCTAACGATCTCCTAACAGCAAAAAGAAATGGTGACTATTCACTACTGATTCTGTTGGATTTCTCTGCAGCGTTCGATACCGTAAACTATAAACTCCTCCTCACCATGCTCCACTCAATTGGCCTTAAGGACACTGCCCTCTCTTGGTTCTCTTCCTATCTCTCTCGCTGCTCCTTTAGTGTATAATTCGCTGGCTCTTCTTCTCCTCTTTCTCTTGATGTTGGAGTTCCTCAGGGCTCAGTACTAGGTCCTCTACTCTTCTCCCTCTATACAGCCCTCATCGGACAGACTTTTAGTAGATTTGGCTTTCGATACCATCTCTATGTTGATGACACCCAACTATACACTTCATCCCCTGACATCACCCCTGCTTCACTCCAAAACACCAGTAATTGTCTGGCAGCTGTCTCTAACATCATGTCCTCTCTGTATCTAAAACTGAACCTCTCAAAAACTGAACTTCTTGTCTTTCCCCCCCATCTACTAACTCACCTAAACTTGATATTTCAATTTCGGTCTGTAGCACTATCATAACTCCTGTGCAACATGCCTGCTGTCTTGGGGCCACATTTGACTCTGATCTTTCCTTTGTTCCCCATATTCAATCACTTACACGCTCTTGTCGTCTGCACCTCAAGAATATCGCCAGAATCCGCCCATTTCTTACGGTGGAAACGGAAAAAACTCTTGTTATTGCCTTGATCCATTCTCGTCTTGACTACTGCAACGCATTACTAATTGGTCTCCCTCTCACTAAACTCTCCCCCCTTCAGTCTGTTCTAAATCCTGCAGCCAGGCTCATCTATCCATCCAACCAACCGCTACACTGATGCTACTAGTCTGTGCCAGTCACTTCACTGGTTGCCCATCCACCACAGAATTCAGTTCAAACTTCTCACCCTCACCCACAAAGCTCTCCACAGTGCTGCACCGACATATATCTCCTCCCTCATCTCTATCTATCGCCCTACTTGTGCTCTCCGTTCTGTTAGCGACCTAAGATTAATAACCTCCATAATTCGTACCTCTCACTCCCGTCTTCAAGACTTTTCTCGAGCTGCACCTACTCTCTGGAATACTTTGCCCCGGAATACTAGGTCAATCCACAACTTCTCCACCTTCAAACGTGCCTTAAAAACACATCTTTTCAGGCAGGTTTATCAAGCTACCTAAAATAACTTTTCCCCGACTAAACCTTCCCCCACCAACTCCTCTGGCCTAAACTCTATCCTCTAGTAGTCCCAAACCCGAAGCAGATCGGCCGGCACCACTCCTGTCAGTTCAATAATGGCTCAAATCCTACTTATCACAATCAACTACCTTATGTGTCACCCCTAATTCCTCATAGATTGTAAGCTCTTGCGAGCAGGGCCCTGACTCCTAGTGTTTCAGTTGCATATTATCCAGTTATTTTTGTTTTGTATATGAACCCTATGAACTTGTAAAGCGCTGCAGAATATGGTGGCGCTATATAAATACATTTTATTATTATTATTATTATTATTATGGTTTTTGGGGATTGATGTTACAGCATTCACTGTGCGCTAAAAATCACATGCTTATTCTGCAGGTCAGAATGGATATTGACTATACCCTAACTTTCTTATCTTTCCATGTACAGAGCTGTAAGAGGGCTTGTTTTTTTGCAGGGGAATTGTAGTTTCTACAAATACCATTTGGGGGTATATATGATTTTTTGATTGCTTGTCACATAGACTGCAATAGATTTAAATGCAGCCTATGGGATTATAAAAGATTGCCAGCCGAGCAGTGCCTCCGGTACAACTTTTCCAGCACTTTGTCATGAAAGGGTGGGGCCTTGTAGAGGTTCCCAGGCCTGTCATGGACTCATGGCTACCAATTGCAATCCTGCAATTTTTCCATGGGGGACTCAGATAGGAAGGCAGAGAGCCTCCCCTTCCTCTTCTTAACCCCACAGATGCCTGTTCGCTACTGGTAGTGGCATCTGAGGGGTTAAATAACTAGGATCGGCATCATTGCCGATTCCGATCATTGCGGCCGGGTGTCGGCTGTATTATATAGCTGGCACCTGCTATGTATAAAGTGAGCTCAGAATGTGAGCTCGCGCCATACATCTCCTTAAGATCTTATTCACACGGCAGTGTTTTGGTTAGTATCAGTGATTTCGAGCCCAAACCAGGAGTGGAGGCTACACAGAGATAAGGTATAATGGAAAGGTCTGCACCTGTTTTTGACTCGCACCTGGTTCTGGGTCACAACCACCAATGGAAATCACTGACTAAACTCTGTGTAAATAAGGCCTAACATTGATCATGTGCATTATTATAAATTAAGGGGTTAAATATTGAGAGTTTCTGTGCATATTTTCTGGGTATAGCTAAAGCTCTGTGAATTTGTTTCCAGATTCTTGTATCCTACTCTAGTCTATTAGTAGTCTATCAGTGTAACCTGGGCCTGTGGTTCTACTATCTTTCATTGCTGCTAGCATCGTAGTTGTGTTTGTTCTGGATTCTATTATTTGGTTTTGATTTGTCTTGGCTATCTTGCTGGGTTATATTGCAGAACAGGATCAGTTCAGCAGTGTCTTTGTTTCTGCTGTGATTCACTACCTGAATACCATTGCCATCTCCTTTGCTCCATTTCCGGATTTCCATCTACTTTATCTATTGCCATCATCAATCAGTCACTGCTATGAGTTATTTCTGTACATTTGTTGTCTGCCTGCGTTGATACATGCTTCATATATTTGTCACCATCTAGATATTATGCAGTCTTGCCGTATTGTAAATTCAAGGGTTATGTGAGTGCCAAGAGCCATTGTTAGAACATAGGAAAGATGTCTGCTATAGGCGAAAACGGCAAGGAATCTGTCTTACATTTAGAAGCAGCACTGGATACGCCAAAGTTAGGTAGAGGCCGGCACCAATGGATCTGCCGCCAGCTGTAGGGCTTATTAAGACTGGCGTCTAAAACGCCGGTCATAATAAATGTGCCCCTTTATGCTTACACTGAAATATTTTATCAAAACATCTGATGATTTCTATGATTTCTATTTGTATATCAATATGCAGAGATTTTTAGGAATTTAATGCATTTTTAAAAAAGAGAATTGTTGCTTTCAAAAGGGAAGAACCAGAGAAAGATCGTTAAAAAAGCCAAAGCAGAGGAGACGACTTTTCTTTTGCTACAATGTCATTTTTGAACAAAGCTTCAAAAATACTTCTATAGACATTTTAAAATGAATAACAAATTCATCAGTTTCACTTTCTAAGTGACTGAGTCCTTGAAATGTCATCTTACATTATTGTACAGGGTGGGCCATTTATATGGATACACCTTAATAAAATGGGAATGGTTGGTGATATTAACTTCCTGTTTGTGGCACATTAGTATATGTGAGGGGGGAAACTTTTCAAGATGGGTGGTGACCATGGCGGCCATTTTGAAGTCGGCCATTTTGAATCCAACTTTTGTTTTTTCAATAGGAAGAGGGTCATGTGACACATCAAACTTATTGGGAATTTCACAAGAAAAACAATGGTGTGATTGGTTTTAACGTAACTTTATTCTTTCATGAGTTATTTACAAGTTTCTGACCACTTACAAAATGTGTTCAATGTGCTGCCCATTGTGTTGGATTGTCAATGCAACCCTCTTCTCCCACTCTTCACACACTAATAGCAACACCGCAGGAGAAATGCTAGCACAGGCTTCCAGTATCCGTAGTTTCAGGTGCTGCACATCTCGTATCATCTGAAGGCAATCGTCTATGCTCTGAAGATACGAGATGTGCAGCACCTGAAACTACGGATACTGGAAGCCTGTGCTAGCATTTCTCCTGCGGTGTTGCTATCAGTGTGTGAAGAGTGGGAGAAGAGGGTTGCATTGACAATCCAACACAATAGGCAGCACATTGAACACATTTTGTAAGTGGTCAGAAACTTGTAAATAACTCATGAAAGAATAAAGTTACGTTAAAACCGAGCACACCATTGTTTTTCTTGTGAAATTCCCAATAAGTTTGATGTGTCAAATGACCTTCTTCCTATTGAAAAAACAAAAGTTGGATTCAAAATGGCCGACTTCAAAATGGCCGCCATGGTCACCACCCATCTTAAAAAGTTTCCCCCCTCACATATACTAATGTGCCACAAACAGGAAGTTAATATCACCAACCATTCCCATTTTATTAAGGTGTATCCATATAAATGGCCCACCCTGTACTGGTCTGACTAATTTAGTAAAAAAATAAAAATATGAATTATACACCATACAAATTGTTTTCACTCTGAATGAGATATCTGTTTTAACTAGTTGCATTGAAATTTGAGCAAAACGTTAAAGGGGTTGTGTGGTTGTCATATCATTGAATTCTGAGTAAATGTAGGGGGGGGTCCTTTGTTCAGGATCGGTACCTCTTATCGAGAGGAAACAGTGGTTAAATAGAGCGTCTCTTCCCGTGGAGGATATGTCCTGTTCTGCATTACAGCTCACTGGGTTGAATAGAAACTGTGTAATGCTTAATGTCCCCTGTGGGGGCATTGCAGGGAAATTAAACACTTGCTGCCAGTGTTCCCCACAGAATATTGCTGATCGTTGAGGTTCCCAGCAAGGGGAGACTTTTTGATCAGCTCTTTGTCATGGGACTAGTCAAGTCAAGTAGGGATTGTCCAAAACATTCTAGATTTTTCAGTCCCCTGAATGTTGGGCGCTGCCTAGCAAAGTGTTTTCATTAGGGAATTCAGCATGACAGTTGGAGTTTCCCTTTAAAAGGTTTGTCTCATGGAGATAACTAATGACCTGCAGAAATGAGTGCAGCAGTCTCTTCGAACAGTTGATTGGTGGGTATCCCGGATATCCCCTTTAAAGGGGTTTTCTGGTTTGCATCAACATTCTTTAAAAAAAATCAATTACGAAGGTAGCTGTACTTTTGTAATGTATTTTTTCCCCTTTATCGCTCCTACCTTCCATTTTGGGCTGTGGTCACATGACCAAGTCCATGCAGCTCTTTCTTATTTCCTGTGATCTCCTGTCCATGGGTGGGGCAGTGATAGGGGAGTGTCTATGTAACTATCTGGGTGGGAGGAGCTATAACCTAGCTAAGGCTAGTTTCACACTTGCGGCAGGACGGATCCGACATGCTGTTCACCATGTCGGATCCGTCCTGTGGCTGTTCGCCGTGCCCCCGCTCCGTCCCCATTGACTATAATGGGGATGGGGGCGGAGCTCCGGCGCAGCACGGCGGTGCACGGAGAAAGCCGCCGGACTAAAAAACCTGACATGCAGTAATTTTAGTCCGGCGGCCTTAAGCTGTGCACCGCCGTGCTGCGCCGGAGCTCCGCCCCCATCCCCATTATAGTCAATGGGGACGGAGCGGCGGCCCGGCGAAACAGCCGCAGGACGGATCCGACATGGTGAACAGCCTGTCGGATCCGTCCTGCCGCAAGTGTGAAAATACCCTAAGCATTGTTAGGGGCGAGGCTGGAGGTGTGGCAGAGGAAGGAGAAGTGCATCATGGGTTTGGTTAGATACAGAAACAGTAAGTGCTGCATACAGGATGAAACAGACCAGAGGGATTGGTCTACATAAGTGATGGGCAAACTGCGGCTCTCCAGGTGTTGTAAAACTACAAATCCCATCATGCCCTGCTGTAGGCTGATAGCTGTAGTTAGACGGGGCATACTGGGAGTTGTAGTTTTATAACAGCTGGAGAGCCGCAGTTTGCCCATCCCTGGTCTACATGGTGAAAACCGGTCAGAAGAGTCCAGATTGAAAAAAAAAGAAAGGAAAATGTACATGAGGTAAGCAACTAGATGAGCACAGCTGTTAAACACCATAGCAATCCTATAGACCTCCTTTAAGGTCCTTCATGATGATATTTTTGAATATTTAGATTTGCATTCTAGGTTTCTATGGCATTATTAAAATTTTTTGCCTGTTCCAGTGAGATTTGCTTTTTTAAAATCATCTTCAGACCAGTAGGTCCAGCGGTTCCCCTGTTCATTTCATCTTTTGATTTGACCACATAAATGCACAACATGTTATCCATTCATCGCCTTGCCAGTTGGAACCCCTCTCTGGAAAGAAATATGTACCAACTGTCTGCCTATTATCAGACAAAGCAGTCATTTGCTAGGGAAATGGATTTTTTTGGAGCGCTTGCGACGTCTTTGTGCTTTTTATAAACATGAAATTTAATTAACGCTTAGTTGGACGCTGGGCAACAGGTACGAGAGCTGCATGTTAATAATGAGATGTTACTAATGGGATAGGAGAGGGAAGAAGTATCCGTGCGCCATATAATTAAATTACCGGTGTAATCTGCTGCTCGTATTGAGTTTATGATGACACATCTGCGCAACGTTCGCTGTGAACTCTTCATTCATCGATTCTCGCTGAGCTGTCAGCGCCAACTCAATCTTGTTTGTACAGCTTGTGGAATGGCTTCGAGGGGAACTGAAGTCTTATTTGGGACACAAACCCCATAGCTTTGGCAGGGAGAGGTCAGAGATTAAAAGAAAAGTCACTTAATCCTCCTAGTTCCAGAATGGTGGCTCTCAATGGCTCAGATCTTCAGTTCAGGATTTATGGCTGATAATGCAAACCCTTAAAGGGGTTATTCGACCAAAAAAAAAAAATTATATATTGTGACAATGCGTCTTGCAAGCTCACCTTTCCAGGGTTGAAAAGTAGAGGAACAGTTACTCTATTACACACAAGGAGGACTCAGGAGACAGAAGTGCATTTAAACTGACACCATGCCAGTTTTATTTCCACAGGTTGCATAAAACAAAATCATAAACACAGCACCTAGCATTGTCTAAGCTCTAACTAAACATTAGGTCCCTCTCTAGGACATGGCTGAGCTATGCTCAATCCAACCAAATAAACACACAGTCTGCAACCTGGGATACTTGCGGTTTCCTTTCATAGGACCTTCAGTGGCTTCTCCCTCTCCCAAGGCTGAGAGAGCAAGTGAACTGGGCAGCCTGGTTAACTAGCACCTTGCCAGGTGCTCCTCATCAGGACCCAGGCTAGAGGTTTTAACCCTTTCCTAAATAGGTTTCCTCAGCATATGTTAGGAACCTGGGAGACTCATATACACCCTCAATTACTTTACCCTGTGAAATACCATGTGAGACACCACAATATATATATATTTTATATATATATATATATATATATATATTAGTACTGTCTCTAATGTCTAGCAAATAATGTCATCTGTGTATTTAATTCCAGGTCCTCTGATACTGTGCCTTAATAATATTGTTGTGCAACTGTTATTACATATACTATGCCTGGTTACCCAGCAGGTGGCAGTGTATCTGGCAGAAAGAGATATTTAGATAGAATGGAGCTTACCATTCCATTCTGCCCCCTTTTGGGCAGAAGTGGGATAGTCCTGCTTCCTACCAGGGAAGTGGTGGCAGCAAACTATAGTTGAGTTGAGAGTTGGAGGGGGATGAGACATGGCGCAGGGAGGGGAGCACCCCCTTACCCCGCTCCTGCAGCAGGAGTCATCTAGGGGAAGCAGCTCGTAGAGCACCACGACTCCTTGCGGTTCATAGATTGAGTATTACGAGCGGGTCAACGGCCAAAGGCACCCCACATAAAGGTACCAGAACCTCCAGAGAGTCCAGTAACCAGATGAAAGCCAGAGATTAGCACATTAGAGAGAGAAAGAAAGCAAAGTATTCAAGTTCACCTGCCAGGTTAACCTTAGCCTGCTTGAGCCAAGAGAAAAATTACATATTGTTTGGATGGCACAAGTTTATTCAAATAAAACTGTTGAGCTTTACCAAGTCTGGACTCAACTTATTCCACTAAAAGTCCTTGGAAATTACGGAGCCTAACCCTGAGGAGCGACGGGGTCCAGGTAAGAGCACCATAAACACAAAACTATCAGGCTGCACCACCACTCTGCATTCCAAACACTGGCACCCGATCATCCCTGAAGGGCACCACTTTGCATATATATATATATATATATATATATATATATATAGAAAAACAAAAAAGTTCAGTGGCAGCACCGTCAATGGAACAAATGCGGGTGCAGCTGGCCCAGTGTGGATGTAAGCCAATCCAGATAGATAAAAATAACAAAAGAGGGCAGCACTCCAAAAAGTAAAAGATTAAAAAATCTTTAATTACCCATATGGGACAAGCGACGTTTCGGCTCAATGTGTGAGCCTTTCTCAAGCAATGTGTACAGACAAAATACTGAGTATATATACCAGTGGGGGTGAATACAATCAATGTGCAATACAGGTGTGCTCAATTCATAATAAACAAATTAATTAAATACAAAGTACAGTACATGTATCAAATTTGCAGTAAATCTCATAGTGAACATCAGTGCATGATCGTATAATAAATAATCAATAAAAAAATGAGTATATTGTTCTGTGAAATATATAAATACATATAAAAAGTCCATAATTATCAATCATAAGGTGAATAGTGTCAGCTGTATGTGCTGATAAAGTGCTAAGTGCTTACTGCGTAGGTCAGGCAGACAGAGGGTGAAGGAGGATGGGGAGCATAAGCGGCTGCCATGGTTCATGCGGTTCGGCGTGCCTGTAGCGCAACTACGCATGTCACGGTGACGTATGAGGCATACTTCCGGGTTACAATGTGCTTGTGATACCGCAACTGCGTATTAGCCTTCTGATGTCTCTTGCGCCATCTTGGTTCAGGGCATCCTGCCTCTATTGCCAGGGAATTCTGATAGTGACAACCGATGCATAACAACGCCAGGTACGGGCACATATTAGTGCTCTTGTAGCCTATACTGGTGGCTGGGTGAGTTCAGACACGGGACGCAACAACATCAAAGTTGCAGCCCACATCCGTGGCCCCAGATCAGTTGCGCACCAACACGTTAGTGTAAGGTCACACTGCATCTGTGATCAATACCCACCCATTACCACCCAATAGGGAGGGATCTCCTCATATATACCTGCTATGTAAACAACGGACTGTAATCACAGAAGTACCAAGTGTATATAAAAGCAAAAAAATGTACTGACAAAAAGAGAGACAATCCTTGTATAAGCACGCCGTCCACAATTGCAGCCTCATATCTCCTCACTTCATACTCCGTGGCCCATCTACCGCAGAAAAAAGGAAAAGAAAAAAGAAAAGAAGAAAATGAATTTGTTATATTAAGAATGAATAAAAATTCATGAAAAACATATTTTTTGTGCTGTACAGAAAATCTCACAATACACATGAATACGGTCGACACCACAATGTACAGCATGAAGGCAAACCACAAACCTAACCCACCCCAATTTTATAGTCCACATTTAGACCATATGGTTTAAGGGAATTGAGTGTGTGAATCCACCTCAACTCCCGTCTGTTTAAGAGATTGGCTCTATTGCCACCTCTTCTGGGCATAGATATAAAGTCAATAATACAACATCTGAGATCTCTTTCAGTGTGTTTGAGGTCCATAAAGTGTTTAGGCACTGGCAAGTCAAGCCGTTTTTTTCTTATACTTAGACGGTGATTATTGAGCCGTGACTTGAAGTCAGTGGTTGTTTCCCCTACGTAAAGTAGATTGCATGGACATGTGAGTGCGTAAATGATGTAGCTAGAGTCGCAAGTTAAATAGTATCGTATCGGGTATGCCACCCCAGTTTGTGGATGCACAAAATTTCTACCTTTTACAAAATATATACAGTTCACGCATGATAGGCATGGGAAGCATCCCGTGCTATTTGTTGTCAGTGTTGTCTGTCTTGATTTTTTTGAAGTACCCACATCAGCCTTGACTAACTGGTCTTTAATGCTATTGGATCTGCGATAGGACATTAACCCCTTCACGCAACATCACGTACATGTACGTGGGGGAATGTGGTGCCTCACCGCATCCCCACGTGCATGTACGTGATCGGCTTTCACTGTCAGCGCAGGGAGCGAAGCGCTGAAGCTTCAGTGAAGCCGGCGTGCTGGGGTTGCTAGGCAACCAGAGAAGCCGGCAGGCACTGTATAGGCGCTCTGACCCGCCCACGATCGCTGTGATTGGTCCATTACTGCAGAGGGACCAATCACAGCGCATCGGGGCAGGTAAGGGGGGGTTAGGGAGGGACTATGTGCTTCTCCTTCTCTGATCGCCCCAATTCCTGTCAGGGAAGCGATCAGAGAAGGAGATAGTGTGAAAATATTCCCGACCTATGACGAGTATACTCGTCATGGCGCACTGCTACTTAGCGCGCCATGATGAGTATACCCGTCATGGCATTTAACTGTCACCATGTCTGCAGACATGGTGACAGCGCTGAGATCCCGGCTGTCACACACAGCCGGGCACCTTGGGTCAATGCCGAGGGGGGTCCTGTGACCCCCCCATGTCGGCGATCGCTGCAAACCGCAGGTCAATTCAGACCTGCGGCTTGTAGCGCTTTCTGCAGTTTCTGATCCCCGCGGTCCCTGACCGCGGGGATCAGAATCTTTAGTATGTCTAAAATAAAGCTTTTTCACCCCCCCTGCACCCCTGAATGATATTATGTGGGCGGGTGGTGCAGGGAGGGTGTCGCAGGAGGTGCGGTAAGGTGCGGGAGGCGGGCGGTGCGGCAGGCGGGATCGCGGGATCGGGATCTTCAAGAACCAAGTGGGTCTGGGTCAAAAAAAAAGTAAAAAAAAAGTGAAAAAAGTAAAGTTTCAAAAAAACACATTTATCACTGAATAAAAAAAAAAAAAAAAAATACACTACACATATTAGGTATCGCCGCGTCCGTAACGACCTGATCTATAAAACGGTCATGTTACTTTCCCCGCACGGTGAACGCCATAAAAATAAAAAAATAAAAACTATGAGGAAATTGAAATTTTGCCCACCTTACTTCCCAAAAAAGGTAATAAAAGTGATCAAAAAAGTCGCATGTACGCCAAAAAAAGTACCAATCAAACCGTCACCTCATCCCGCAAAAAATGAGCCCTTACATGAGACAATGGCCCAAAAAATAAAAAAACTATGGGTCTCAGACTACGGAGATACTAAAACATGATTTTTTTTTGTTTCAAAAATGATATTATTGTGTAAAACCCTGATTAAATTATAAAAAGGTAGACATATTAGGTATTGCCATGTCCGTAAGAACCTGATCTATAAAAATACCACATGACCTAACCCCTCAGGTGAACACTGTAAATTTTTTTTTTAAAAAACGGTGTCAAAAAAGCTATTTTTTTGTTACCTTACATCACAAAAAGTGTAATAGCAAGCGATCAAAAAGTCATATGCACCCCAAAATAGTACCAATCTAACAGTCATCTCATCCCGAAAAAATGATACCCAACCTGAGACAATCGCCAAAAAACTGAAAAAACTATGGCTCTCAGACTATGGAGACACTAAAACATGTTTTTTTTTGTGTCAAAAATGATATTATTGTGTAAAACCTAAATAAATAAAAAAGTATACATATTAGGTATCGTCACGTCCGTAAGAACCTGCTCTATAAAAATAGCTGATAATAGCGGTTGTATTATCAGTAACGGAAGCGTTTTTGCTGAGCCCTGCCGGATCCACTAAAAAAACGCTAGTGTGAAAGTAACCTTAACCCTCCAGCTGTATTTTTACTTTGCATTCACCATACAATTAATGGCAGCCCCCCCTCCCCCCATATTACACAGGAGATGCCCATGGCGGCCATGCATAGATGTCTATCAGTTGGAAGGGGAGGCCATACTCGCCGCCTGGGCTGCTGCGCTGTCATAGATCTGCAGGGGTTGGTTCAGATTTCGTATTGCGCAGATAACATTTACTGCAGTTTCACGCCAGTAATTCCTAGATGAGTTAACCCTTTGCTGTGACACTGCACTCCCTCACTTGATGCAGTTTTTGTCTTTCAGGGACCGCCGGATGTGTAGCGACACTGTTACATGACGCAGCTATGCAGGGCCGATCCTACACGGGGTGCAGTGGGTGCCCCGCACCCCAGCGCTGCGGCCCTGGTGACAAGTGGGGGCGGCCGCGGCCGGCGGCAGGGCAGAGCAGGAGATGAGCGCCTCCATTGCGGAAGCGCTCATCTCCATAGTCATCTGTATTGCCGTCCTCAGGACGGCAATACAGATGCCTGTGCTGCGGCAGAGGAGGGAGAGGTGTGTCCCCTCCTGTTCCTCTGATAGGCTGCCGGCTTAGTGCTGGCAGCCTATCAGAGGCCGGTGATGGCGCGATGACGTCATCGCGTCGCCTGAGCCGTATAGCGAGGGACACAGACGGAAGAGGCGGCCTGCATCGCATCGCATTGCTGGAGCTGGAGGTAAGTATAAGTGTATTATTTTTTTTTATTTTTTTATATAGGTACAATACTAGGCTGGCACATGATAAGGGGGGCTACTGGGCTGGCACATAAGGGGGGCTACTGGGCTGGCACATAAGGGGGGACTACTGGGCTGGGCTGGCACATGATAAGGGGGTCTACTGGGCTGGCACATGATAAGGGGGGACTACTGGGCTGGCACATGATAAGGGGGGCTACTGGGCTGGCACATAAGGGGGGCTACTGGGCTGGCACATAAGGGGGGACTACTGGGCTGGGCTGGCACATGATAAGGGGGGCTACTGGGCTGGCACATGATAAGGGGGGACTACTGGGCTGGCACATGATAAGGGGGGACTACTGGGCTGGCACATGATAAGGGGGGACTACTGGGCTGGCACATGATAAGGGGGGCTACTGGCACATGATATGGGGGGCTACTGGCACATGATATGGGGGCACTCTGGCTACTGGCACATGATATGGGGGCACTCTGGCTACTGGCACATGATAATGGGGGGGATCTGGCTACTGGCACATGATATGGGGGGGGGGGGGCTCTGGCTACTGGCACATGATAAGGGGGGGGGCTCTGGCTACTGGCACATGATATGGGGGGCTACTGGCACATGATAAGGGGGGCTACTGGCACATGATAAGGGGGCTACTGGCACATGATAAGGGGGTCTACTGGCACATGATAAGGGGGGCTACTGGCACATAGGGGGGCTACTGGCACATAAGGGGGGCTACTGGCACATGATATGGGGGGCTCTGGCTACTGGCACATGATATGGGGGGGCTCTGGCTACTGGCACATGATGGTGGGGGGGCTCTTATTTCTGGCACATGATTGGGGGCACTCTGGCTACTGGCACATGATATGGGGGGCTCTGGCTACTGGCACATGATATGGGGGGGCTCTGGCTACTGACACATGATATGGGGGGGCTCTGGCTACTGGCACATGATGGTGGGGGGGGGCTCTGGCTACTGGCACATTATATGGGGGGGGGCTGTGGCTACTGGCACATGATATGGGGGGCTACTGGCACATGATAAGGGGGGCTACTGGCACATGATAAGGGGGCTACTGGCACATGATAAGGGGGGCTACTGGCACATGATAAGGAGGGCTACTGGCACATAGGGGGGCTACTGGCACATAAGGGGGGCTACTGGCACATGATATGGGGGGGCTCTGGCTACTGGCATATGATATGGGGGGCTCTGGCTACTGGCACATGATGGTGGGGGGGCTCTTATTTCTGGCACATGATTGGGGGCACTCTGGCTACTGGCACATGATATGGGGGGCTCTGGCTACTGACACATGATATGGGGGGGCTCTGGCTACTGACATGATATGGGGGGGCTCTGGCTACTGGCACATGATGGTGGGGGGGCTCTTATTACTGGCACATGATTGGGGGCATCTATGGGGGCACATCTTACTGCAGATTATTGGGGGACACTATAGGGGCATCTACTGAGGCTAAAAAAGAAGATATTTTATATGGGGGCTCTGTATAGGGGCATTTTATACTGGGACACATTATGGTGGGTACTATGGGGAAGGGGGGGGCACTATGGGGGTCATCTACGGGGGCACTGAGAAGGGGTATTTTATATTGGCACATTATGGGAACATTAGCTCAACTGGGGGCATTACAAATGTTTTGCATATTATAAGGAGAATTATTACTACTGGGGGGGCATTATGGTGGGCTTTATTACTCCCCCATGGTATGACCCCCTAGTAGCAGCACCAGCCTCTCCCTGCTCTGCTATCCCTCTGCCCTTTCTCCAAATCCTTATTATGAAATCTTTCTCATTAGGTTAAAGCACAACATCAGCTCCGCCGAGCCCCCGGCCAAGTGTTGAAGTGGCGTCCGAGATCCCCAAGGGCCAAGTCAAGTAACTGTAAGTTTTTATGGGGGTTCTACAAAAGAGCTATCGTGGGGCAAAGTTCATATTCGTGTTTACACACGTGTTTTAAAATGAATGCTTTCTCCTATTATAAACAAGTAAATAATGACGCAATGCTGTGGGGCTGGTGTGCAACTTTTTCCAGGGCTGGTTTTTATCCCCAGTCCGGCCCTGGCCGAGCGAGCCGCCGGGACTTTTTTTTTTTTTTTAAGCCGAGCAGCCGAGCCGCCGATTCGTGGGGCTGAAGTTGGGGGCTGAAGTTGTTGCCATAGAAACATTGTAAAGGGGAGGAGTTAGTAAGATAACCACGCCCATGTGGGGGCGCCAGAAATATTTCTGCACCCAGGCGCCTGTGACCCTAGGATCGGCCCTGCAGCTATGAATCCGGCAGAAGGTGAGGAGCCCTGACGCTGGGCTTAAGTTATGTAAAGAGATGTTATTTCAGGGGGCTGCACTCATTGTCCGGTATTGAACCCCCATGCTGTTCTATGCCACTGCAGGAGCGTCGCTTATATTCCACAATGTACCCACCTCCTGGGGGTTAAATCTTGCAGACTTGTGTGGGCACTTGCAGTGGGAAGGAGATCTTAAGAAATTTACAACCTGCGGAAAATAATGTCTCCGTTCCCACGTTGTGATGCTTTTTTCTTAACATGGAGGTTAGGCCTTCGGTGCAATGAGGGTGTCACTATTGCTTTGCCACCGCCTGGCCCTGTCAATCAAAGCAGAAAGGAAGGGGCTGGCCACAGAAATTCGGATTCGGAGAAGCTCCAGGCACGGTTTCTGAGCGGTTCTCAGCCTTTTAATTTATCGTACCTGTTCTTAGCATGAGCAGAGGCCTCGGACTTCCACCCAGTACAACACGCAGAAAGAACCAGTCGAATGTGGTGTTCTTTAATGGGTTCCAGAGATTAATCTCCCCCCCCCTGAATGTCACCGCCAAGCACTACCATACCACCATGCGCCATTTAATCCCGCAACGTTTAGATCCGGAGCGAAACGCATTTCGGGCCGTGCCACCAGGCTGCAAATAACTCTTTTATTGGACTTTGACTGGAGCTTGCACCATCATCTCTGAGCTGGACCGTGTGCATATACCTTTTAATCGTGTCTGTTACAGCAGTAACCCAACAAGGGGCACATGGAAAGCTTCATTTTCCGGATTCCTTATCGAAATGCACTCTTTAAAGTTTACCATAGTTTCCAATTGCAGTGTCCTTACCAAAGTCTCGGCCCGAGACGGAACCGAGTCAGCGAGGCCGTTGTCACCACGCACACGTTGAAGCACTTACACCACTCCGGTGGCTAGAGACTTTTTTTTTATTTTTATCTAAGAGTTGGGAGATTATCTGTCTGTTATTTTTTGGCCAATTCACCTCCTTGAACTATTTTTGTAAGATGTCATTTTAAATTCCAGAATTAACATGACGGACGCCCCCCACGTGCTGCTGTACCGCGCAACATGACAGTAGGGTGTCTCACAGTACCGCATGCACCGGGCCTTGTTCCAGCAGGCTTGTCATAGGGCACGCAGTGTAGAATTGCAGGAAGGGGGGGTGACAACCATTAGCGCGCATCTGCTCCCCGGAAGAGACGCCTTGTTTTGCTTACAGCAAATGCACTTATCTGTCTTCTGATGACTCCTTAGTCGCGGCGCAGACATTTGACTCCCCACCACACCCGTCATTTGAATGTGAGATGACATCTGCTGTAGACGTGTCCACGTCATCTTGGGTACAATCTCCTCCAGTGCTTTATTTTGAAGCTGGGTTACTTTTTTTTTTTTTGTAGCTGACCTGTCAGATGAACGTTGTAAATAATAAAAAATAAAAACAGTGCCAAAACAGCTATTTTTTGGCAAATTTTCCATTTTAATTCATTTTTTCCCATAACAAAGCAAGGGTTAACAGCCAAACAAAACTCAATATTTATTGCCCTGATTCTTTAGTTTATAGAAATGCCCCATATGTGGTCGTAAACTGCTGTATGGCCACACGGCAGGGCGCAGAAGGAAAGGAGCGCCATATGGTTTTTGGAAGGCAGTTTTTGCTGGACTGGTTTTTTGACACCATGTCCCATTTGAAGCCCCCCCGATGCACCCCTAGAGTATAAACTCCAAAAAATGACCCCATTTTGGAAACTACACCCCTCAAGGTATTCAAAACTGATTTTACAAACTTTGTTAACCCTTTAAGTGTTCCACAAGAGTTAATGGCAAATGGAGATGAAATTTCTGAATTTCTATTTTTTGTTACTTTGCTCACAAAAAAGTGTAATATAGAGCAACCAAAAATCATATGTACCCTAAAATAGTACCAACAAAACTGCCACCTTATCCCGTAGTTTCCAAAATGGGGCCACTTTTTTGAAGTTTCTAACCTAGGGGTGCATCAGGGGGCTTTAAATGGGACATGGTGTCTAAAAACAGTCCAGCAAAATCTGCCTTCCAGAAACCATATGGTGCTCCTTTCCTTCTGCGCCCTGCCGTGTGCCCGTACAGCAGTTTACGACCACATATGGGGTGTTTCTGTAAACTACAGAATCAGGGCCATAAATAATGAGTTTTGTTTGGCTGTTAACCCTTGCTTTGTTACTGGAAAAAAAATATTAAAATGGAAAATCTGCCGAAAAAGTGAAATTTTGAAATTGAATCTCTATTTTCCATTAATTCTTGTGGAACACCTAAATGGTTAACAACGTTTGTAAAATCAGTTTTGAATACCTTGAGGGGTGTAGTTTCTTAGATGGGATCACTTTTATGGAGTTTCTACTCTAGAGGTGCATCAGGGGGGCTTCAAATAGACATGGTGTAAAAAAAAACAGTCCAGCAAAACCTGCCTTCCAAAAACCGTATGGCATTCCTTTCCTTCTGCGCCCTGCCGTGTGCCCGTACAGCGGTTTACGACCACATATGGGGTGCTTCTGTAAACTACAGAATCAGGGCCATAAATAATGAGTTTTGTTTGGCTGTTAACCCTTGCTTTGTAACTGGAAAAATAATATTAAAATGGAAAATCTGCCAAAAATGTGAAATTTTGAAATTGTGTCTCTATTTTCCATTAAATCTTGTGCAACACCTAAAGGGTTAACAAAGTTTGTAAAATCAGTTTTGAATACCTTGAGGGGTGTAGTTTCTTAGATGGGGTCACTTTTATGGAGTTTCTACTCTAGGGGTGCATCAGGGGAGCTTCAAATGGGACATGGTGTAAAAAAAACAGTCCAGCAAAATTAGCCCTCCAAAAACCAAACGGCGCACCTTTCACTCTACGCCCCGCTGTGTGGCCATACAGTAGTTTACGGCCACATATGGGGTGTTTCTGTGAACAGCAGAGTCAGGGCAATAAAGATACAGACTTGTTTGGCTGTTAACCCTTGCTTTGTTAGTGGAAAAAATGGGTTAAAATTGAAAATTAGGCAAAAAAATGAAATTCTCAAATTTCATCTCCATTTGCCAATAACTCTTGTGCAACACCTAAAGGGTTAATGACGTATGTAAAATCAGTTTTGAATACCTTGAGGGGTGTAGTTTCTTAGATGGGGTCACTTTTAGGGAGTTTCTACTCTAGGGGTGCATCATCAGGGGGCTTCAAATGGGACATGGTGTAAATAAACCAGTCCATAAAAATCAGCCTTCCAAAAACCAAACGGCGCACCTTTCACTCTACGCCCCGCTGTGTGCCCGTACAGTAGTTTACGGTCACATATTGGGTGTTTCTGTAAACGGCAGAGTCAGGGCAATAAAGATACAGTCTTGTTTGGCTGTTAACCCTTGCTTTGTTAGTGGAAAAAATTGGTTAAAATGAAAAATTAGACAAAAAAAAGGAAATTCTCAAATTTCCTCCCCATATGCCAATAACTCTTGTGCAACACCTAAAGGGTTAAAAATGTATGCAAAATCAGTTTTGAATACCTTGAGGGGTGTAGTTTCTTAGATGGGGTCATTTTTGGGTGGTTTCTATTATGTAAGCCTCGCAAAGTGACTTCAGACCTGAACTGGTCCCTAAAAATTGAGTTTTTGTAAATTTCGGAAAAATTTCAAGATTTGCTTCTAAACTTCTAAGCCTTATAACATCCCCAAAAAATAAAATATCATTCCCAAAATAATTCAAGCATGAAGTAGACATATGGGGAATGTAAAGTCATCACAATTTTTTGGGGTATTACTATGTATTACAGAAGTAGAGAAACTGAAACTTTGAAATTTGCACATTTTTCCAAATTTTTGGTAAATTAGGTATTTTTTTGTGCAAAAAAAATAATTTTTTTGACTTCATTTTACCAGTGTCATGAAGTACAATATGTGACGAAAAAACAATCTCAGAATGGCCTGGATAAGTCAAAGCGTTTTAAAGTTATTAGCACTTAAAGTGACACTGGTCAGATTTCCAAAAAATGGCCTGGTCCTTAAGGTGAAAATGAGCCCGGTCCTTAAGGGGTTAAGGGTGGGGAATGAAATTCTTTGACAGCACTATGGCATCCACCCAGTATACCTCAGTGGCGTCGGATGATGTTCCCTATCGCTATACTCTGTTCCGAGTGCATGGAGATAAAGGGAATCCTAGTTGGTTTTGTTTGATGTACTTTGTTTTTAAGAGTATCATTCCTGTTGAGTTTCTTGACCAGTTCTTTTTTATCATGGAGTAATTTAGAGGGATATCCTCGTTTCTTGAACTTATTGGTCAATGAATCAAGTGTGTCATCAAACACATCTTGGTCTGAGACTATGCGCCTTGCTCTTAAGAACTGGGAATAGGGCAAGGATCTGATCATATTTTTGGGATGATTACTGCTGTAAGTCAGTAGTGTGTTCCTGTCGGTCGGTTTTGTAAAAAGTGCAGTATGCAATTTACCGTCCGCCAGGATCACACGTGTGTCGAGAAACTGCATTTCGGTATGGGAATGCACTAAGGTGAATTGCAGTGCTTTATCAAACCCATTGAGAAATTCGTGGAATTCACAAAGCTGCTCAATAGTGCCAGTCCAGATGAGGAAGATGTCGTCTATGTACCGCCACCACGCCCTGGCATGCCTGAAGTGGTGGCTTCCATAGACGACATCTTCCTCAAATCGACGCATAAATATGTTGGCATAAGTTGGGGCCACATTGGACCCCATTGCCACGCCCTGTTCCTGTATATAGAAAGAATCTTGAAAAAGAAAATAGTTGGACCTCAGGACAATTTCAAGAAGGGACAATATAAATTGTTGGGCTTGACTGGTCAAAGAAGATCGATCTAACATGTACGTAACTGCTGATAATCCCTTGCAGTGATCAATTGAGGTGTAAAGAGAGGTGCAATCAAGAGATGCTAACGTCACCTCCTGTACATCTGTCAAGTCGATCATCTGCAACTTTAATAAAAAAATCGGTAGTGTCTTGTATATAAGAACTGCCTCCACATGCAAAGCTGCGTAGTATCCTGTCTAAAAAGATGGCAACATGACTAAAAATTGAATCAGAACCTGATACAATAGGTCGGCCGGGGGGATCGATGAGAGACTTGTGGATCTTAGGCAACACATACAGTACCGGGGTAACTGGATGCGTTACTGTAAGATAATCCACAAGTCCCTCATCAATAACCCCCGCGTCTGAGGCAGTAGCCAACACATTTTTGATCAATTCAGCAATTTTAAACTTGGGGTCAGCATCAATGAGCCTGTAGATGGTATTGTCACTCAATTGCCTCAATACCTCTGCAATGTATTTGCAGGTATCTAATACAACCACCACACCGCCTTTATCTGCGGCCTTAATAGTAAGTGCGGGGTCACGTGGCGGTACATAGACGACATCTTCCTCATCTGGACTGGCACTATTGAGCAGCTTTGTGAATTCCACGAATTTCTCAATGGGATTGATAAAGCACTGCAATTCACCTTAGTGCATTCCCATACTGAAATGCAGTTTCTCGACACACGTGTGATCCTGGCGGACGGTAAATTGCATACTGCACTTTTTACAAAACCGACCGACAGGAACACACTACTGACTTACAGCAGTAATCATCCCAAAAATATGATCAGATCCTTGCCCTATTCCCAGTTCTTAAGAGCAAGGCGCATAGTCTCAGACCAAGATGTGTTTGATGACACACTTGATTCATTGACCAATAAGTTCAAGAAACGAGGATATCCCTCTAAATTACTCCATGATAAAAAAGAACTGGTCAAGAAACTCAACAGGAATGATACTCTTAAAAACAAAGTACATCAAACAAAACCAACTAGGATTCCCTTTATCTCCATGCACTCGGAACAGAGTATAGCGATAGGGAACATCATCCGACGCCACTGGGGTATACTGGGTGGATGCCATAGTGCTGTCAAAGAATTTCATTCCCCACCCTTAATGTCCTATCGCAGATCCAATAGCATTAAAGACCAGTTAGTCAAGGCTGATGTGGGTACTTCAAAAAAATCAAGACAGACAACACTGACAACAAATAGCACGGGATGCTTCCCATGCCTATCATGCGTGAACTGTAAATATATTGTAAAAGGTAGAAATTTTGTGCATCCACAAACTGGGGTGGCATACCCGATACGATACTATTTAACTTGCGACTCTAGCTACATAATTTACGCACTCACATGTCCATGCAATCTACTTTACGTAGGCGAAACAACCACTGACTTCAAGTCACGGCTCAATAATCACCGTCTAAGTATAAGAAAAAAACGGCTTGACTTGCCAGTGTCTAAACACTTTATGGACCTCAAACACACTGAAAGAGATCTCAGATGTTGTATTATTGACTTTATATCTATGCCCAGAAGAGGTGGCAATAGAGCCAATCTCTTAAACAGACGGGAGTTGAGGTGGATTCACACACTCAATTCCCTTAAACCATATGGTCTAAATGTGGACTATAAAATTGGGGTGGGTTAGGTTTGTGGTTTGCCTTCATGCTGTACATTGTGGTGTCGACCGTATTCATGTGTATTGTGAGATTTTCTGTACAGCACAAAAAATATGTTTTTCATGAATTTTTATTCATTCTTAATATAACAAATTCATTTTCTTCTTTTCTTTTTTCTTTTCCTTTTTTCTGCGGTAGATGGGCCACGGAGTATGAAGTGAGGAGATATGAGGCTGCAATTGTGGACGGCGTGCTTATACAAGGATTGTCTCTCTTTTTGTCAGTACATTTTTTTGCTTTTATATGCACTTGGTACTTCTGTGATTACAGTCCGTTGTTTACATAGCAGGAATATATGAGGAGATCCCTCCCTATTGGGTGGTAATGGGTGGGTATTGATCACAGATGCAGTGTGACCTTACACTAACGTGTTGGTGCGCAACTGATCTGGGGCCACGGATGTGGGCTGCAACTTTGATGTTGTTGCGTCCCGTGTCTGAACTCACCCAGCCACCAGTATAGGCTACAAGAGCACTAATATGTGCCCGTACCTGGCGTTGTTATGCATCGGTTGTCACTATCAGAATTCCCTGGCAATAGAGGCAGGATGCCCTGAACCAAGATGGCGCAAGAGACATCAGAAGGCTAATACGCAGTTGCGGTATCACAAGCACATTGTAACCCGGAAGTATGCCTCATACGTCACCGTGACATGCGTAGTTGCGCTACAGGCACGCCGAACCGCATGAACCATGGCAGCCGCTTATGCTCCCCATCCTCCTTCACCCTCTGTCTGCCTGACCTACGCAGTAAGCACTTAGCACTTTATCAGCACATACAGCTGACACTATTCACCTTATGATTGATAATTATGGACTTTTTATATGTATTTATATATTTCACAGAACAATATACTCATTTTTTTATTGATTATTTATTATACGATCATGCACTGATGTTCACTATGAGATTTACTGCAAATTTGATACATGTACTGTACTTTGTATTTAATTAATTTGTTTATTATGAATTGAGCACACCTGTATTGCACATTGATTGTATTCACCCCCACTGGTATATATACTCAGTATTTTGTCTGTACACATTGCTTGAGAAAGGCTCACACATTGAGCCGAAACGTCGCTTGTCCCATATGGGTAATTAAAGATTTTTTCATCTTTTACTTTTTGGAGTGCTGCCCTCTTTTGTTATATATATATATATATATATATATATATATACATATATGTGTGTAAAGGCCGATTCATTGGCCTGTATTTGTGGGAGGGGCACTGCTGCCTTTATGTTCGGCCGGCCACTTTGTACATCGTTCGGCGTTCTGGAGCGGTACCTGGGTTCCTACTGTTTGGAGAGCGGTGTATGCAGAGAGCGGAGCGGTGTCTCATCGTCAGCAGTGTCCATTTACGGTGAGTAGCTGCCACGTCCTGCAGCCCAGCGCTTCTGAGTCCGGCCGGCGGTGGGTCGGCCCCCTAGGTGAGAGGGGCACCCCCACACCGGAGCAGTCTGCCAGGGAGCAACGCTAGCTCCCCACGTGGCATGACACGTTAGGGTGCAGCGTGTCCCCGCTCAGCAGTTTGTTTAATGTCTGGCACGGGCCGCCGCGCTGTTAGATAGGCAGGGATACGGGGTGCAGGGGGGAGCGGGGCTTTGAAAAGTTACAGGGTTGTCGCCGGTCTGTCCCGTTATCAGTACTGGCAGGTTGTGAGCCAGTGTGTGTGTGGAGCCCTGTACCGGGTCGGTTGGAGCCCTGTACCGGGTCGGTTAGTGGTAATCTTGAGGGTGTCAGTCTTTTCCAGGGGTAGAAGGAGGAGAATATACACTCACCTAAAGAATTATTAGGAACACCATACTAATACGGTGTTGGACCCCCTTTTGCCTTCAGAACTGCCTTAATTCTACGTGGCATTGATTCAACAAGGTGCTGATAGCATTCTTTAGAAATGTTGGCCCATATTGATAGGATAGCATCTTGCAGTTGATGGGGATTTGAGGGATGCACATCCAGGGCATGAAGCTCCCGTTCCACCACATCCCAAAGATGCTCTATTGGGTTGAGATCTGGTGACTGTGGGGGCCATTTTAGTACAGTGAACTCATTGTCATGTTCAAGAAACCAATTTGAAATGATTCGAGCTTTGTGACATGGTGCATTATCCTGCTGGAAGTAGCCATCAGAGGATGGATACATGTTCTCATTCTGTTTACGCCAAATTCAGACTCTACCATTTGAATGTCTCAACAGAAATCGAGACTCATCAGACCAGGCAACATTTTTCCAGTCTTCAACAGTCCAATTTTGGTGAGCTCGTGCAAATTGTAGCCTCTTTTTCCTATTTGTAGTGGAGATGAGTGGTACCCGGTGGGGTCTTCTGCTGTTGTAGCCCATCCGCCTCAAGGTTGTGCGTGTTGTAGCTTCACAAATGCTTTGCTGCATACCTCGGTTGTAACGAGTGGTTATTTCAGTCAACATTGCTCTTCTATCAGCTTGAATCAGTCGGCTCATTCTCCTCTGACCTCTAGCATCCACAAGGCATTTTTGCCCACAGGACTGCCGCATACTGGATGTTTTTCCCTTTTCACACCATTCTTTGTAAACCCTAGAAATGGTTGTGCGTGAAAATCCCAGTAACTGAGCAGATTGTGAAATACTCAGACCGGCCCGTCTGGCACCAACAACCATGCCACGCTCAAAATTGCTTAAATCACCTTTCTTTCCCATTCTGACATTCAGTTTGGAGTTCAGGAGATTGTCTTGACCAGGACCACACCCCTAAATGCATTGAAGCAACTGCCATGTGATTGGTTGACTAGATAATTGCATTAATGAGAAATAGAACAGGTGTTCCTAATAATTCTTTAGGTGAGTGTATATATAATTGGATAAAAAAATAATAATAACTGTGTCCAGGGAGGGTAGTGGATTAATATGGAGCAGTGTAGGGTAGGGAGTTAGGGCCGGGGGGCGGGGGAGGGGGGAATCGGTCTTAGAGGAAGTGCTGTGCAGTCTCTGGCTGCAGTTAATTTCTCATTCATGGGGTTCGTTAGCGCCTTATCACCTGAGGCTCTCCCCGTTAGGCTACTTTCACACTTGCGGCAGTGTGATCCGGCGGGCAGTTCCGTCGTCGGAACTGCCCGCCGGATCCGCCGATCTGCCGCTGACTGAAAGCATTTGTGAGACGGATCCGGGTGTGGATCCGTCTCACAAATGCATTGCAAGGACGGATCCGTCTCTCTGCTTGTCATGCGGACCGACGGATCCGTCTTGTACATATTTTCACATTTTTACCGATCTGCGCATGAGCATGCCGGAACGACGGATCCGGCATTCCGGTATTCTGAATGCCGGATCCGGCGCTAATTCATTCCTATGGGAAAAAATGCCGGATCCGGCGTTCAGGCAAGTCTTCAGTTTTTTTCGCCGGAGAGAAAACCGTAGCATGCTGCGGTTTTCTCTTTTGCCTGATCAGTCAAAACGACTGAACTGAAGACATCCTGATGCAAACTGAACGGATTACTCTCCATTCAGAATGCATGGGGATAAAACTGATCAGTTCTTTTCCGGTATAGAGCCCCTGTGACGGAACTCTATGCCGGAAAAGAAAAACGCAAGTGTGAAAGTAGCCTTAGGGAGGCAGGACAAAGCCGCAAGTTGTTTTCTTTTTTTCTTCTCCCAGGCAGTAGGCAGGGTTAATGGGTACGGCTCGCAGGCCGTAATTTGTGCGGTTGCGGTCACAGGTCATGTTCTTGTGATGAGGGAAACTTTTTGGAGAGGGAGAAAAAAAAAAAAAGGAAGGGGAGAGGTGATATAAAGAGTAAACAACATAAGTTAACATAGTCTCCTTCAATTCTACTCGCTAGTCTTGTTTGCTCACCCTCTTCTTACCGTTGTTTGTGGTTTCCTCCCGGCGTGGTGTGTAATCCAGTGTTGATAGCATAATTGATTGCTTCTAGGTTCAAGCCAGGATCTTGACTTACCTGCCAGGTAGTAGGGGTACACGTCGGGGGGGAGGAGAGAGGTTGCAAGTGTTGTTCATGTCTCATTCGCTGTCCGTTGTTTCGTGTTATATTGTCTCTACAGCTGAAATGTCACGAGCTTCAGATATCGTTGAGGCTTCCGTGGATGAGGATGTTGTGGGAATGTCTGAAGGCGGCAGTATTCCGTCCCTACGTGCATGGACTATCCCTAGGCTTACTACAGAACTAACAAAGAGGGGTATTCCTTTCCGCCAGGAAGGCTGAGTTGTACCGGCTATTGAAAGACTCATTGGCTCCGTGTCAAGATGACGTCTCCATGGCCACGGTGCAAACGTCACTCACCCAGTTACACGTCATGTTGAATATCTTAATGTCGTCCGTTACTAGTATACAAGCAAGGTTGGAGACGGTAGAGTCTTGTGCATCGATCGTTCCTGTCTCTTCTCCGGACCTACCCGTTGCCTCTACATCCGCAACAGGTGGCTGTCGTTCAACGCAGGCCGTTCCCAATGTCTTTCCTGCACATTTTGTTCTGGCCAACATCAAAAAGAATATATTAAAGGGTAGGGATGTTAACCTTGCTTCTTTGCTGATTGCCACCAGGGACTTGTCCGACAGTAAGGTCATTTCCGTGACCACAGGCTCAATCGCAAGTTGACGATCCCCGAATTTGTCATGGCGTTCAGTCTGTTCAGAGATGTGATATGTTCTGTTAGGCTTGATAGGAGGCAAGAACTTGATTTGTACCTTTTCCGAGTCACAGACTTAGGGTATAAGTATGGCGGGTGTTCGTTTTATGATTATCATTGTTCCTTTTCCGCCAAGGTAGCGGCGGCTTTAGAGCAGTTTCAGTTCGTCACAGATTGGTCCAATTTAGACACTGAGTTATTTTGTAAGCATTTTGCTGGTTTGAAAGCCTCTTCCTGTTAGTTATGTCAGTCGATTTTTCACTCAGCTAAGTGGTGCCACAAGTCAGCCAACAGTGCGCCGTCTAACCCTTCTGGTTCGTCGGCCAGACCTCTAGACGTTTTTTTAAGATCTTCCAGCTCAGTTGACAAGTTGGGTCGGCCTATTGTTCAGTAGGGTAGCGCCCAGATTTGTAACAATTACAACTACTTCTTGGTGGGTCATCCTAATCCAGGTTTCGTGGAGTTTTTGATTTCAGGATTTTCTAAAGGTTTTCATACCGGGATGGTCACTGTTCCAGAGTTTACGCACGAATGTAAGAATCTTCAGTCAGCTGGCAAGAATCCTAGCGCCATAGACAAGCTGATAAATGCAGAGTTAGATAGGGGTTTTTTGATCGGTCCTTTTAAGTTTTCCCCTTTCCAGCGGTGGAGAGTTTGTCCAGTAGGGGTGGCCACGGGTAAGTTTAGTAAGAAGGAGAGACTGATCATAGACCTGTCAGCCCCGCATGGTTCCCATGTTCCTAGCCTCAAGTCCCTTATTCCATCAGAGGAAGTGGGTATGAGGTATTGTTCCATTGACCAGGCTATCGCCATTATCATTCGGTTAGGACCCGGAGCAGCATTGTCCAAGGCCGATATCTCTGATGCCTTTAAGTTACTACCTATTACGCCAGCTCTCTGGGAGTGGCACGGCATTAAGTGGAGGGATCGATACTACTTTTCCACAAAACTTACTTTTGGTTCTAAGAACAGCCCGTGGCTGTTCGATCAGTTGGCTCGATCAGTGAATAAAATCCACTGTGAGCACGTCATCCATTACTTGGATGATTTCCTGCTGATCGAGAGGCCAGGGGTCTGGGGAAACTTTTGAGTTGTTTTTCTCAGATGGGCGTCCCTGTATCCCCCAAGAAAGTTGAGGGCCGATCCACAGTCATTACTTTCCTAGGCATAGTGTTAGATTCGGAAAACATGTTAGCCAGATTGCCGTCGGACAAGTTAGTTAGGATCAGGGAAGTCGTTCACAGGTTCTCAGTTACCACCGTGGTCACTAAGGCTGATTAACAGTCGTTACTGGGCATGTTAAATTTTGCTATGAGGATCATCCCGCAAGGCAGGTCATTCATTTCCCGCTTGTTGGCCCTTCTCGCTACTGCTCCAAATCAGGACAGCCCAGTACGTCTGGATAGTCAGGCCTTATCTGACCTACACATGTGGGACCACTTCCTCAGCCAGTAGAATGGGGTGTCCTTGTTTATTCCCGAATTGTCTAACCTGTCTCCAGTAATCTTCTCGGACCCGGCTGCTGGCACAGGTTTTGCTGCTATTTTTGGCACCCACTGGGCCGCAGGTGAGTGGCCAGTTGAGGTTAGACAGATCCCGGGTTTCCTGCAAACCTCAGCACTCTTCGAGCTGTACCCCATAGTGGCGGCCCCTATATATAGGGCAGCCGCTGGACAAATCTCACTGTGTTGTTTGTAACAGACAACGCCGCAGTGGTAGATATTATTACCAGTGGTTTGTCTAAGTCATCACATGTCATGTGTCTCATGAGGCGTCTAGTTCAACTCTCGTTGCAACATAATTTCTGTATTACTAGTACGCATGTACCAGGTTTGCAAAATTTGGCCGCTGGCGCCTTATCGAGGGCTAATTTTCCCCTTTTTTCACAGGTCATGCCAGAGGCGGATGTTACGGGCACTGCTGTCCCTCCCCACGAGTTGCTAATATTGGTTTGACTAGTCATCTGGCCACAGCCCATACCTTATTAGGCGAGTCACTTCTCCGAACACGGCTAGGGCTTACCGCACTGGGTGGGCCGTATATTGCAAATTCCTGGAGAAATGCCCTCAAGGAAAGTCCAGCTTCATCGAGTACATCCTTGCTTTTATAGGTTACTGCCACTCGGAACTTAAGCTATCACACAACACAGTGAAATCCTACCTGTCAGGGGTGCAGCATTTACTTTCCGTTAGTCATCCAGAACGGGGTTCGTTGTTTTCTGTTCATGCAGTCAAAGCAACACTGAGGTGGTTAAGCAGATGTGGCCCAGGAGGCCAGGTACGCAGACAAGCCGTTACTGGTAGGCTATTCCGTAACCTGTCTGACGTTCTGGATAAAAATCCTTTCGGGGTTTTGCCCAGCTTGGTGCTTAAAGCAGCTATTTATTTAGCCTTTTACGGTTTCTTGAGGCCTGGTGAGTTTACTTACCAATAGCAGTAAGTTTGTCACAGTTAGCCAGCTGGTTCCGCATCTTGAGGGTTTCACGTTACTACTGAAGACGTCCAAGACCTCTCAGATGGATCCTCCGATCTAAGTGTCCTACTTCTCCACGTCTCACCGATGGTGCCCTGTCAGAGTTCTTTAGCAGTTGCAGGCAGCCTTAGTAGATCACAGGCCAGATAGTCCACTGTTGCCTTTTGGGGTGTCGCCACTTAGTACTCACCAGTTTGTGTCTCACATACGCTCCTTAGTTGTGAGTCTGTGCTGCGACCCTGCTTCGATTTCAAGTCATTCGTTCCATATAGGAGCGGCGTCCGCGGCCTCCAAAATTCAGGACCAGAATTTCAGCCCAGGAGAAACAGCAGGGGGGCTTCCAGGGAAGAAAATGTAAAGGTCATAAAAAAATAACCTTAGTATATTTATATTGCATATATACTGCAGTAATACTTCATTTGAAATACCCTATTTATTACATAGTAACAGTTTTAAAGCAATTAACCCTCCTAGAGCCCACTGCACTGTAAGGTGATTTTAGCTGGGTTAGCTGCCATATTTTAGAAAGTGATCTCTGGGAGAGATGAGAGTGCATCATTGTGCTGCAAAAATTTTGTCCATAACTACACCTCTCCTTCACTGTCCATTCCCCTTTACACCAATCCAGTGGCCTGAATATGCATTTGGAGGTTCGGGCTAAGTCTGATAATGCAGCATTCTGGCGCTACACACAGTAAACATACATTGAGAGGCTTCTGCTGTGCTCAAGATAGGTATCTGACCACTGGGGCCCCCACCAATTCCAGAGAAGGGGGGTCCTGTGTCCCCTGTTTAAATGTAGCAATGGTTGAGCATGTGCATTACCGCTCCATTCATTCTCTATGGCACTGCTGGAGATAACTAATCACTGTACTCATCTGTCTTCAGCCACCCCATAGACTTGAGGTGTGCATCGACCATTGCTTCATTCAAACAGGGGACACAAAATCTCCAGTTGTTGTGAATGGTGGGTTTCCCAGCCTTCAGGCCCCCACCAAGCTTACATATCCCATATCCCACATTTAATACATAGGAAGTAACTTCTACCTTTTGTGGAACACCCCCAAATTGATTTGATCACCTTATTAGATTGCATAATATAGTTAAATGGGTTATCCGAGAGTTTATCATGGTCGTCATCAATATCTGATCGGTGGGGGTCCGACACCTGGCACCCCCGCCGATCAGCTGTTTGAAGAGGCAGCAGCACTCTGTGAGTGCTTAGGCCTCTTACTAGGCCAGTGACGCCACTGTACATTGGTTGCATGGCCTGGGTGCAGCTCAGTCCCAGGGCCGGGAAGACGGGTAGGTACCCACCTAGGGCGCCACCTCAAGTCATTACCCATAAGAGGGGGCACTATCATGGCTGCACCTGCGCCCTTTCAATCTCATAGCGGCCTGAAGCCTATGAGGCAGTAGAGCAGTGCAAGAGGCCTTGATGATGTCACTGCAACCTCCTGCGCCGGGTCTCGTGTGATCACGTCATTGTGCAAGACCCAGCACAGAAGCGATGATGTCAGGTGGACACAGCAACACAGGCCACGAATCAGAAGAGGTCTGTGGCTTACAGAGCAGATGGCAGGAGTGAGGTAAGTGTTGTTTTTTTTAAACACTAAGCAGTGGCATACTGGGGGAACCAAGGCACTGGCACTGGGGGAGCATTATATACTGGCACTGGGGGCAGCATTATATACTGGCACTGGGGTCACCAAGGCACTGGCACTGGGGGGAGTATTACATACTGGCACAGCAGGAGGAGCATTATAAATATTGGGGGCAATGGTGGCATTATTACTACTGGGGGTAGTGTAGGGCAGGGGCGTTGCTAGGCTAAAACATTTGGGGCCTTGGCCCCTGATGTTTTGTCCCAGGCCCCCAATGTACTGCCTGCCAGATAGATCCAACTGTATTGCCATCCTCAGGACGGCAATATAATTGAATCTAATGCCTTGCAAGAGCTAAAGGACCTGTGATGACATCACAGTCCATGTGATCATTCCTAAAGGCAGTGGTTGAGGGCCTGCGATGATGTCACCATCATGTGACCAGTGCAGGAGAGGATGGCACCCTGCAGTGAAGAGAAGTCCTGGGAAGAAGCTGTGGTGAGGTCTGCTACATGAGGAGAGGTAAGTGAAGGGGTAGATTACTAGTGTGAGAGGCAGAGCAATGTTGGGAGTTGTAGTTATTTAACTGGGACTGTATGTTAGGGCTGAAGTTATTTATGTGAGACAGTGGGGTGGAGTGATGTTATTTACATGGGACTGAACATTGAGGGGTGATGTTATTTACATGGGACTGTATGTTGAAGGTGGCTGGGGAGAGGGTGATGTTGTTTACAAGGGACTGTATTTTGGAGGGGGCTGTAGATAGAGAGGGATGCTATTTACATGGTACTGTATATTGGAGGGGGCTGGAGAGATGGTGTGATGGTATTTACATGGGACTCTATGGCGGACGAGGGAAATAATGTTATTTACATAGGACTGTATGGTGGAGGGGCTGAGGAATTATAATTCCTGAGGACAGTAAACAGAGGAATATAACTACAGGGGGCATTATAAATACTGGGGGCGCTTCAGGGCGAGCATTATAACAGTAGAGGGCAATATAAATACTGGGGGCACTGTGTGGGTATTATAACAGTAGGGGGCGATATAAATACTGGGGCACTTCAGGGTGAGCATTATAACAGTAGGGGGTATTATAAATACTGGGGGCACTGTGGGGACATTTTAAATCCAGGGGACATTAAGAGTTCTTATTACTACTGCGGGCTCTATAGGAGGGAATTATAGATCCACATTATTTCTAATAAGAGCATTATGGGGGGCCTTATTATTACTCAGGGGTCTGTAGATAGCTTTATTACCACTGGGATAATAATAGGTGGGCCTTATTTCTACTGGGAGCTCTGTGAGGACATTATTAATACTGGAGGGCTCTTCTACTAATGGAGGCACTCTTGGGGAGCACTATCACTGTTGGGGGCACTGTAGGGGCAGGATTACTAATAAGGGCATTCTAGAAGGGAATTACTATTGGTGTGACTATGAGGAGTACTATTAATATTGGGGACACTCATTTTTCTTCAGGATAGTATTTGGGGGTACAGAAAAGAAGCTAAGATGTCCGTGTGTCACACTCTGCAGAGACGAGGCGCGGCTGAGAGAAGTGTCCGGACCGAATGGAGAAGATGATGACAGAGAAGATTTACATCAGAGGAGACGTCACCTGGGAGGCACTGGATGTGAAAGGTACATGCTGCTGTATAGCAAGTACAGTAAAATGTCTTCAATGCTAGTGTTTGCAGGGAGAGGGGTTTGGGGGGGAGGGGGCGATTGGTTGACTTAGAGAATTGGGCAATATTCATTTGGGCTTGGACCCCGGATCTTTTAAGACCCTAGCAACGCCCCTGCTGTAGGGACATTATTATTATTGGTCACATTATGGAGAGCATTGTTAATCTGAGAACTCTTGGGGAGTATTGTCACTATTGTGGCACTATTACTAATCAGGACAGTCTGGGTGGGATCTGTATTGTAGTGTCCCACATACAGTCAGGTCCATAAATATTGGGACATCGACACAATTCTAACATTTTTGGCTCTATACACCACCACAATGGATTTGAAATGAAACAAACAAGATGTGCTTTAACTGCAGACTGTCAGCTTTACTTTGAGGGTATTTACATCCAAATCAGGTGAACGGTGCAGGAATTGCAATAGTTTGCATATGTGCCTCCCATTTGTTAAGGGACAAAAAGTAATTGGACAATTGGCTTCTCAGCTGTTCCATGGCCAGGTGTGTGTTATTCCCTCATTATCCCAATTACAATGAGCAGATAAAAGATCCAGAGTTCATTTCCAGTGTGCTATTTGCATTTGGAATCTGTGGCTGTCAACTCTCAAGAAGAGATCCAAAGAGCTGTCACTTTCAGTGAAGCAAGCCATCATTAGGCTGAAAAAAAATAAAAACATCGGAGAGATAGCAAAAACATTAGGCCTGGCCAAAACAACTGTTTGGAACATTCTTAAAAAGAAGGAACGCACCGGTGAGTTCAGCAACACCAAAAGACCCGGAAGACCACGGAAAACAACTGTGGTGTATGACCGAAGAATTCTTTCCCTGGTGAAGAAAACACCCTTCATATCAGTTGGCCAGATCAAGATAACACTCTCCAAGAGGTAGGTGTTTGTGTGTCAAAGTCAACAATCAAGAGAAGACTTCACCAGAGTGAATACAGAGGGTTCACCACAAGATCCTCAAAAACAGGAAGGCCAGATTAGAGTTTGCCAAATGACATCTAAAAAAGCCTTCACAGTTCTGGAACAACATCCTATGGACAGATGAGACCAAGATCAACTTGTACCAGAGTGTGGGAAGAGTATGGAGAAGGAAAGGAACTGCTCATGATCCTAAGCATACCACCTCATCAGTGAAGCATGGTGGTGGTAGAGTCATGGCGTGGGCATGTATGGCTGCCAATGGAACTGGTTCTCTTTTATTTATTGATGATGTGACTGCTGACAAAAGCAGCAGGATGAATTCTGAAGTGTTTCGGGCAATATCATCTGCTCATATTCAGCCAAATACTTCAGAACTCATTGGACAGCACTTCACAGTGCAGATAGACAGTGACCCAAAGCATACTGCAAAAGCAACCAAAGAGTTTTCTAAGGGAAAGAAGTGGAATGTTATGCAATGGCCAAGTCAATAACCTGACCTGAATCCGATTGAGCATGAATTTCACTTGCTGAAGACAAAACTGAAGGGAATTCGGAATTTGGAATTTCTTAAATGATCCTGAGGGTTATGGAACAAAAAAGTCAAGTGGAAGACCCAAAAAAATTTCATCAGCACTGAGCCGGAGGATCCAATTGGCTGTCCGTCAAGACACTGGACAATCCTCGACCCAAGTTAAGGCCCTTACTGGTGCTGACTGCAGCCCCATAACCATCAGACGGCATCTGAGACTGAAGGGCTTCAAAAACAAAAAACGTCTTCAAAGACTCCTTGTATGCAGGTGGGGGCATCATAGTTTGGGGCTGCTTTGCTGCGTCAGGGCCTGGACGGATTGCTATCATCGAAGGAAAAATGAATTCCCAAGTTTATCAAGACATTTTTCAGGAGAACTTAAGGCCATCTGTCCACCAGCTGAAGCTCAACAGAAGATGGGTGTTGCAACAGGACAACGACCCAAAGCATAGAAGTAAATCAACAACAGAATGGCTTAAACAGAAGAAAATACACCTTCTGGAGTGGCCCAGTCAGAGTCCTGACCTCAACCCGATTGAGATGCTGTGGCATGACCTCAAGAAAGCGATTCACACCAGATATCCCAAGAATATTGCTGAACTGAAATTACTCCTGATCGTTGTACACGTCTGATCTGCAACTACAGGAAACGTTTGGTTGAAGTTATTGCTGCCAAAGGAGGTTCAACCAGTTATTAAATCCAAGGGTTCACATACTTTTTCCACCTGCACTGTGAATGTTTACATGGTGTGTTCAATAAAAACATGGTAACATTTAATTCTTTGTGTGTTATTAGTTTAAGCAGACTGTGATTGTCTATTGTTGTGACTTAGATGAAGATAAAATCACATTTTATGACCAATTTGTGCAGAAATCCATATCATTCCAAAGGATTCACATACTTTTTTTTTGCAACTGTAGGTTAGCACACAGGAAGAGACAGGAGATTAGAAATGGAAGTTTAGGAGTGAGTAGTTAAGGCTACTTTCACACTAGCGTTCGGGTGTCCGCTTGTGAGCTCCGTTTGAAGGCTCTCACAAGCGGCCCCGAACGGATCCGTCCAGTCCTAATGCATTCTGAGTGGAGGCGGATCCGCTCAGAATGCATCAGTCTGGCAGCGTTTGTCCTCCGCTCCGCTCAGCAGACGGACACCTGAACGCTGCTTGCCGTGCGGAGGCAAACGGATCCGTCCAGACTTACAATGTAAGTCAATGGGGACGGATCCGTTTGAAGTTGACACAGTATGGCTCAATTTTTTTCAAATGGATCCGTCCCCCATTGACTTTCAATGTAAAGTCAAAACGGATCCGTTTGCATTATCATGAACAAAAAAAAAAAAAAAAAATTTTTTTGTTTTTGTTTTTTTGTTCATGGTAATGCAAACGGATCCGTTCTGAACGGATCTAAGCGTTTGCATTATAGGAGCGGAACCGTCTGTGCAGATACCAGACGGACCCGCTCTGAACGCAAGTGTGAAAGTAGCCTTAGAGGAGAGGAGAGGAGACAGGCTTGGCTCTGTCCTCTGGGCCTTGCCCCAGAGAGTGAAGCTACTTCAGCCCATGTAGTTCAAGCCTAGGACTTATTGATCCATAACTGTAATATCCCTACTAGGAACCCTTCCGGGGATTTAGGGAATAATTACTGTATCTACTGCAACCTCTTCGAAGAATGGAGCAGAGGGTTTGCCTGCCGTAAGGGAGACCGCCCTTGGGTTGCTGGATTATTGAACTATAGACTATTGACAAAGAAAGATAACTGCCGTTTATCAGGTTTTAGTCACCTTTGCACTAGGTGGAGAGTTTTTAAGCTACAGGCTGCCCACCATAACCAAGGACAGAAAGGCCTTCTGTCAGAATACTTACTTACAGAGGATCTAAACTACTATTGAAAGGCTGAGTAACAAAAGCAAGATCAGGAACCAAGTACAAGTAAGATCATCACTTCTATACAGTACAGTGGAGCTGGAACCTATACACACCACCTTACTAAGCCTGGTATGGGAATTTACAGCTTTACCATCTGTATTTATGACAAAGTGCTGCTAATGGATGATGATCATTCCACTCCATCTCCTCGTTGCACCTAGCGGTGATGGTGTCACAAACTCAACACAGGAGCCCAGCCACCAAAGCACCCTAAGCATATCCATTACCATCAAGGGCACCTCAACTTCCATCTGGCTGGTGTTCCCTGCAATAGAGAGTGCCCCGGAGGATTTAGTGCTGTTTTCCCATCCACTGCAGCCAGCCCCAGGGGACAACTGAACTGTGAGTACTACTATCCTTGGCACCTCATCACTAGTACACTCACCACACATCACCCCTAGGGTGTTGGAGGCGGCTGGAGAGGAGGTGATGTTATTTACATGGGACTGTGGGGTGGAGGGAGGATTATAACTGCAGGGGGCACTGCAGATCCAGGGGACATTATAGGCGGTCTTATTACTACTGGGGGCTCTATAGGAGGGTCTTATAGATCCGTCTTATTTCTACTAAGCGCACTATGGGGGCCTTATTACTACTGAGGGGTCTGTAGGGAGCTTTATTACCACTGGGGGAACAATAGGGGGCCTTATTTCTACTGGGGGGCTCTGTGAGGGTATTATTAATATGGGAGGGCTCTTCTAATAATGGGGGCATTGTTGAGGAGCATTATCACGGTTGGGGCAGTGTTACTAATGAGGGCATTCTAGAAGGGGATTACTATTGGTGGGACTATGAGGAGCACTATTACTATGGGGGGCAGTAATGTTTCTTCAGGATAGTATTTGGGGGTATTGGGAGGGGGGGCAGGGGCGTAACTAAAGGATCATGGGCTCCGGTGCAAGAGTTCAGCTTGGGCCCCCCTTCCCTCAGTGCTTTGTGTGTCTTCTTATGCAGCACAAGTGTCTTTGGGCCCCTTCATGCTCCTGGGCCCGGTAGCGGCTGCTACCTCTGCACCCCCTATAGCTACACCCCTGGGGGGGGACAGCAAGCAGCAGGATAACACTGTGGGGACTACAGTTGGGGGATAATAATAGAATGTGAGGAAGCTAAGATGTCTGTGTGTCACACTCTGCAGAGACGAGGCGGCTGAGAGAAGTTGTCCAGACCGAGTGGAGAAGATGATGAGAGAGAAGATCTACAGAGAAGATGATGACAGAGAGCAGACGTCACCTGGAGGCCCTGGATGTGACAGGTAAGTGCTGCTGTATAGCAAGTACAGCAAAGTGGGGGGGGGGGGGATCCAGGGGGCCCAAGTAAATTCTTGCCCAGGGTCCCATCAACATTAAAGACGGCCCGGCCAACAACAGCTGAAGTACAACTGCCTCCACAGAAGATATAAGGAAGTGACCACACCCAGTCAGGGAGTTAACCCTTACAGCACCAGACAGAGGGAGGCTACAAGTTAAAGGGGAAGTGCATACACAAGCATACCCAACACGTTACCACCGGCGACAGCATGCGTGGCAACCATGTCACGGCAATCACCCAGAAGGCCGAGACACTGCCACTGCATGCTCTCACAGCCAATACATATGTCTTGCCTTCCAGGCTTACTCACAATTTCCAAGCGGGGTGGAGCCGTATAGTAACACAACTCTGGGGTGTTACAGATAGATAGAAGTTACAATAGCCTGAATGTGACCAGAGTTAATACCTCACCAAGAGCCTGTTATTAGGATTATAGATAGAACTAAATTGTGATGTCCTTTGAATGGATTACACCTACTGCTTTGCATTGCAACAATCTGTACACTTACCCAGGCTCAGACTGGGCCAAAGGGGTACAGGTGAATCCCCCGGTGGGCCCCTGAGCAAGGTAGGCCCCCTAGTCTCCCCCACCCTGCACAAGTGGCACATAACACAGTAGATTTACTGCACTACATACATATATATTTATTGTACAGCGCCTCAACCAGCCTTTGCTAATATAAAAAACACATCTTGCTGCTGTGTGATCAGGTAATTTTTGAATGTCTCTATAGGATGGGCCCCCAAAATAAATTTTACTGGTAGGCTCTAGGCAACCCAGTCCGACACTGCACCTACCTCAAGGCAAGTGATTCTCAGTAAATGTTCCATTTCTTTATTCAAACGGACTCCTCTTTATTTTACCACCTGCTTTGCACCCAAGGGTGCTGGTGTCACGAACCTCAGGGACCCTGCCTTCCTTGCACCTAATACCCATACCACTAAGGGCACCTCAACCAACATCTGGCAGGAGATCCCTTAACACCAGAGTGTGCCCCGAAGGAATCCGTTGCCTTCCTTCCCATCACTGCACGCCGGTCCAGGGAGCTGCAGAAACATGAGTACACCCATCAGGCTACTACACTCACACATTGCCCCTGAGGTCCTGGTCACTGCACTCCTGCCTGTTATGGTCTGGAGTCTGGACCAGATGGAAAAGAAAAGGAAAGTGAAGAATCTGGAAGTCGTGGGTCTGGCCTTTGCTGCCTCTTTTAAATGTGTTTAAACTTAAAGAGGACCTTTCACCGATTCTTACCCTATGAACTAACTATACAGATATGTAGAGCGGCGCCCGGGGATCTCACTGCACTTACTATTATCCCCGGGCGCCGCTCCGTTCTCCTGCTATGTCCTCCGGTATCTCCGCTCACTAAGTTATAGTAGGCGGAGATACAAGTCCCTAAGTTATGGTAGGCGGAGTCTGCCCTAGCGCTGGCCAATCGCAGCGCAGAGCTCACAGCCTGGGAGGTTATTTTCTCCCAGGCTGTGAGCTCTGCAATGCGATTGGCCAGCGCTAGGGCAGACTCCGCCTACCATAACTTAGGGAACGAAGATACCGGAGGACATAGCAGGAGAACGGAGCGGCGCCCGGGGATAATAGTAAGTGCAGAGAGATCCCCGGGCGCCGCTCCACATGTATGTATACTTAGTTCATAGGGTAAGAATCGGTGAAAGGTCCTCTTTAATAAATGTAACTTTTAATTGATTTGGGGGTGGGGGTGCAATTTGCCAGCTCCACCTAGGGCACCGAAATACCTCGATCTGGCCCTGCTCATTCCTGTTCAAGTGAAAGGGCCTGAGCTACATACCAAGCACAACCACGATCCAATGGATGGCACTGTGCTTGGTAAGCTGTGAGGAGGCCATGGCGGTCATGGGAATTCCTGTGAGTGCAACGGGCTCTTCAAACAATTGATCGCAGGGGTGATGGGCGTTGGCCCCCCACCAATGTGGTATTAATGACCTATCCTGAGAATAGGCCATCAATATAAAAATCCCAGAGAACCCCTTTAAAGGAACATTCCAGACAAATTTATGTACTGGGTTATACCTGGTGCTGGACCTTAGGGGGCGCCGCCCCCTCGGGCAATTCAGTAGGTTTGGAGGGCTCCTTTAACTGATCTGGGAACCCTATTTATAGATAGGAAAGATTTCTATCCTTCTTCTTTATACTTTACAAGTATTTAATTTCAATTACTAATATACAAAAGAAATAAAAGGCGGCACTCGATGGTCTCGAAGCATTTTTCTAACCTTCCCAAGAAACTATAATGCAAAATCATGTCATTAGCTGTAAATTGCTTATGATTAATGAAAAAAATTAAGTTACAAATAGGAAACAATACTTAATCTCCAGGTAGGACATGTTCAGCAGAACGTCGCTGCCGCCTCCGCCGCCGCCTATTCTAAAGACCTTGCGGCAGAGGGCGGAGAAGAGAGGTAATTTACAATTATAAGCACCATTTTGCTGGCTGTTTAATGGCACCGCTCTAAGAATATGAGACCCTGTAGCTGCTATACTGATACACAATACCATGGGGAGAAGAGCTTTAATAGTAGCAATTAATGATTCTGGCAACTGTCCTCTGGAGCTCCATTTGAAGCCTTTGCACTGAGTATGTGATCTTGCATATTTATAATTATACCTGTGCAAATGTCATCTCTATAGAATGTAACAGAAAAAAAAAAAAGTTTGATTTTTGCAAACTCTAAACGGTTTCTTTTAGTAAATATTACCTTGAAATGTGTCTGTAGCTTGTAATGAGAAGAACAAAGTGTCTCCTAATAGGTGGTAATGTTACCCCGTGCAGGAGAGAAGAATCGCTCTGTCGTCTTATGCAAATCACCCCTAGATTGTAAGAAACTCAGGAATGAATGCGAAGTGTGGCAAACAGCAGAATAATTCATTGTATATATTTTGCAGTTAGGAAGGATTGGCTGCTGGCTTATCTTTGCTTTACCTTTAAGGAGCCTTAAAGGGAACCTGTCACCTAAAAAACACCTCACAAACCACCAGCATTACCTTAAAGTAGCCAGCAGTATGTTTCTAAAGATCCTTTTCTTCCTCCAGCCAGATGCACCAAAATCTTGAAAAACGAACTTTAATCCCCTGCACGCGCTATGTAACAGCAGAGTTTGAAGTCAAGGGGGCAGCGGCCTTCTCGCTTCAAGTCAGGATAACCACCACCCCCCCCTGCCCCTTCACCACTGATTGACAGCCGTGCACGTAAACGTCCTGACGCGCACTCACACTCGGGAGCCTGCAAATTGAGCCGCTAAAAACTACCTAACAGTGGTATATAGCAATGTATAGGCACGTTAATAGAGACTTCAGGGCGCATGTGTGAGACTTTGGCCAGCTTTGCTGAACAGCCGAAAACTATCGGCTGTCAATCAAAAGCGAAGGGGCAGGGAAAGGGGGCATGGTTATCTTGACTTAAAGCGAGAAGGCCGCTGTCCACTTGACTTCAAACTCTGCTGTTACATAGCGCGTGCAGGGGATTAAGGTTCATTTTTCGAGATTTTGGTGCATCTGGCCGGAGGAAGAAAAGGATCTTTAGAAACATATTACTGGCAACTTTAAGGTAAAGCTGGTGGTTTGGGAGGTGTTTTTTTAGGTGACAGGTTCCATTTAAAGGGAGTTTCCAAACCACCCATGCCAGAGGTGCACACTTGCATTACATGAAATATTTTCACATTGGGTGGTATAAGGGTTAAAGGGGTTGTCTGAGTTATTTTTTTGTTCTTTATATGTTTCTAATCAAATTTAACAGCTTTACCATGAACTTACTGCATCTGTAGTTGCTCCTTTCTCAGATTTCACTGAGGGTCACATAACCTGTGATGTCAGCTTCTCTCCCTGCTCTGATAATGATTCGTGCACAAGCCTGAGAGAGCAGATATGAGTCAGACCTCGCTGTGCTGGCCACGCCCCCCTGCACTGCTGGCTGCTGCTTATTGGTCTCTCCCTGGATTCTTAACCCCTTTAGCAGCACAGACTCAGGGCTGAAAGCTTTACTGAGTAGCTGTAGGCATTGAGGAGACAAATGCTGGGCACAGGAGCTGACAGAAGAGTTCTGCAGATCATTGCACAACAGGTAGGAGGAAGATCCTGTGTGTATCAGCAGTGTCATTGTACAGCTGGGACTTGTAGTCCTACACATACAACATGCTGCTGAGTCTCCCAGCAGGCAGATATGTCACTCAGGTCAGACTTATTCATTCCCTTTGCAGAGCAGAGGGAGGGGTAGAGATTGTTGTTATTGCAGGTAAACAAAGGGCCAGAAAAGAACCAAGGAAATTAGGAAAAATATTATTTTTTACCTAAAACTTGCTTAGCTCAGTTATTTATTGCTCATATATATTTTTTTTCATAACTCGGACAGCCCCTTTAATAACTGCTCCTGTCATACTCCTGGTGGTCTAGAGTGATTAGAGGTAAATATCTAGTATCTCTGGTGGCCTGGCATCAGGCTCGAACTGGCCCACAGGGGTACAGGGGAATCCCCCAGTGGGCCCCTGAGCAAGATGGGCCCCTAGTTTTCCACCTTTGCACAAGTAGCACATAACACATTAGATTTACTGCACTATATACACATATTCAATGTACAGCACTTCCACTGGCCTATGTTTATATAAAAAAACTTGTTAGATTATTTATTATACTTGAATGTATATGTATGGTGGGCCCCCAAAATAAATTTTACAGGTGGGCCCTAAGTAAACCAGTCCGACACTGCCTGGCATGATGGGGAGGTTAACACTGATACTATCTATTGTGGGGACTCGCTCTGGTAGACAGGAGTATAGAGACAACAACAAGTTCTTTGGATCAAACAAGCAGTCACAAAACAAGCAGTCATAATCAAACAAAAAGTCACCTTCCGGTGTTGGTGTCTGCCTCAAAGAGTCCTTGCTGATAGCTGCACCAACCTGTTTTCACACCAAACAGGTAGCAAGCCTTTATGCAGACACAAGGCTCCAGATCCTAACACGGAGACATCGCTTCTGAGCCCAGCTGCCTATTTAAGGACAGCCAGGTGCTGCCAAAACCCGGACCGACATTTATAATCTGGTCTGATATTTGACCTCACCTGGCTGTAAATCAGCCCATTTATAAGGCAAGAAATCCCACTTATTAAACCTGACAGGGCACACCTGTGAAGTGAAAACCATTTCAGGGGACTACCTCTTGAAGCTCATCAAGAGAATGCCAAGAGTGTGCAAAGCAGTAATCAAAGCAAAAGGTAGCGACTTTGAAGAACCTAGAATATGACATATTTTCAGTTGTTTCACACTTGTTTGTTATGTATATAATTCCACATGTGTTAATTCATAGTTTTGATGCCTTCATAGTCATGAAAATAAAGAAAACTCTTTGAATGAGAAGGTGTGTCCAAACTTTTGGTCTGTACTGTATATATCTATCAATTCATTTAATTCTATCTATCTATCTATCTATCTATCTATCTATCTATCTATCTATCTATCTATCTATCCATTTCATTATTTTATCTTTTTCTCATCTTCCTTCCTTATTACTTTATTTCTTATCTATCTATCAATCTATGATCATTCTATCTCATCTATCTAATTATCTATCTATCTATCTATCTATCTATCTATCTATCTATCTATCTATCTATCTATCTATCTATCTATTTATCTATCTTTACTCATTTCTTTGGACAAACCTGTAAAGCTGTGGATTTTCCTTTGGAAAGAAGCTCACTTGGCGACCACACTCCATGTATCTGCTCTCAGATGTTTTCGTGGCCACATCTTTTGCCAGATGCTGTTGAGCGTAGTTTTCCCACAAATGTTTCTTGTTATGGACGTGAGCCACACATTGTTTATTGCCTTGGGGAAGAATCCCCTTCTTGCACAGTCTGTTGGATAATACGTACACTGTGGAAGATTTTTGTTTTTGTCTACGCCAAGAAGCCTGCAGACGCCTTAGGGAAGAGTATTTTCGTTTTCCCATCCATCAGTTCATTCATCTCCTGGTCGTCCCTCACGTCAGACACATTTGCAAACAAAGAAAAGGGAATTACATTGTATTTATAAGCTTTGCAGCTCCGGCGCTTGACAATCCACCTTTGAGGAGTCGGGGAGCGTCAGACCTCGGAGAGGACATCTATAATGCACCATTAGTCTTTGTGTGAATTAGCCAGTCATGTATCAAGCTGCTCATTAGATCTTCTCCTGTCTGGACTATTTACCATCACTGGCATCCTGACTGGTCCTAATCATCTGCTGCCACTCAGCCTTAATCAGCCATTGACTCTCCTGCCATGCACACATCCTGGCACTTGCAATTATCGACCGTCAAAGTTACCAGAATTCCCCAACTTTTTGTTGCAACCTTCGCCTTATCTTATTTCTTCCTGTTCCACTTTATATATACATAATGTATTTTCTTATTGCATTTTAACCCCCTGTGGACTGAGGAACGATTTTATACATTGCAGCAGGTAATATATAAAGATTACGGGATATTGAAGATTTATCCAACCGCTGGGATCCCGACTAGTCCCTAGTTCCCTGCAACGGCGAACTGGGAACTTAAAGTGGTCCTGGAAACCTAAAAGTGGCCCCATATTGTAGGCTAGTTTAAATTGACAGAAGGAGGTGCAAAATAAGTAGGCAGGTCCAGCAATACTGTAGTGCAGCACAAGATAACGCCCCTGCGGAACCAAATACCATAGGGCAGCACGAAATATCACCTTCCCTCTAGTATTCAAGTATATTCCTGTTCTAAGGATGATGATGCAGTTGAATTCAGGAGGATGCCTGCGGCTGATGGCCAGATGTGTAAGTATATGATGCTCCTAGCATTAAATAATGTTAAGAGCATCAGATTGTTATGTACTTGGCCAGTTGCCAGGAGAAGAGTACAGGCGGCCCCCTGGGCATTAGGCCACTGGGAGATTTCCCTGTAGGACCTATGGCCAGTCTAATCCTGGTTCCCTGTTCCTCGTCTTCTCATCTGCTACTACAATTAGTCCTAGCAATCACGTAGGGGGTGCATCCTAGCAATCATGTAGCAGGTGCATGGAGCTGGGTTTCAGTAGCCATGACTGGGAATGTGTCATCTGAAAATATTTTTTTATGGTAAACATACAGGCTGGCATTTTATTTTTTTATGTCGTATTAAGGTCGCAGATTGTGTCGCAAAGGTGCTTTGCAACAAAGTATGTGCTTTTACCTTGCTCGCGCCACTTTTCCAGGGGCAGGGAAGAGGGCCGGCCAGCCCGTCACATTCATCATTTTCCACGCCAGTTTATGGAGTGGAAATAGCCTTAAGCTACTCCAGCAAGGCACTGTATATTTTTTAGAATTTTTGGCGATTTGTTATTTTAATTTACCATGGCACTATCTATATTTAAAAAATAAAATATCCTAAAATTCTGCAGTTTTCACACTGACCACTAGCCCTAAAATATGTCAAGACTTCTGGTTCTTTGAGGGCAGCCGCATGGTCCATAGACACAATGAACAAGATTTTTCTAGGCATGCCCTGTGACCTGTGCAGAGGTCAGGAGGGAGCAGATAAGCTGTGATATCACCTATTGTGAATGGAGGATCCTGTGTTATCTATACAGAGGTGATATCTGTCATTGAAATTCTGCCTATGGTGATAATGAGATGACTGCGGCAGAAATATGCCTAATACAGACGTATTTCTGGTTGAGACTTTTTAATGACACTTTTCAGGCACAAGGGAGATGATGATAAATCTCCCCCTTTAACCCTAAAAAAAACATTGAAAAGTACAGAAAATGAAAAAAAAAAAAGTGATTACATGGCTTAATAGTTTTGTAGGGATCGTTTCCATTGTTTTGCACATTAATGGTAGTAAAATAAATGTATAATTGGTATTATAAAAAATCCTGGCCCCTTTATTGTTTTTGATGGTCCTTGGACATGCTTACATTGTGGCTGCAGCCCTGTCTGTCCCTGAGCATGGAGTACAGCCCCCATGGTGGACCGCATGATCTTCCCACATGAATGTCTCATACAAAATTCAACCAGGGGCGGATCTATGACATTTAGCAGTCGGGTGACTGCTGTACAGAACTGGCCAGGCTCCATCATGGCAACATGACAACAGACAGGAAAACTGGAAGGTCAGGGGCATAGATACCATGATGCGGGTCCCTTAAGGAAAGGGGGTCTAGCCCAGTTCTCCCATCTCTTTGCTACTGGAACCTGTGCTGGAGTTTTCACTGTAAAGGAACTTTATTGCAAGCAAATGATGGGGTAGGAATTGGATATGAAGGGGGCAACAAACACCTCTATTTGCCCTAGAAGAGGCGGGTCCCTAACTTATAACCATGGCTATGCCGTCTACCATGAGACTATATAAATTTTTGGATTATCTGCGACTACAGAACTTAAACAGTTGCTGAGGTGTCTATTTAGATGTAGCAGAGCTACGTTTGTCACTTATCCATTTTCATAGATAGTTTGAACCTTGTTCCACCCGACGGCCCCCTGCCACCTCCAGACAAGGCATCGTCAGTGTACATCTGTACATTATCATAAGGCTTTAGCAGTTCCACGGAACGTAGATTTCTGCTTGAACAATCGCTCGGCATCAGGAGAGCAGCGTTTTTGTCAGATATTTATACAAACTTCCCCCTTTTTTCCTCCTGGGTGTTTTGATCTCCTTTAGTTTTCCACTTCTGACTATCATGTTGTAAAACCCATCCATAAATTTCTGAAACCTATCTCTATAAATCTCTCTTTTTCCCCAAGTCCCTAAACTGTCTCTGCAAGTAAAAATGTCCTTCTTTAACCTTTCCGTATTTTTCTGTGATGCCAGATTTTTTTCGCCTCTCAAAGCTATTAACTTATGTCCTCCTTTCTGCGGATAGCGATGTGTATTACACTAGAGAGTGCGGAAGCCGTTTGCTGTGTTCTCGGTTGCAGCCTGTAAGTATTGCACATATTTGTCTCATATTCATATATAGCCAGGAAAAGCACATTGCACCGAATAAATAATGCCGTCTGCAAAGGACTCCGTATGGCTCATACCTACAGAGGGTTTCCAATATTAAATGGATGTTTTAAAGTCTACACAATGCTTCTCTGTCTGCTGTCCTTAAACAGTTAATCATGCCTGCACAAAGGCATATACGCTATACCGCCATATCACTTATTCTATAAGCAATATTACATGGACCTTGACAAGTAATATGTAAGTGAGGCATTTGTAGCTAGAACTAAAAAGTTCTTAAGATTTGCTTGATAGTGTTATGAAAGGATAAATAGTAGTGTTTGTAGTCTGTTACCATGGAAACACATTGGCCCAAGAAGGAGCTGTGTACGTAAACGGTCTGATATTTTTTAGGTAAGACTACTTACTGAGTTCCTTCATTTTTCATAGTAGATGCAATGAGGCAATACAAAAAATTTGTTGCAAAGTCAACATGGCGGGTCTAGTGCCATGTTATTTTTTAAAACACTGCTCCTATTCCAACTTCTAAAACCAGGAAGAACAATGAGAGTAGCAGATCCTTTATTCATTTCAGTAGATCCTGCTCTACCGCTTGTATGAAGTAAGTAACAGAGCCAGTCACTGATTCTGGATGGATCATTCTAAACAATGGCGTAATAACGTCATTAAGAATGAAGGATGGAAAAAAGGAAAGAAGCAAAAGGACAAAAAGAGGCAAAGAAGGAATGAAAGAAGGAAAGAACAATGGAGATAAAGAAGGAAAGGAGGAAACATGAAAAGATGGATAGAAAGAATGAAAGAAGGAATGAAAGAAAAAAGGAAAGAAAGAAAAAAAGGGAAGGAGGAAGCAGTGGGAGAAAGGAAGAAAAGAAAGAAAGAAGAAGAAAAGCACAAAGGAACAAAAGGAACGAAAGAAAGAAAGTAGGAAAGAAAAAGGGAAAGGAGGAAAAAGGAAAGAAAGAAGAAAGTAAAGAATAAAAGACACAAAGAAAGAAAAAGGAAAGCAAGAGGCAAAGATGGAAGACGGAACGATGGAAAGAAAACAAGACGTAAGGAAGAGAAGAAAGAATGAAGTAAGTAAACAAGGAAGGAATGAAGGCAGTAAAGAAAGACGCAAAGAAAGAAAAAGGCAAGGATGTAAGAAGGAAGGAAAGAAAGCAAGACGTATGGAACGGAAGAAAGAATGAAGTAAGTAAACAAGGAAAGAAAGAAGGCAACAAAGAAGGAAGGAATGAAAGGTGAGAAAGAAAAGAAGGAAAGGAAGTCATGAAAGAAAGAAGGGAAGAATGAAGTAAGAATAAAGAAAGAAAGAAAAAGAAAGGAAAGAAAGGGGAAAAAGAAAGGAGGAAAGAAGGAAAGAAAGAAGTAAAGAATCAAGAAGCAAAGAATGAAAAAGGAAAGAAAAAGGTAAAGATGGAAAAAGGAAGGAAAAAAAGAAGGAATGAAGAGAAGAAAGAAGGAAAAGAGGATACAAGGAGAGGAAGGAAATAAAAAAGAAATGAGATAGTATTTAGTCCCCCACAGTCCTTCACAGCAGGCAGAGAGGTAACAGAAGGCGGCGTACAGTAACTTTGAATACAGCTCAGGATTTCAGTGGACATGAGATAACTCAAGATTAGTACAAGAGGAGCAATGTAAATGACGGAACGATTTGGCTCAGTTTAAGAATTTCTATGCAAGGAAATACCACAAAATAATGTTTGCTAATTAAAATGCACTGTGAGTCTTATTTGACGGCAGTTAAGGTAAATTTGTTTAATACTTTGAGGGAAATGATTAGCAATAAATACAGGAAACGCCCAATGTTACATCTGTATTCCGGATGCCACAGATCTGCTGTTAAAGCCCCATTTACCATTTATCATATCTGCCTTAAGGTAACCTGCTGCCGCTGAGCTCATTCTGGGGCGATATGTGAAACATTTCTACATTCTGGTTTTCAAGAGCATTTTAAATCAGAAATTCTTATAGTTCAATGAGGAGCATAAGGGGTAATAAGAGTTTTCAATTGCCCCCACTCCGGACCATTATGCACTACTGCATATAGAAGTATAGATTGTGCACAGTGTGGCAGATTTATTTATACGCTGCACAGAGGAGGCAGCATGGTGGTGGCCACTGTTGCAGCACTGGGGTCCAGGTTTCACTAAAGGCTCAGGCACATTGACATGAAGCCTGTAGAGCTCCAGTACCATACGGCCTTTGTGCACTGCCATACATTGTCCATTGTGTAGGGCGATATTCCCCAGTAATGTTCCTGGTGGAGAATACCCCCAGTGCTTATTTATGACTTATTTATGTCCAACAGAAGAAAAAGCTTACCTTTTCCTCCATATGAAATCGTAAGGATACATGAGCAGTGGAGGACTGGCCATAGACCCTACAGGGAAACTTCCCAGTGGGCCGACACTCAGGGGACCACTTGGGCCCTCCTCACAGCCACCAGCCATGGCAAGAAATTATTCAATGCTCTCCTCCTGACTCCTATATTAAACTTAGGACAGAAGGAGGCAGCTGGCACTGGCCACCACAGAGGGGCAGTTTTTGGGGCACTATTTTGTGAAGCACTTTGATAATTGGCTTCGCTGGGGTGGTATTATGTGCCACAATATGACAGTGCTGGCCCTGCCTACTTGTGTTCACCCTGCCTTCTGTCAATTTGGGCCCACTACAAAATAGGGCCACTTTTATTTATTTTTTATTTTTTCCAGGGCCACTTTAAATATCCAGTTCATGCACCTCTGTGGAAGCCCAATTATGACTCTGAGTCAAGCAGAAGTCTCAATTCAGGACTTTTTTTTTTTTACCATCATGCATAACTGCTGTTTGTGCCCATAGAAATGTATTAGGACGGAGCAAAACAGAATACCTCTTAAAGGGTTACGTTTTGCATTCCGTCCTAAAATTCCATTATATAACCCTCTTATAACGGGACTGCATAATGGAATTACGAACGCTGATGTGAACCCGCCCTAGGTAGTATAGTTGAGATGCTCCAGTTTTGACTCACATTCCAAAAAGTGATTGATTGGATTTCTATAAAATTGGATCTAGTAGGTGTGTGTGTTTGAAATAAAGAAATGAAAGGGGCTTTCCGAGATTTTTATACTGATGACCTATCCCCCTCTGATTAGTGGGGGAGCGACACCCAACACTCCCGCCGATCAGCTGTTTGAGAAGGCACTGTGAATGGCTGTGCGCGATACCAACCACGGCCACTATAAAATGTATACAAAACAGCTGATCAGCGGGGGTCCTGGGTGTCGGACACCCACCGATCCAGAGGTGTCATGGTCTTACCTGCTTGCTGCTCTCCTTCGTTTGACATGTGCTGGCGGCCATCTTGGTTTCTTGTAGCCTTCCACCCTGCGGCTCCTCCTTCCCCTGGGAGGAGCTGGATGCCTAGCTCATATATATAGGAGGTCTGTGGCTTCAGTTCCTTGCTTGGTCCTCTTGTGTTCACATGCTTCTAAGACTGCTGCTGCTTCTGGTTCCTGATCCTGGCTTCGTCTGACTACCCTTCTGGTTCCTGATCCTGGTTTCGTCTGACTACCCTGCTGGTTCCTGACCCTGGCTTCGTCTGACTACCCTGCTGGTTCCTGATCCTGGTTTCGTCTGACTACCCTGCTGGTTCCTGACCCTGGCTTCATCTGACTACCCTGCTGGTTCCTGATCCTGGCTTCGTCTGACTACCCTTCTGGTTCCTGACCTCTGGCTTCGCAAAGACTCTGCTCGGTTTCACCATCCGTTTGGACTTTTGCTTTACAGCTTTATTTTCAATAAAGCCTTCTTATTTTCACTTATCTCTTGTTGTACGTCTGGTTCATGGTTCCGTGACATTAGGACCAAGCCATGAATTCTGACGGTACAGGGCCATCCTCGCTACCCACGCTGGTTGCCAGACTTGATCAGCAGGATCACCTGTTGGGTCGGTTCGCTGTGGCGTTGCAAACCCTGCTTGAACGCACGGCTCATTTCGCTTCCGTTGCCGATGGGTCGGTTGTCGCTCCTGGGCTCGCTCCTACTGCCGCTCCGGTTGTTGCGCCAGAGTCTACCCCGACACCTGTTGTTGCGCCTGCGGTGTTTCGGGGTATGACCGGTTCTGCCCCTCTTCCACAGCGCTTTGGGGGAGAGCCAACTCAGTGCCGAGGTTTCCTTAACCAGGTGGGCATTTATTTCGAGTTGCTGCCACATGCCTTTCCTACTGAGAGATCAAAGGTGGGCTTCTTGATCTCGCTGCTCTCGGACAAGGCCTTGGCCTGGGCCAGCCCTTTATGGGAGAACAACAATCCGGTGGTTGCCGAGTTTTCCGGTTTTGTTGCTTCTCTTCGGAAGGTATTCGATGTGCCGGCTCGTGCTGCCTCTGCTGCGAAGCTCCTTATGTCCATCAGACAGGGTTCACGATCCGTAGCTGAATACGCCATTGAGTTTCGTACCCTGGCAGCAGAGGTGGGCTGGAATAATGAGGCTCTGGTCGCTGCTTTCTCTCATGGTTTCTCGGATGCCTTGAAGGATGAAGTTGCAGCTAAGGACCTACCAGTTGAGCTCGAGTCTCTTATTTCTTTCCTGATTTTGATTGACACCAGACTCAGGGAGAGACCTTCCTTTAAGGAGAACCTGCGGAGGTCTTCTAACAGATTGGTGCCTACGTTTGCTGTCCCACCCGTGCCTCCCTCTCCTCCCACGCCTCCTGGGGATGACTTGTCTGGGGGTGAACCCATGCAGCTGGGGTTTGCTCGCCTGTCCGAGGGGGAGAGGGCACTCCGGAGACGTGAGGGCCGATGCATGTACTGTGGTCTCGGTGGGCATTTTCGGTTGGCATGTCCGAACCGTCCGGGAAACGCTCGTACCCTGAGATCCTGTCGGGGGCAGATCTTGGGTGGAGTCTCCTCGTCCCCGGTTTCCCGTGTTGACAAACCACTGATCACTGTTGTCCTCTCCTGGGTCGGGGGCTCGGTGACGACCCAGGCGTTGGTGGACTCTGGTGCTGGTGGTTTGTTCATTGATAGTGTGTTCGCTGCCGCCAATTCCATTCCTCTGCAGGCTCGAGGTTCCCCACTGGCTCTTGAGGCGATAGACGGCAGACCCCTTCTGCCGCCACACGTGACTCATGAGACCCTTCCAGTGGGGATAGCCATTGGTGCCGTTCACAGAGAGTCGGTCTGCCTCCAGGTTATTTCGTCTCCACACTACTCGGTGGTCTTGGGGTACCCCTGGCTCCAGAAGCATAATCCGACTTTCGATTGGAGATCGGTCGAGATCCTCTCGTGGTCACCGCAGTGTGGGGCTAGTTGCATCCATGGGTCTGTCAAGTTGCTGTGTACTTCCTCGGACTCTCTGTTGCCTCCTGAATATGAGGAGTACCGGGATGTATTCGATAAGGTGCGCGCGGTTGCCCTACCTCCGCACCGCCCATATGATTGTGTCATAGAGTTACAATCTGGTGCCGTTCCTCCTCGTGGCAAAGTCTATCCACTGTCGGTAGCGGAGAATGAGGCCATGGAGGAGTACGTGAGGGAGGCGCTTTCACGCGGACACATTCGCAAATCTTCGTCCCCGGCAGGGGCTGGATTTTTCTTTGTGAAAAAGAAGGGCGGTGAGTTGAGGCCTTGCATCGATTACAGGGGTCTCAATCGCATCACGATCAAGAACGCTTACCCGATACCCTTGATTTCCGAGCTGTTCGATCGCCTTAAAGGGGCCACGGTCTTTACCAAACTCGACCTGAGGGCGGCATATAACCTGGTAAGGATCAAGGCGGGCGATGAGTGGAAGACCGCGTTTAACACCAGGACCGGTCATTACGAATCCTTGGTTATGCCCTTTGGGTTGTGCAATGCGCCCGCAGTCTTTCAGGAATTCATCAACGATGTTTTCCGTGACCTGTTGCAGCAGTGTGTGGTAGTCTATTTGGATGACATCTTGGTATATTCTGAATCCATGGAGGCCCACATTCTGGATGTCAGACGAGTGTTGCAACGGTTACGAGAGAACAAGCTGTTCGGTAAGCTTGAGAAATGCGAATTTCACCGATCCCAGGTAACCTTCTTAGGTTACATCATTTCCGCTGAGGGGTTCTCCATGGATCCTGAGAAGGTTTCGGCTGTCTTACAGTGGCCCCAGCCCAGTGGTCTTCGTTCCCTGCAGCGCTTTTTGGGCTTCGCCAATTATTATCGGAAGTTCATCAGGGACTTTTCCATGCTGGCCAAGCCTCTCACGGATCTGACCAGGAAGGGCAGTAATTCCCAGGTCTGGCCGCTCGAGGCCATCCGAGCTTTTGAGGCCCTAAAGTCCGCCTTTGTGTCGGCTCCGATTCTGTCGCATCCCAACCCTGGGTTACCCTTTGTCCTCGAGGTGGACGCGTCTGAGACGGGAGTAGGCGCCCTTCTGTCTCAGCGTAGAACACCAGAGGGTCCTCTGCTTCCTTGTGGGTTTTACTCCCGGAAACTGTCTTCCGCGGAGTGCAACTATCAGATTGGTGACAGGGAGTTATTGGCCATCGTGCAGGCCCTTAAAGAATGGAGGCACTTGCTCGAGGGTTCGGTGGTTCCGGTTCTCATCCTGACGGACCACAAGAATCTGACCTACCTTTCTGAGGCCAAGAGATTGACACCACGTCAGGCCAGATGGGCTCTGTTCTTGTCACGTTTTAATTACGTGGTCTCCTACCTACCCGGTTCCAAGAACATCAGGGCGGATGCCTTATCACGGCAGTACTCCGAGCTGTCCAGGGAGGAGTCGATTCCGACTTCGGTCATACCTCCGAATCAGATCCTGGCCGCCATTCGCACCAGCCTGACCTCTCCCCTGGGTGAGCAGATTTTGGCGGCTCAATCTGGTGCTCCCTCTGGGAGACCCAACGGCAGATGTTTTGTGCCTGAGGAGTTGCGCACTCGGTTGTTGCGAACCTACCATAACTCCAAGACCGCGGGGCATCCTGGAAAGAATCAGCTGTCCTGGGCTGTTTCACGTCTGTTCTGGTGGCCTTCCCTACGTTCCGACATCGCCGCATATGTAGCGGCATGCTCCGTTTGTGCCCAGAGTAAGTCCCCTCGGCACCTTCCGTTGGGCCTTCTGCAACCCATAGCCACCGGGGAGCGTCCATGGTCACACCTGGGGATGGATTTCATTGTGGACCTCCCTGCATCCCGAGGCCATACGGTCATTCTCATGATTGTGGATCGGTTTTCCAAAATGTGCCACTGTGTTCCTCTCAAGAAGCTACCCTCTGCACAAGAGTTGGCCACGATTTTTGCCAGGGAGGTCTTCCGGTTGCACGGTTTGCCTAAGGAGATTGTGTCGGATCGGGGGAGTCAGTTTGTGTCCAGGTTCTGGCGCGCCTTTTGCTCCCAGTTGGGGATTCATCTCTCCTTCTCCTCGGCCTACCACCCTCAGTCCAATGGGGCCGCAGAACGATCCAATCAGGCCTTGGAGCAATTCCTTCGTTGCTATGTCTCCGATCACCAAGACAATTGGGTTGACCTCCTGCCTTGGGCTGAGTTTGCCAGGAACACGGCGGTGAACTCTTCCTCTGGGACGTCTCCCTTCATGGCCAATTATGGGTTCCAACCTGCCGTGTTACCGGAGGTATTCTCTCCCCAGGATATTCCGGCTGTGGAGGATCACCTTTCCGTCCTACGTGCTTCTTGGGTACAGATCCAGAAGTCCCTTGAGGTCTCTGCGCAGCGCCAGAGACTCCAGGCTGATCGCAGACGAGCGCCTGCTCCTTCCTACCAGGTCGGAGACCGTGTATGGTTGTCCACCCGCAACCTCAACCTTCGAGTGCCCACTCCCAAGCTGGCGCCTCGCTTTGTTGGTCCCTTCCGAGTGCTTCGCAGGGTAAACCCGGTAGCCTATGCCCTTGCGCTTCCTCCTGGCATGCGGATCTCCAACGTGTTTCATGTCTCCCTGTTGAAGCCACTGGTGTGTAATCGTTTCACTTCCTCGGTTCCTCGGCCTCGTCCGGTCCAAGTGGGCAATCGTGAGGAATATGAGGTGAGCAATATCCTGGACTCACGCCTGGTCCGCGGTCGGTTGCAGTTTTTGGTCCATTGGCGTGGTTATGGTCCAGAGGAGCGTTCCTGGGTTCCCTCCGCAGATGTCCATGCTCCTGCCTTGCTCCGAGCCTTCCACGCACGCTTCCCTCAGAAACCGTTTTGTGCTCCGCGGAGGAGGGGCCCTTGAGGGGGAGGTACTGTCATGGTCTTACCTGCTTGCTGCTCTCCTTCGTTTGACATGTGCTGGCGGCCATCTTGGTTTCTTGTAGCCTTCCACCCTGCGGCTCCTCCTTCCCCTGGGAGGAGCTGGATGCCTAGCTCATATATATAGGAGGTCTGTGGCTTCAGTTCCTTGCTTGGTCCTCTTGTGTTCACATGCTTCTAAGACTGCTGCTGCTTCTGGTTCCTGATCCTGGCTTCGTCTGACTACCCTTCTGGTTCCTGATCCTGGTTTCGTCTGACTACCCTGCTGGTTCCTGACCCTGGCTTCGTCTGACTACCCTGCTGGTTCCTGATCCTGGTTTCGTCTGACTACCCTGCTGGTTCCTGACCCTGGCTTCATCTGACTACCCTGCTGGTTCCTGATCCTGGCTTCGTCTGACTACCCTTCTGGTTCCTGACCTCTGGCTTCGCAAAGACTCTGCTCGGTTTCACCATCCGTTTGGACTTTTGCTTTACAGCTTTATTTTCAATAAAGCCTTCTTATTTTCGCTTATCTCTTGTTGTACGTCTGGTTCATGGTTCCGTGACAAGAGGATAGGTCATCAATAGAAAATTCTAGAAAACCCTTTTAAATTGTGTTCCTCTGGTATCTGGTTTTAATTAATAAAGACATCAGAGTAATACATCCCCTATCATTTTTATTAGAGCAGGTCCTGTACTGTATGAACGCATTCTGTGCTCTGTATGGGGCTTCACAGGGTAACACAATGGCACTGGTTTCCCGTGAGATCTTTTTCCATTTTCAGTCCTAGAAGTGATATTACATCCTGAATACGCTTCAAAAAAGGACAATTATTAATGATGTATCTCGCTGGTGTATATTAAACAGAGGAAACAAGTGTTGATGGGTTTTATGATGTGTCTTTCCCACCTCTAACGCATCTTTGTAAATGAGCTACTTCTGTTACATCTAAAATATAATATATGCAAATGAGTTTTTGCTACAGTCCGTTCCTCAACAATAAAACCCCCGACAGTATAAATCATATCATCCCGCACATGTTACAGATTCATCCTAGACTTCTGTCTGTAAATTGTTTTAGCAAAGCGGCAAGCAGACATTTTCTATTTAAAAAAATAATAATAAAGAGAGAGAGAGAAAGACTTATAGGGCACTTCTGAGAAGGATCCACCCTATTAATCCTGTTATATTGCCTGGTAGGGTTGATCCTCCTTGTTAAAATGATACCTTATTGGTGGAAATCGGTTGTGGCGTTTACAAGAAAAAAACGCTTTTACTCCTTATACGAATGAAGGCTTCCCTGAACTGAGGGGCGGGGTCTGGCTTGCCACGCCCCTCAGTATACTGAAGTCCTCATTTGGATAAAGAATAAATAAAGGTATTTTTTTCTCGGTAATGCCACAGCCAATTTTCACAAGACAGATATAATTTTAATTAGCAGGATCAACCCTACCAGACAGTATGCCTAGTTTAATAGGGTTAAAGTGGTTATCCAAGACTATAAAATGCTCCCCCATATCCCGTGCCCTTCACAATGAATATACTTACCTGGCTCCCCGCTCCCTGCGGCGCTCCTGGTCCCCGCACCGCCGCAGCTGCTTCTCCCCGTGCGCAGTCCGGTGTTGGGGGGGGGGGGGCTTGGCAGCCAATGGCAGGCAGGGACGGGTACGAGCCTCCCTAGCATCGCAGGTGACGCTAGGGATGCTCGTCCCCGCCTGCCATTGGCTTCTCCTCCCCCCCCCCCCGAAACCGGATTTTTTCATTCGCGCACAAGGAGAACTAGCCGTGGCCGGTGGCCGGTGGCGTAGCTTCTACTTTCGTTTTTTCGCGCATGCTCACAGAATGGAGCGGGTGATGTCACCAGAGCTACGGTACCGTAGCTCTGGTGACGTCACCCGCTCCATTCTATGAGCGTGAGCGAAAAAAACTAAAGTAGAAGCTACGCCACCGGCCGCAGCGAGCTTTGAAAAACATTGCCTACAATCAGCGGAGATCCCTGTTGAGCTTTCCAAAGAATAAAAGTAAAACGACTCCACACATGGACTAACAAGCAGCTGCGAGGAGGACCAATAAAGATGATAAGGTAAATCCTGCCGTATATCTGGTATCGAGTAGCGGTCTCCCTATACAGTGTGCAGTAGTTCAGTGGAGGTGCGCGGTGCCCCCACACTTATTTAGAAGTTGTTTTTTATACAGTAACCACAGCGGAGGTACGGGGCTGTTTTGGAGCACTGCTGCAGAGTTGTAATGAGATAGCGCCGATGGATCGTGGTGTCGCTACACAGTAGATACAATCCCAAAGCAGAAGGACTGTCTGAGACTACCCAGTGGCCTAACAGGGGACCTGGATACTGTCACTTGGAGCAGGAGCTCTGGCATGTGCTACTTTCCTCCTTGCAGTCTGGACTCCAACTCCCCCAGTGGACCAGCCCACGAGGGGTGGATCGGTTGGATATCCCTGTTCCCGCCAGCCATTGCCAACCATACCTTCCCAAGATGGAATGAATGGCATAGCATAACATGACATAATATCACAATACAGAATAAAACATTACAGGTCTGGGGTACTGCACCAGCGTAATGAATGAAGGAAATGGACTGTGTAGGACCTGATGCAGATCGCAAAGCTGAGTGTGTGGTGCCCGAACATCCCTGCATGGCAGCCAGGGCCGTTTCTACGGAATTTTACCAACAGGGTGAACATTAATAAAGCGCCCCAGCCTTGTAGCCGGCAGCCTATCAGAGAAAGAAGGAAGGGAGACGCCTCTCCCTTCCCTGCCCCGCCGCAACACTGCCATCTGTATTGCTGTCCTGAGGACGACGATACAGATGACTATGGAGATGAGCGCACAATGAGAGAGCGCTTCGCTCACCTCCCCCAATGCGCTCTCCGCCCTGACTCTCACTATATTCTTGCTGGAGACATGCGCCCCGTGCGGTTGCACCCCTCGCCCGGCTGTAGAAACGACCCTGATGGCAGCAGAAGGCTTTAGACAGCTGCCGTATGCATGGCGTCAATAGAATTACTTACAGAAAAGTTTTGACAGAAGTCATAGCCCCAGGATGTGCAATGAATAAGTCAACTTAGGTTTCCACAGCTGGATAACCCCTTATTAGAATGAAGCCCCCCTGGTTCTCAGCTGATGGGCTCTCGAGTCCCCGACAGTAATCACCAGGGAACCTCTGGGTGTTCTCGTTCAGTGTATGTTCAATACTCGCTGGACTTGAGCTGCCCTGTCTTATGGTAGGACCTCTAAGAAATCCATATGTCAGGATAGAGAATATGGAGAGGGGGTGTTGTCAGGATGGAGTTGTCATGATATATAAAACTCTAATTTGTACATATATATATATATATATATATATATATATGTATATATATAGAGAGAGAGAGAGAGAGAGAGAGAGAGACATACTATATAATTTATAGGCATGGATTGCTTCTCCTGTGATGATAGATGCAGGAGATTTACAATGCTGCTTCATTCCCAGGGAAAGAGAACCATCTTGCCACCTTCTGGAAGTGGCTCCCTGTGAGTCAAAATTAGTGTTGATCGCGAATATTCTAATTGCAAATTTTTATCACGAATATCGGCATTTCGAGAATTTGCGAAGATGTAGAATATAGTGCTATATCTTCGTAATCACGAATATTCTAGATTTCTTTTTCATCAGTAACCTCCCTGCTTCTTGCTTGTGGGCCAATGAGAAGGCTGCAATGTCTTTGTCAGAGCTTAGCAACATCCCTAGCAACCAATAGGAAAGTTTCCTACCCCTTACTATATAAGAACCTCCCCAGCAGCCATTTTCTGCAGTTTTTTGCAGTTCTGAGAGAGAGAGCAGTGACATTGCTGTGCTCTGTGCTTTGCCGAGTCATCTAGATCCGTATTCAATTACATTAGATAGTTAGTTAGTTAGCTCATATACACTCACCTAAAGAATTATTAGGAACACCATACTAATACGGTGTTGGACCCCCTTTTGCCTTCAGAACTGCCTTAATTCTACGTGGCATTGATTCAACAAGGTGCTGATAGCGTTCTTTAGAAATGTTGGCCCATATTGATAGGATAGCATCTTGCAGTTGATGGAGATTTGAGGGATGCACATCCAGGGCACGAAGCTCCCGTTCCACCACATCCCAAAGATGCTCTATTGCAGGGGTGGCCAACCTTACAGACACAAAGAGCCAGAAAAAAAAATCGTATGACTGCCAGGAGCCACAAGCTATCCGTTTACTTTACACAAATATGCGTGCACACGACAGTATTACTGCAATTGAGTTATCAAACATTTAAAATTGCATTTAAACCACCTTTCCTACCTGTAGTGTAGACAGCTTTAGTGAGACTTCTGGCAATCTTTGTTTTTCACAATGTGTTTCAAGATTTCTCAGATGACACCCTCATGCTCAGATGACCGCCCATGCTCCTATGACCGCCCATGCTCAGATGACCGGCTTATTATCAGATGACGCCCCATGCTCAGATGATGCCCATGCTCCTATGACCGCCCATGCTCAGATGACCGGCTTATTATCAGATGACGCCCCATGCTCAGATGACACCCCATGCTCAGATGACACCCCATGCTCAGATGACACCCCATGCTCAGATGACCGCCCTATGCTCAGATGACCGCCTTATTATCAGATGATGCCCCATGCTCAGATGACACCCCATGCTCAGATGACACCCCATGCTCAGATGACCGCCCTATGCTCAGATGACCGCCTTATTATCAGATGATGCCCCATGCTCAGATGACACCCCATGCTCAGATGACACCCCATGCTCAGATGATGCCCCATGCTCAGATGACCACCCCATGCTCAGATGACCGCCTTATTATCAGATGACACCCCATGCTCAGATGACACCCCATGCTCAGATGACCGCCCTATGCTCAGATGACCGCCTTATTATCAGATGACACCCCATGCTCAGATGACACCCCATGCTCAGATGATGCCCCATGCTCAGATGACCACCCCATGCTCAGATGACCGCCTTATTATCAGATGACACCCCATGCTCAGATGACACCCCATGCTCAGATGACCGCCTTATGCTCAGATGACCGCCTTATTATCAGATGACGCCCCATGCTCAGATGACACCCCATGCTCAGATGATACCCCATGCTCAGATGATGCCCCATGCTCAGATGACACCCCATGCTCAGATGACACCCCATGCTCAGATGATGCCCCATGCTCAGATGACCACCCCATGCTCAGATGACCGCCTTATTATCAGATGACGCCCCATGCTCAGATGACACCCCATGCTCAGATGACCGCCCTATGTTAAGATGACCGCCTTATTATCAGATGACACCCCATGCTCAGATGACGCCCCATGCTCAGATGACACCCCATGCTCAGATGACACCCCATGCTCAGATGACGCCCCATGCTCAGATGACCGCCTTATTATCAGATGACGCCCCATGCTCAGATGACCGCCCTATGATAAGATGACACCCCATGCTCAGATGACACCCCATGCTCAGATGACACCCCATGCTCAGATGACACCCCATGCTCAGATGACACCCCATGCTCAGATGACCGCCCTATGCTCAGATAACCACCTGATTATCAGATGACACCCCATGCTCAGATGACACCCCATGCTCAGATGACACCCCATGGTCAGATGACCGCCCTATGCTCAGATGACCGCCTTATTATCAGATGACACCCCATGCTCAGATGACACCCCATGCTCAGATGACCGCCCTATGCTCAGATAACCACCTTATTATCAGATGACACCCCATGCTCAGATGACACCCCATGCTCAGATGACACCCCATGGTCAGATGACCGCCCTATGCTCAGATGACCGCCTTATTATCAGATGACGCCCCATGCTCAGATGACCCCCCTATGTTAAGATGACACCCCATGCTCAGATGACACCCCATGCTCAGATGACGCCCCATGCTCAGATGATGCCCCATGCTCAGATGATGCCCCATGCTCAGATGATGCCCCATGCTCAGATGATGCCCCATGCTCAGATGATGCCCCATGCTCAGATGATGCCCCATGCTCAGATGACCGCCTTATTATCAGATGACGCCCCATGCTCAGATGATGCCCCATGCTCAGATGACCGCCCTATGTTAAGATGACACCCCATGCTCAGATGACACCCCATGCTCAGATGACACCCCATGCTCAGATGACGCCCCATGCTCAGATGATGCCCCATGCTCAGATGACCGCCTTATTATCAGATGACCGCCCCATGCTCTGAGGCTATTTGACATAGGGGAGATGTGAGCATGGGGTGTCTGATTTTTAGTGTCTTATGTGAGCACTGGGGAGACTTATTTTGTGGGTTTGATGAGGATTTGGGGGTCTTATCTGAGCTCATACTACCCCCATGTCAGATAAGACCCCCAGATCAGTATTTTAATAAAATAAAACTGTGTAGGAGGCTTATCCTACCTCTGCTGCCGCTGCTCTGAAGACTGGTGACCTCTCCACAGTGACCTGACGTGCACAGCGTCAGTTCAGAGCACGGGCCTGCATGTATTAACCGGGGGGGGGGGGGGTGCACAGATACAGGGGGCGGGTGCTGGCAGAATCACATAGCCGACACCTGGCCTCTATGCTGCGTTCCCCGTCACTTAACCCCTCAGGTGCGGGCTATATGATTCTGCAGCCAGAACCCGCCTCCTGTATTTGAATAAATGAGTGAGATAACTTCATTGGTGGCAGTGGAAACAGCCCCTCCCCTCCTCTTCCCCTCTGCATTCTCATTGGTGGCAGCGGCAGCAGCACAGGGGGAGGAGGGGACTGCTTTCTTCTTCCTTCTCCCCTGTGCTGCTAATATTTTGAAACCTGCGACATCCCTGGCCCGCTCCCCTCTGCGAGCCGCATATGTAGAGCGGTCTGCGCTCCTCTGAGAGCCGCAAGTAAAGGTCCGATGAGCCGCATGCGGCTCGCGAGCCGCGGGTTGGCCACCCCTGCTCTATTGGGTTGAGATCTGGTGACTGTGGGGGCCATTTTAGTACAGTGAACTCATTGTCATGTTCAAGAAACCAATTTGAAATGATTCGAGCTTTGTGACATGGTGCATTATCCTGCTGGAAGTAGCCATCAGAGGATGGATACATGTTCTCATTCTGTTTACGCCAAATTCGGACTCTACCATTTGAATGTCTCAACAGAAATCGAGACTCATTAGACCAGGCAACATTTTTCCAGTCTTCAACAGTCCAATTTTGGTGAGCTCGTGCAAATTGTAGCCTCTTTTTCCTATTTGTAGTGGAGATGAGTGGTACCCGGTGGGGTCTTCTGCTGTTGTAGCCCATCCGCCTCAAGGTTGTGCGTGTTGTGGCTTCACAAATGCTTTGCTGCATACCTCGGTTGTAACGAGTGGTTATTTCAGTCAACATTGCTCTTCTATCAGCTTGAATCAGTTGGCCTATTCTCCTCTGACCTCTAGCATCCACAAGGCATTTTTGCCCACAGGACTGCCGCATACTGGATGTTTTTCCCTTTTCACACCATTCTTTGTAAACCCTAGAAATGGTTGTGCGTGAAAATCCCAGTAACTGAGCAGATTGTGAAATACTCAGACCGGCCCGTCTGGCACCAACAACCATTCCACGCTCAAAATTGCTTAAATCACCTTTCTTTCCCATTCTGACATTCAGTTTGGAGTTCAGGAGATTGTCTTGACCAGGACCAAACCCCTAAATGCATTGAAGCAACTGCCATGTGATTGGTTGACTAGATAATTGCATTAATGAGAAATAGAACAGGTGTTCCTAATAATTCTTTAGGTGAGTGTATATAATACAGATAATTAGTGGGAGATAGTCAGTGTAGGTTATATCCTGATATAGTGTAGCTGATAGGTTCCAGTGCAGTGTGATAGGAATTACTGTACTGTGCATTTTCTCCAGTATCAGGAAACTTTTAGCAGCTTGAAAAATGTAGCAAAAGTGACCCACGCCTGTGTTGCGCGCGCAATACGCGCATATTACATTGCTGATTTTTCGCAATTAATAAAATTATGACTTGAGATCACGAATTCTAAAATTTACAGCGAATATTAGGCCAAAAATGTGCTAAATATTGTGAAAACTAATATTGCCTATGCTGCTCATCACTAGTCAAAATCCAAATTTTTAAAGGGGTTTTCTGAGACTTTTATGATAATGACCTATCCTCAGAATAGGTCATCCATATCTTATAGGTGGTCTCAAACACCCGGAACCCATGCCGATCTGCTGTTTGAGAAGGCACCAGCGTTCGCTGCAGTGCTGCGGCCTTCTCTCAGCTCACCAAATACAGCGCTGTACATTGTATAGTGGCTGTGTTTGGTATTGCAGCTCAGCCTGATTGACTTCAATGGGACTGAGCTGCTCCTAGGAGGCCATGTGACCCATGGACGTGATGTCACATAGCCTAGGAAAAGCTGAGAGAAGGCTCTGTTGCTACTGCCTTCTCAAACAGCTGATTGGTAAGGGTCCTGGGTGTTGGACCCCCACCAATCAAATACTGATGAGCTATCCAGAGGACAGGTCATCAGTATAAAAGTCTCAGAAAAGCCTTTTAACAAGCTTTGGGACACGACAAGGGAAAATAGCTAATGCTGCTTCAAGAAAAGCCAGTTAACGTTATCCCATTATTGATGTAAAATGATGTTGTACATGACAATCTCTTCCTACCAATGCTAGAACCAGCCCTGTACTTCACATGGATCCAGAGATCTCCCCATTCATTGCTCTGCTAGATTTACAGTCAGGTCCATAAATATTGGGACATCGACACAATTCTAAAATTTTTGGCTCTATACACCACCACAATGGATTTGAAATGAAACGAACAAGATGTGCTTTACCTGCAGACTGTCAGCTTTAATTTGTGGGTATTTACATCCAAATCAGGTGAACGGTGTAGGAATTACAACAGTTTGCATATGTGCCTCCCACTTGTTAAGGGACCAAAAGTAATAGGACAGAATAATAATCATAAATCAAACTTTCACTTTTTAATACTTGGTTGCAAATCCTTTGCAGTCAATTGCAGCCTGAAGTCTGGAACGCATAGACATCACCAGACTCTGGGTTTCATCCCTGGTGATGCTCTGCCAGGCCTCTACTGCAACTGTCTTCAGTTCCTGCTTGTTCTTGGGGCATTTTCCCTTCAGTTTTGTCTTCAACAAGTGAAATGCATGCTCAATCGGATTCAGGTCAGGTGATTGACTTGGCCATTGCATAACATTCCACTTCTTTCCCTTAAAAAACTCTTTGGTTGCTTTTGCAGTATGCTTTGGGTCATTGTCCATCTGCACTGTGAAGCGCCATCCAATGAGTTCTGAAGCATTTGGCTGAATATGAGCAGATAATATTGCCCGAAACATTTCAGAATTCATCCTGCTGCTTTTGTCAGCAGTCACATCATCAATAAATACAAGAGAACCAGTTCCATTAGCAGCCATACATGCCCACGCCATGACACTACCACCACCATGCTTCACTGATGAGGTGGTATGCTTAAGTTCATGAGCAATTCCTTTCCTTCTCCATACTCTTCTCTTCCCATCACTCTGGTACAAGTTGATCTTGGTCTCATCTGTCCATAGGATGTTGTTCCAGAACTGTGAAGGCTTTTTTAGATGTCGTTTGGCAAACTCTAATCTGGCCTTCCTGTTTTTGAGGCTCACCAATGGTTTACATCTTGTGGTGAACCCTCTGTATTCACTCTGGTGAAGTCTTCTCTTGACTGTTGACTTTGACACACATACACCTACCTCCTGGAGAGTGTTCTTGATCTGGACAACTGTTGTGAAGGGTGTTTTCTTCACCAGGGAAAGAATTCTTCGGTCATCCACCACAGTTGTTTTCCGTGATCTTCCGGGTCCTTTGGTGTTGCTGAGCTCACCGGTGCATTCCTTCTTTTTAAGAATGTTCCAAACAGTTGTTTTGGCCACGCCTAATGTTTTTGCTATCTCTCTGATGGGTTTGTTTTGTTTTCTCAGCCTAATGATGGCTTGCTTCACTGATAGTGACAGCTCTTTGGATCTCATCTTGAGAGTTGACAGCAACAGATTCCAAATGCAAATAGCACACTTGAAAAAAACTCTGGACCTTTTATCTGCTCATTGTAATTGGGATAATGAGGGAATAACATACACCTGGCCATGGAACAGCTGAGAAGCCAATTGTCCAATTACTTTTGGGACCTTAACAAGTGGGAGGCACATATGCAAACTGCTGCAATTCCTACACCGTTCACCTGATTTGGATGTAAATTCCCTCAAATTAAAGCTGACAGTCTGCAGGTAAAGCACATCTTGGGGCAATGCTACGAGCCAAAATCATTTCAATTACCATGGTCTCAGATTGGTGTTCGGGGGTGGGTTGTATTGGGGGGGGGGGGTGAGCTTGGGACAAGGGCTGATGGGTGGGTAGAGAGTTGGGATAATAAGATGTGAAAATGTGATTTGAGAGTCAAGCAATACCATCTGCCTGTACAATAATTTCTGTTGCAATTTTTGATAAGTGTGACTTACATTTGCTTATTCATTGTATGCAACCTCTCATTTCAATAAAGAGATCTTTAAAAAAAAAAAAAAAAAGCACATCTTGTTCGTTTCATTTCAAATCCATTTGGTGGTGTATAGAGCCAAAAATGTTAGAATTGTGTCGATGTCCCAATATTTATGGACCTGGCTGTATATCAAGCTGACAGCTCAAGGGGGGTCTTTTCTGCTGCAGCTCAGGGGGGCGTGTTTCAGCTCTACCTATCACAGCTCAGGAGGCAGTTGAAGGATGAAACTGAGCATGTGCGGCCATCTCAGTGAGCAGGTCAAAGAAATCAGAAAAAAAACACAGGTGGCGCTATACAGATGTATTTTATTGGATAACTCAGTTACTATGCTTAATTTTTAATTAAATGCAATTACAATTGTTTGAAAACTGTAGAATATTTTTCATGGGACAACCCCTTTAACCCCTTAGGGACCCATGACGTACCGGTATGGCATGGATCCCGAGTCCTTAAGGACCCATGACGTACTGGTATGTCATGTATAGTTCCGATCACTGCCGCCCGGCGGGCGGTGATCGGAACCTGGTGCCTGCTCAAATCATTGAGCAGGCACCTAGGCTAAATGCCCGGGGGGGTCCCGTGACCCCCCCGTGTTGGCGATCGCCGCAAACCGCAGGTCAATTCAGACCTGCGGTTTGCGGCTTTTTATTGTGCGGCTGGAGGAGGTGCCATCGGGTCCCCATGGGGCTGTGGGGGGGGGGACCCGATGGCATGGAAGGCAGCGCGATGTCTAAGGAAGGCATTGCGCTGCCTTCCGGTGAAGAGCCTGTGAGATCTAGCCCCCTGAATCTCACAGGCCGGAAGCTGTATGAGTAATACACACAGTATTACTCATACAGCCAATGCATTCCAATACAGAAGTATTGGAATGCATTGTAAAGGATTAGACCCCCAAAACTTCAAATCCCAAAGTGGGACAAAAAATAAAGTGAAAAAAAAAAAGTTGAAAAAATAAAGTTTCCCCCCCCCCAAAAATTAAAAGTTTCAAGTAAAAATAAACAAAAAATTCATTTTCCCCAAATAAAGTGAAAAAAAAATTGTAAAAAATAGGGGGGGGGGGAGTATACATATTAGGTATCGCCGCGTCCGTATCGACCGGCTCTATAAACATATCACATGACCTAACTCCTCAGATGAACACCGTAAAAAATAAAAAATAAAAACTGTGCTAAATAAACAATTTTTTTGTCACCTTACATCACAAAAAGTACAACAGCAAGTGATCAAAAAGGCGTTTGCCCACCAAAATAGTACCAATCTAACCGTCACCTCATCCTGCAAAAAATTAGCCCCTACCTGAGACAATCTCCCAAAAAATAAAAAAACTATGGCTCAGAATATGGAGACACTAAAACATCATTTTTGTTTGAAAATAGTTATTATTGTGTAAAACTTACATAAATAAAAAAAAGTATACATATTTGGTATCGCCTCATTCATATCGACCGTCTCTATAAAAATATCACATGACCTAACCCCTCAGGTGAATACCGTAAAAAATAAAAAATAAAAACTGTGTTAAATAAACCATTTTTTGTCACCTTACATCACAAAAAGTGTAATAGCAAGCGATCAAAAAGTCACACGCACCCCAAAATAGTGCCAATAAAACCGTCATCTCATCCCGCAAAAATCATACCCTACCCAAGGTAATCGCCCAAAAACTGAAAAAATTATGGCTCTCAGACTATGGAAACACTAAAACATGATTTTTTTTGCTTCAAAAATGAAATCATTGTGTAAAACTTACATAAATAAAAAAAGTATTCATATTAGGTATCGCCGCATCCGTGACAACCTGGTCTATAAAAATATCACATGATCTAACCTGTCAGATGAATGTTGTAAATAACAAAAAATAAAAACAGTGCCAAAACAGCTATTTCTTGTTATCTTGCCTCACAAAAAGTGTAATATAGAGCAACCAAAAATCATATGTACCCTAAACTAGTACCAACAATACTGCCACCCTATCCCGTAGTTTCTAAAATGGAGTCACTTTTTTGGAGTTTCTACTCTAGGGGTGCATCAGGGGGGCTTCAAATGGGACATGGTGTAAAAAAAACCAGTCCAGCAAAATCTGCCTTCCAAAAACCGTATGGCATTCCTTTCCTTCTGCGCCCTGTCGTGTGCCCGTACAGCGGTTTACTACCACATATGGGGTGTTTCTGTAAACTACAGAATCAGGGCCATAAATATTGAGTTTGGTTTGGCTGTTAACCCTTGCTTTGTAACCGGAAAAAAATTATTAAAATGGAAAATCTGCCAAAAAAGTGAAAATTTGAAATTGTATCTCTATTTTCCATTAATTCTTGTGGAACACCTAAAGGGTTGCTGTGGAAATTTTATTAGGATGTGTATTTAATATATTGAGTATTGTCATTATGTCTCTCAGTGTCAGGGTAAACCATTGGAGTGGATATCTTCCCGTGTATGTCCTGTATAAAAGGAACATGCGTTTGTTGTCTCTAGTGCGCCTGATCACCCGCTGGAGATAATGACGTTGTCCTGTAAATAAACATGCATGAGGATCATAGTAATTTTATCTGGCATTGATCACTGAGCAAGGCTAGATAAAGTTCGCTCCAGTGGTTATTGTATACTTGTGTTTGTGAGCTGGCTATGTTCTTGTCTTCCTATGTCATCACTTCCTGTATGTCATCACTTCCTGTATCCTTGTCTTGGGCCAGCCCCTTTTACACCTTTTTTTAGTAAATAAAAGGATCAGACTGAGCAGGGCGGGAGGAATTGCTCAGCAAGAATTCAATCAAGATGGTAACACATGAGTCTGTCTCTGACTGTGGTTGAGGGAAGAGAGATTTACCTATTTCTTTACACAAAGTTTGATGTGAGCAGATTACAACTATTAATATTTCTACAACAGTTTGGCGAGCTAGGAAGGATTCAACTGATCTGAGTTGATTGTACATAGATTGTGATGTGTGTGCTGAGCCGTACAGGGTATTGTGTTTTGTTGTAACTTCTTAACTTTTATGTTACTGTGATTTTGTAAGAGGCGATTTTATAGAGGTTTATAGAGGCAGCAATTGGTTTTAGTGTTTGTACATTAGAGACAGCATTTAGAGAGTATTTTTATATTGTTAACCTGTAAATCACCCACAGAGCGGAGGTTTTGCTCTGGTTTCGGGGGTAGGGAACAGGGACTATAGAAACTGTTCTTATTGCTGGATATTGTAGACACTATCTTGATTTCCTTTGTGTGAAGGCCGTGTGGCTTGTCGGCCATCTTTATGACCATGTGCTATGTCGGCCATCTTTAAGTTGCTATGGAAAGCGATTTGATTGTTTTTGCCTGAAATGTTAGTTTTGTCCAGAATAGTTATCTTGTCTTTTTGTAACCTTTCTATGTACAGTTCGATTTTGTTTTGATAAGTTTTGTGCTGGATATCAGTTGAGTGTTCGGTTATGGTATAGCGCAGTGACCAGTCTGATACAGGAATCATTGTGTGAACATCAGTGGCAGTTTAGCGGTGAAATCGTCCTATAGTTGATGATTCTGCTTAATGTTTGTATATCTGTGGCTTTTACACTGAATTGTAGACTTGTTTGGCATAATTAATACGGGTATTACAGTGAAGAAAGGAGGTGCTTGGTAACAGTGTTTTTTTTTTCTTGTGCAATGGAAAGTATTTTTAAAGTAGCAAAGTTGAAGGACACGGCGGCCATTCTTCAGGCTATGCAGGATCTACTGATCCATGGCTGCAGGCTCAGAATTGTGTAGCAAACCTGATCGGTACCAAAAAATGGCGCAAAAGGAAAGGCAAGTATGCTCTGATTTTTGCTGCTGGGTGGATAGCGGATAAATATCAGGAGTCTTGCAGGCTGAAGCTGAGTTTGGAAGGAGAAGTGGAAGATTTAAAAGTGGAAATTGTTAAATTGAGAACTCTTGTCCAGCAGGCAGCTGAAGCTAGCGCTAATTATGAATGTACTGTGAGGTGTAATACTGAGCTGCGCAAGGAGAATGAATGTTTATCTGAAAGCCTGACGCATGCACAGCGTGCTGTAAGGGAATTGCCAGAGTTATTGAAACAACCGTTGGAGAGTAATGTGTCTGGGATTAGAGGAAATGTATGGGCTGTAAGCATGGGGAAGTCTGAGGACTGTGGTTCAGATAGTGGAACCGACACAGGAATGGAGATGGACAATGTGTCTGACCCTGGAGTTGGAAGTATTAACACAAGGCCAGAAGATTCCTCAGATTAGTCCGTTGTCTTCTTCTACTAATCCATTTTTATTTTTTTTAGGTTTTTATTGAAGTTTCTTTCAGTTTTTCCTTATTTACCAACCCATTTTTATTTTTAGTCTATTATAAATTTTTTCCTTTTTCATCTTTTTCGGTTTCATTTTCAGTTATTTTTGTCTATTTTTGTTTGTGTATTTCTTTGATTAATTTACATTTACATTTTTCTTCTTTTACTAATCCATTTTTATTTTTTAGGTTTTTATTGAAGTTTCTTTCAGTTTTTCCTTATTTACCAACCCATTTTTATTTTTTGTCTATTATTAATTTTTTCCTTTTTCATATTTTGGCTCTTTTCTCTTCTTCTTTCTTTTTCTCTTTCTTTCCCTCTCTCTTCTCTGTAGATTTGGTTAGGAGTACTGGGGGTCTCATGATATTGTGTAGAAATTACTGTCTGAATGCAAGGGTTGCTGCTGAGCAAGAGGTTTTTGATCAGTCACTGCAAAAAGGGCTTCGTGTGCTGTTCAGCTTGACTATATAGAATCATATCGGCAAAGGAAAGTGAGTTGATGAGCTTTTTTTTAAGGAGACAAGGTGATATATATCACCCGGGCATACCAATAGCTGTGTAAGTAACTCCATTCCCCACAGGAGTACTGTGTGTTTGTTTCCTGTGCACCCCTCGCCCCCACAGAAGGTACTGTGTGTTCTCTGTGCACCCCTTTTTCCACTCCAGGTCAATTGGAAGCCCTATCCTGTGGTCAGGTCACTATTCAGAGCCAAAACCGAGGCTGGTATATCTCATTAGGAGACTCAGAGGGCCGCCGTGTGTCGGCGAGAGCCCTTTTCCTCACACTGATTACTCCTTTTCCTGAGGTCTAACTAGGGTGAACGGAGTCCGTGTGTCGGTGCCAGAAATCCTAGGGCAACTCAGAGGCGAACGAAGGGGAGTAGCAGCCGTCCAGCGTGTGTCGCAGGACAGTCCATAGCATAGGTCGCGGGACAATTCCTTGCATAGGTCGCGGGAAACTGTAGGGTGGACGCATCTACTTTTAGAAGGCCCGAGCATGAGTTTAAGGAAATTTAGGGAACAGAAGGGTACCACTTCTGACTATAGGACAGCCAAGCAGTGCATGAAATCCATCTATGGAGGAGGAGTTGTTAAGCCCCTCAAAGATTGGCACCAAGGGACTGTAGGTTCAGAGTGGACCATCCCCAAAGAAGGGACCTTTGAGGTCTGGATTGGGAAAAAGTTTGTCCGTAAATTCCCCACTAGACTCCAAAGCCATGGTTCCCTCTAGAAAGCAGAACTGTGGCTGCACAAATCCATCGATCTCCAGCAACAGGGCATTCAAAAGTCCCAGACAGTGCAAACTAACACTGTCATGTACTCCCGTCCCGCTAAGACTGCAGAGTCCAAGAGAAGTGCTTTTCTCTTTCTCCTTTTCTCTTTCTCTCTCTCCCTCTCTCTCTCATCCCTCCCTCATCTCTCCAGCTAACCTTGAGACAATGCACCATGTCGAATCCAGCTTCTCTTCGTCCTGGTTTTAAGGACGATGAGAAGGGGGGAAAGTGGTGCAGAAAACAACGATCTTCAAACTTTCTAACCTCTCGAATGTCAATCAATTTCTAACCTAGTAGAGAATTACGTTGAGAACCATCACGACTGCCTTTTCTTTGATGGTACTTGGGTCCGATTTTTGCAAATAAGGTTAAAATCACGGCCGATCCATGGCCTGAATGTTCCGCTGTAACCCTTTTATTCCATCAGGTATGCCCCCAGGCAGCCCCACGGGTTATCACCCGATGTCCACCACCAGGTTCGGGAGTTTCTCCCAGACCCAGACTCAATAACCAGTGTTCATTCTAGTCAACCAGGTGATTGGGTCGTGCTAAAGAAACATCCGAGGACGGGACTAGAGACGAGATATCTTGGGCCATTCCAAGTGCTGCTGATGACGCCAACCTCTCTGAAGTTGGAGGGACGAGACAACTGGATCCACACCGGTAACTGCAAGAAGCTGCTCAACTAAGTCAAAGAATGCAGAGTATCACTTTTGTTTATTTGTTACAAGGAGGCATTTGTTAATAGCACATAACGCCTAGAGGGTAATATTAATATTAGCTCTGGCTCCTGCTCCTCGCTTGTTAATCCTGTATGGGTGTCCCGGCAGCTAGGCGGCCCGTAGATGTGGTAAAGGGCATAAGTTTGTGGGATCCTCCAGTTGTGAGGAAGGTATACAGTTATGCCTGGCTAGCAGACACCATTGACAAGGGTCAGGCCCATACTGACAGGAGCAGGGCAGAGGCGGAGCTATGACTATTGAGGGTCAGAATCCTTTTTAAAGCTTTGGGAGGTCTTGGGGCTCACTGGTTTTCCATTGGATCTGGGCGAAAGGAAATAGGACATGTACTTATGTTTTTTTGTTTCCATTCCTTCTATACGCCGGAGTGAGATGTTCCTGATGTCTAATCGACTGAGTTACCGAAGCCCGAACAGACAAGACGCCCTGAAGACCAAACCATGGACCAGATGCAGAGGATCCCAAACCAGCCGGCGACCAACGCGAAACGCCACCTCCTAAGTCACCTCCCGAAGAAAAGAAGCTACGTGTCAAGATTGACTTTCTGTTTTCCATCATCTGTTCTGTTTTATGGATTTAGGACTTTTCATAGACAAGACTGTTTTTTTTCAAAGAAGAAGATCCAGATTCGTCGAGGGACACTGGGGAGCATATGACAAAGAGGAGGGACTGTTGTGGAAATTTTATTAGGATGTGTATTTAATATATTGTGTATTGTCATTATGTCTCTCAGTGTCAGGGTAAACCATTGGAGTGGATATCTTCCCGTGTATGTCCTGTATAAAAGGAACATGCGTTTGTTGTCTCTAGTGCGCCTGATCACCCGCTGGAGATAATGACGTTGTCCTGTAAATAAACATGCATGAGGATCATAGTAATTTTATCTGGCATTGATCACTGAGCAAGGCTAGATAAAGTTCGCTCCAGTGGTTATTGTATACTTGTGTTTGTGAGCTGGCTATGTTCTTGTCTTCCTATGTTATCACTTCCTGTATGTCATCACTTCCAGTATCCTTGTCTTGGGCCAGCCCCTTTTACACCTTTTGTTAGTAAATAAAAGGATCAGACTGAGCAGGGCGGGAGGAATTTCTCAGCAAGAATTCAATCAAGATGGTAACACATGAGTCTGTCTCTGACTGTGGTTGAGGGAAGAGAGATTCACCTATTTCTTTACACAAAGTTTGATGCGAGCAGATTACAACTATTAATATTTCTACAACAGAGTTAACAACATTTGTAAAATCAATTTTGAATACCTTGAGGGGTGTAGTTTCTTAGATGGGGTCAATTTTATGGAGTTTCTACTCTAGGGGTGCATCAGGGGGCTTCAAATGGGACATGGTGTCAAAAAATCCAGTCCAGCAAAACCTGCCTTCCAAAAACCGTATGGCATTCCTTTCCTTCTGCGCCCTGCCGTGTGCCCATACAGCGGTTTACGACCACATATGGGGTGTTTCTGTAAACTACAGAATCAGGGCCATAATTATTGAGATTGGTTTGGCTGTTAATCCTTGCTTTGTAACCGTAAAAAAAATTATTAAAATGGAAAATCTGCCAAAAAAGTGAAATTTTTAAATTGTATCTCTATTTTCCATTAATTCTTGTGGAACACCTAAAGGGTTAACAACATTTGTAAAATCAGTTTTTAATACCTTGAGGGGTGTAGTTTCTTAGATGGGGTCACTTTTATGGAGTTTTTACTCTAGGGGTGCATCAGGGGGGCTTCAAATGGGACATGGTGTCAAAAAAACCAGTCCAGCAAAACCTGCCTTCCAAAAACCGTATGGCATTCCTTTCCTTCTGCGCCATGCCGTGTGCCCGTTCAGCGGTTTACGACCACATATGGGGTGTTTCTGTAAACTACAGAATTAGGGCCATAAATATTGAGTTTGGTTTGGCTGTTAACCCTTGCTTTGTAACTGTAAAAAAATTATTAAAATGGAAAATCTGCCAAAATAGTGAAATTTTGAAATTGTATCTCAATTTTCCATTAATTCTTGTGGAACACCTAAAGGGTTAACGACGTTTGTAAAATCAGTTTTGAATACCTTGAGGGTGTAGTTTATAGAATAGGGTCATTTTTAGGTGGTTTCTATTATGTAAGCCTTGCAAAGTGACTTCAGACCTGAACTGGTCCCTAGAAATTGGGTTTTTGAAAATTTCTGAAATATTTCAAGATTTGCTTCTAAACTTCTAAGCCTTGTAACATCCCCAAAAAATAAAATATAATTCCCAAAATGATCCAAACATGAAGTAGACATATGGGGAATGTAAAGTAATAACTATTTTTGGAGGTATTACTATGTATTATAGAAGTAGAGAAATTGAAACTTGAAAATTTGCAATTTTTTACAAATTTTTGGTAAATTTGGTATTTTTTTATAAATAAAAATGATTTTTTTTAACTTCATTTTACCAGTGTCATGACGTACAATATGTGACGAAAACACAATCTCAGAATGGCCTGGATAAGTCAAAGCGTTTTAAAGTTATCAGCACTTAAAGTGACACTGGTCAGATTTGCAAAAAATGGCCAAGTCCTTAAGGGGTTAAACAACATTATTCATTTTATTTCTCTATTTATTTGTTAATGTATTCATTACCAAGAGGAATAACACAGGAACAGCACAATACATGAGTTTTAAGAAGAGGTTATCCAAAATGGTTAATTTATATTTAACACAAATATTTACTAATACAGATGTGTCAAGAGAGCAGATCAACCAGAAACTAGATAATGCCGCCAAGCACTACATAACATTACTGGGTGCAGTGGCGTACCTCCAATAGAGGCAGACCACGCAGCTGCTATGGGGCCCCTGGGGGAAGGGGGCCCACAGTGGAGGATAGGCCCCGCCCACTAATTACACTTGTATGGCTACCTGAGAAAGTAAGAGGTGGAGAAGGACCTTTGGTGATGTCATCAACCATGTGACCAGTGCAGGAAGCCAATGAATAGCAGAGCAGCAGAAGTCTCAAGGACCTTTGGTGATGTCATCAACCATGTGACCAGTGCAGGAAGCCAATGAATAGCAGAGCAGCAGAAGTCTAAAGGACCTTTGGTGATGTCATCAACCATGTGACCAGTGCAGGAAGCCAATGAATAGCAGAGCAGCAGAAGTCTAAAGGACCTTTGGTGATGTCATCATCATGTGACCAGTGCAGAGGACTGGTGAAAGACCTGTGGCATATCACTGTGAGGGGGCGGAGCTTCTGTGTGGTGCCTGAAGGAGAGGTTAGTGGTGTTCTGGGATAACATAACATCCTAGAAAAGCTGGGAGTTGTAGTTTTGTCGTATTATATGTTTCTCAATGTAATTTAAACGTATGCCCTAGTACAGGCTGGTAATGCTGGGAGTTGTAGTTCTCTCCTCTTATACCCTCTCTTTGGAATGTATACTGATGACCCATAATAAGTCTGGCCATACTGGGGGTTATAGTTATTTCTTTTTAAAGCTCTTACCTGGTACAGCTAGATGATGTCCTATAATCTGGACATGCTGAGAGTTGTAGTTCTCTTTTCTTAGGCTGGATTCTCATCACAGTTTAGTTTTCCGTTTTGCATGCAGGACTTTTTTCTGTCTAAAATAACGGATCTCCGACAGAAATGGCATAAACGGATGCCAAATGTGCAGAACTGATGCTTGAAATACAGGATCATTTTTTTTCCTTTATTTTTCTGTTTATCTGACGGATCAGAAGAACTGAAAACTAAACGGTGATATGAACCCGGCCTTATACTCTGTGTAATATCTACTTGTATCTGATCATAACAGCCTGGACATGCTGGAAATTGTAGTTCTCTCCACTTTCACCTCTCCCTGTGTTGCCCCCTAATTTCCAATAATAATCTGGTGATGATGAGACTTGTAGTTCCCTTGTCACTATTATAATGTTCTGCAGCAGCTGAGGTGTGTATTACTTGTTCACTTCTGTGCTGGTGACGGTCGCTGTTCTGCCGTCATAGGAGCACAACAACGAAAATCACTGCAGTTCCGGATCTGGCACTTCATGGACGACAACACCTGACGGATCCCGCTGCTATGATGAGATCTGTCAGGTTTCCATCTTCCAGGCTATAAAATTGTGTCCAGCATTTATGACCTGATCCACGAATGAGGCCCCAACACAGATGTGAACGAAGCTTTATATGTTCTGCAGCAGCTGAGGTATGCATTAGGAGGTTCTGACAGTTCATAAGGCAAGGGGGGCTATGGTGGCACTGGTATACTATTATGCCAGCACCACCATAGCACCCCCTGTGTGCTGCTTATAGTGGACAGTGCCCTCAGACAATGAATGGGGACAATCAAAAGCGGTTTTTTTCCCGGTATTGAGACCCTATGACGGATCTCAATACCGGAAAATAGAAACGCAAGTGTGAAAGTAGCAACTAATGTCTACACGGCTGCAACTGCTGGGGGTATGGCAGGGGAGAAGCCAGGGCAGGTGGTGGGATGGGCCAGTGGACGGAGTTAGTGGGGCCCCATTAAGATTCTTGCTATGGGGCCCAATGATTTCTATGTACGCCCCTGACTGGGTGATTTTAGTTTGATTCCTCGTAAAATGCAAATTTTGGAGCATCTTTTCCTAGAACTCTGCATTGAGCTGTTCCTCTGTTATTCCTCTTGGAATTGTATGAGTAAACTGACAACTAGGCATTCACATCTTCTTTGTCATTGGATCATGTCTCTACATGCCCTGAACTGTTCAGTCTGTGTATAGGTAGACTCTATTGGCAGGGGGAATGGTAACATCCAGTTGCCAATTTATTCATTAATTTCCAGGAGGAATAACAGATGAACGGCACAAAGCACCAGTTCTAAGAAAAGATACTCCAGATCCGAAATTTCATCAGGAATACAAATATTCACTAAAGGAAACAGGCCAGGTACGACAGACAGGAGCCAGGTCAGGCCAAGTACGAGACTTCAAAAATGAGGGTGAACAACGCTCTTACCAAACATGCAAACAATGAATATGCAAAATATGAGATTAGGCGCCCATGACCTTAACTATGGTGTAAGAAAATAAAGTCTGCATTAATATTAACGGCACAGAGCAGGAAGTGTGGCACGCATTAGCAAATGCTGCCTTTTTAACGATGACTTTGTAACCTGACAATAGAGTCTATAATAAAACAAGACAAGCAGAACTAACGCGGGAACCCTGATACATGAACGCTACATATACTCACAACTCTTACATCCTTCTGCCGGGGACCTTAAGTGAAGCGTGCCGTCCATAATTAATTAGCGCTGATATATTATTTTTCTCTGCTGTTTGTCTTGTTGTCTGCCACTTAGCGGAGTTCATGTTTTTCTTCTAGTTTTAAAGGAACGCCACACTAGCCACAGAAAACCTACAAAACCAAAAATGCTGTAATTGCTCCCTTAGTAGAGAGACTCAGTTTGCTCCCCTAGCCCTGTATTTATGCTACATGGCCTGGTCAGGGCAAAGCGGCTTGTTGGCATCCTGTTTGGCGCTCAGCACATGCTCTGCCTGCCCCCAGCTCTGCCCCTGCTTAATATCCTCCTTCCATAAATAAACACAACAATTGATACTTTATCTGAAAGAGACACTTCCATCATTTTTTAAATAAAAAATTAGCAGCCTATATGTGAATATTCTATGTATTTTTATTTATATATATATATATATATATATATATATATATATACAGAATATATATATATATAAATGGGTGGATGGGTGGAATATAATTTTTTTAGGTCACTCCATGTATTCTACTTCCTGTCCTGGCTCTTTAACTTTCTTTTCTGTTTGGACTTTTAGCATGGCAGACAGCCTCACTTGAAGGGGTTGTCTCATCTGGCATATCACTAGGTCCCGCGCCTGTCTCCAGAAAGAGCCCCCAAAAGTAAAGGAGAGCACACAGCGCATGCATGGCGTGCTTTTAAATAATTTCTATGGGAGTTTCGAAAATAGCCAAGCGCTATTTTCGGAAGTCCCATAGAAGTGAATGTAGAGCGTACTGAGCAAGAGTGGCCACCGCTGCATTCACTTCTATAGGACTGCCGGAGATAGTGGAGCGAGCTCCACTAGAAATGAATGGAAAGTGGCTGCGCATGTGCAGCTGCTCTCCACTCACTTCAGGGGTCCCGTTCTGGAGACAGGTGTGAGTCCCAGAGGTGAGACCCTCCCCTATCTGACATTGGTGCCATTAATATCTACAATAAGACAACCCCTTTAATTCTCTCAGAGAGGCCATCACTACGACCAGATAGAGCCTCTCTGTATTTACCCTGCTGTTACATCACACATTACAGTAATCAGGCAATGCCCTTCTATGGGCATCTTTATCTAGGCCTTTCAATATAGCTATCAATATTGTTACCCAACCCTACTATTATCATGAGGATTACCCTTCAGACAACATCGTATCCTCACAGCAGCAGTAAACTGAAAATGGGTTACCTATTTTTATAGAAGTTGTATTTCTATGTGCTGTAATAATATGTATCGTTATCAATGGCATTGCACTGCTGAATAGAAAAAAAGCCCAAAAAAAATAAAATAGTTTTCTATAAATTTTGAGTTTAAAAGTATACCCCTTTCTGATAGAAGCACCCCTTTAAAGAGATTTTTCTGGACTTAGGAACAGGTCATCAATATCAGATATACAGGGGTCCAACTCCCAACACCCCTGCCGATCAGCTTTTTTCATGAACTCCAGTGCTATAAACTGGCAGTGGTGCTTGGAGTCAGACCCCAGCCCCACAACTACACAGCCTTATCCACCATACAGTGGTCCTGCCTGATTACTGCAGTTCTACTCTCATTCTGGAGGACCTCCTCCAATCTATCTAAGGCATGGAATGAGTGGAGGACTAGGAGACAACCCATTTCTTGCCTGGCCAGACATTGCATGAGCGGATGAACAGCTTTCCATGTAATACTTAGATGACTTTAGGTCAGAAGGAGGTAACAAGAGAAATTTGGGTAAAAGGACCTACAGTATAATACAATGTACGTTAATATTTGGCGTAACAAGCTAGGATGGGAACCAACCATTATGGTCCTCCAGGTGGTTCCCTCATGGCATCCAGAGATTGGCGTTGTTAGTGCAGACTCTAATGAACCCCATTTTTGGACTGTTCTATATGCAATCTACATGTTGTGGCTCTGACTGTCCCTTTGGAAACAGGTGTCAATTAATTGCCACTAGTACTGTAAGGGGCATAGAAGGCCACAATCTAGATTATAAAGCTCAATGTTTGTCTGTCCATCTTTCCTCTATAGGCATCCAAACGCCTGGACCATGGGAAACCAAATGTATCAGATTAGTTACATCGGATGTCTGGAAAGGTTTTCATAAAGGTCTCTAGGACATACCGTTCTTGAGATATTAAAAAAAATACAAATATGGCACCATCACATGACCCGTAATAGCCAATAGAATCTCGTAGCTCCTTCACTCATATTCTAAGGCTACTTTCACACCAGCGTTATTGCTGGATCCGGCAGGGTTCAGCAAAAACGCTTCCGTTACTGATAATACAACCGCCTGCATCCGTTATGAACGGTTACATTATCTTTAACAAACCCAAGACCGATCCGTCATGAACTCCATTGAAAGTCAATGGGGGACGGATCCGTTTTCTATTGTGTCAGACTGTGTCAGAGAAAACTGTCAGAGAAATTGCTCCGCATCCCAGGACGGAAAGCAAACCGCAGCATGCTGCGGTTTGCTCTCTGGTATGAGAACGGAACAGAATGCATTTTGAAGCTCTCCGTTCTGTTCAGTTACGTTTTGTCCCCATTGAGAATGAATGGGGACAAAACTGAAGCGTTTTTTTCCGGTAATGTGACCCTATGACGGATCTCAATACCGGAAAATATTAATGCTAGTGTAAAAGTAGCCTAACATACACATGGTCATATAACCCTTATTAGCCAATAGAAGCTCGCAGGTCCTTCAGTCTTTGCTTCACTGACATACACACAGTTTTACACCAGGTCTCCATAACAACTCAGCCATATTTTGTCTTTTCTGTTATAGGTCACTGTTAAGGGAGCGGGGAGCTGTGGAGGTCACTGTTAAGGGGACGGGGACCTGTGGAGGTCACTGTTAAGGGTAGCAAGGTCACAGTTAAGGGGGTGGGGTGCTATGAAGGACACTGTTAAGGGGTGGGGCATTGTGTAGGTCACAGTTAAGGGGCGGGGCTCTGTAGAGATCACTATTAAGGGGGTGGGGCACTGTGGAGGTTACAGTTATGGGTGGTAAAAAATAAAATAAACAGTGTGTAACTGCCAGGGTATATACGGTTAATAGCAATATCTCCGTAAAAAAAAGAACAAGGGAAGGAATTGGGTCCTAGGCATTCTTCGAAAAAAATCTAATAAACACCCAAACAGTCCAACACTTCATCCTCAGGCAGCGCCGGGGACTTTTTCTAGTAAAAATATAATGACCAATGATGGAAGTTGTTAGAAATAACGTGTAACAATAAAGCAGTAGAAACAGGCAACACTAGCATGCATGGAGACAGCACATTGTCTGGAGTCTCTCTTTCTTCACTTCACACTTTGACTAGAAGTCCCCAACACCTTTGCTACTGGCCACCAAGAAGAAGGTAGCAGTTGGGTGGATTTGGACTGTGGATTTGGGGGAAGATGGTAAGATTTGTGAACCATAATATCAAAGCCATCATTCAGATGTCAGAATGAAGGTGTCTTCAAAGCACTGGGTGACAATTTTGAAGGCTTGTCACGGCTTTGGTCACCACTATTATGGTCACCTTTGTTGGGAACACGTACAGCAGATGTTCATATTATTCATCATGTGTAATGCTATGCTTTCTAGAGCAGAAAGGTTGCCATGTACACACTGGCCACTAAGCATTCATAGGTTAAAACATCGCGCCTGGTAGACATCATTCAGACAGCAGTCATCTATCATCACCAGCAGGATTACAATGACACCTAAAACCTTTATATAGATAATACTGGTTCCACTATTCACAATAGGTGATGCTCACAACTCATCTCTTCCCCCTCCCTGCACAAGTGACAAAGCATGCCCACAATACTCTGCCACACAGGTGAATTAGTCATCTTCAGGCTACAGGTTCCTATGGTCCATGAAGCAGCTCTAAATGGTGTTATAGGCTCCGATTAGAGGCTTGCCCCCCCAAAATCAAGTTCAGAAAATAGAATTAGAATTTTCTATAATCAGAAAATAAAAAAAATTAGAAAAAAAAGGACGATGTGTCCGTACCTCCAGCTGCTTAGTACTGAGTCTACAGGAAGCAAGGGATATATTACAAAATACCTCTGATTTCCCGGATCTTGAAGTGAAATGAACGGTTTAGAGCTTAGGGAGTAAAAATTGCTTTACACCAGTTTATCCAGTGATTTTTGCAGATTTCAAAACCAAATGCAGTTGTTACAACTGCTGATATTTTGTGAAACAAAAAAATGCTGTGCAAAGGGGAAAAGCATGATAAATAAGGAAGACGTGTAACCTAACGGTGCAACTTAAATCCTTGAACAAAATGCTCTGATTTGTGTTATAGCATCTTTTCTGCTCCATTCACCTTCAAAGCTAATTTAGATTTCTACTGGCTTCCTGGAACCAGCATAACTCTAGGGCTTGAGGTAACATTATCTGCCTGGGATTTCTTGGATCCACCAAATAAGGTTATTCTGATGGATACCATCTGCACAGAGCATATACAGTTCCAATTTCAATTCCATTGGGTTCTTACCATTGCACAAACAAGACACATCATCAATAATGTTGAGCGCGAATATTCAAATCTCAAATTTTTATCGCGAATATCGCCCCTTGGAGAATTCGCAAATATTTAGAATATAGTGCTATATATTCGTATTCGCAAATAGTGTTAATAATTTTAATCGTGAATTTATCGCGAAAATATTACATTGACGATATTTTCGCAATCAAGTAAACAATGACTGGAGAATACTTGCAGCTATCTCTTCTAAATGGAGCTAAGCTGTGGGTAGACAGCCACTACTCTTCAAATGGCAGCTGTCCTCACACCACACCAAGAAGGGACACACCACACGAGAAAGGTCACAGCATTAAAGCGCCAGTCCGTGAACTTCAGTGCTGCCTTCAATTGAAAACAATGGAAGGCAGATACTAAGCTGGCAGAATTTTGGTGCCAAAATTCCACCTGCAAATGCTGCCATGTGAGCGGACCCTAAGATATAGACCTCTGCCGAAAGTTATTGACTCCAAAGTCAGTTCCAAATGGGTTGTCTTTGGAGCCATTATGTAACATCCTGGGCTTACCAGACTGGTGTGCCCACCCTATGCATGGAGCAGCATTGTACCTACCTGGAAGAGAACAATATTCTATATCCAGTATATATGTATATTGTGGGGACTCGCTCAGGTAGACAGGATTAGCGGACGCAGTATAGAGTCAATAACAAGTTCTTTGGATCAAACAGTTCAGTGTTTTATTCACACTTTAGGCAAGTGACAAAACTAGCAGTCATATTCAAACAAAAAGTCACCTTGCAGTGTTGGTGGTAATTCACACCATGCGGTAACTCTGCCTCAAAGAGTCCTTGCTGATAGCAGTACCAACCTGTTTTCACGCCAAACAGGTAGCAACCCTTCATCCAGACACAAGGCTCCCAGATCCCAACACAGAGACATGGCTTCTGAGCCCAGCTGCCTATTTAAGGACAGCCAGGTGCTGCTAAAACCCGGACCAGCATTTAAAATCCGGTCCGGTATTTGACCTCACCTGGCTATAAATCAGCCCAGCAGCACATGCTGGGAGGAAAATACCTGTTTTCCCAGATGAAACCTCTTCTGTGTCACAATATATATATATATATATATATATATATCCTATATACAAAACAAACAAGATACACTATTCACAAAAAGTTAGGGATATTTGGCTTGTGGGTGAAATTTCAGGAAGAACTAAATGAACTCTAACCTTTACAGGTGAACTTAATGTGACCTCTAAACCTCTGAATGCACATGTCCAACTGTGTTCAATATTAAAGTACTTTTTGCACAACTTGCTGTTCTCTAACATCATGGGACCAAGACGACACCTAACAATTGAATAACAGTACCTCGAGGCTTCAAGCAGGATGTTCTCAGATAGAAGTGGCCACTGAGCTTAAAGCGTCAAAGAGTGTCATCAGCAGGTTGCAACAGAGATACAGAGAGACTGGAAGAGTCACAGAAAGGTATAGAAGTGGATGTTTTTTGGCCACATCTCACACTGATGACCGCTTCATTGTGAACAATGCCCTGCGGAACCTGATGATGAATGCCACACAACTCCAGGCACATTTAAGGAAGGTGAGCGGCACCCAAGTGTCACGTCAGACCATTTGAAACTGTTTACGTCAGCGTGGTCTGCAGGCTAGATGACCTGACCACACCACCAGGCAGAGGCATCATCGTCTTGCATGGGCCAGGGAGCATCTATGCTGGATGAGAGACCAGTGGGCCTCAGTGCTGTTCACTGATGAAAGCCAATTCACACTGAGCAGAAATGATGTCCGCCAACGATGTTGGAGATGTCAAGGAGAGCGCTATGCATCAGCTACTGTTGTCACCAGACGAGCCTTTGGTGGTGGTGGTGTCACAGTATCTAGTCAATACAGAACTGCCCTACACTTTGTGAACGGTACAGTGACATGCACATACTACTTGAATAACATCATTACTCCAGTCATTGTGCCTCTGCATGAACACACAGGCCTAATTTTATCTTCATGGACGACAATACACCAGCTCATCAAGGTCGCATCATTAGGAAACGGATGCTGGAGACTGGGGGGACCTCAAATGGAGTGCCTGCACTTTCTCAAGACCTGAATCCCATTGAAAACCTATGGGATCAGCTGAGTCACCGTGTAGAGGCTCGTAACTCTGTACCTCAGAACCTCAATGACCTGAGGGTCGCCCTTCAAGAAGAGTGGGATGCCCTGCCTCAGCAGACCATAAGTCGACTTATGAACAGCATGAGACGTCGGTGTCAAGCTCTAATTGATGCTTAAGGCCACATGACAAGTTATTGAGACACTGACATTTTTGTGGGGTATACCCCCCACTGGTGTTGGCTTTTGTTTCAATAAATTGCTTTGAGATGAGGAAATCACCTTTACATGCTTTACTTAAAGGGGTTCTGCAGTTTGTTTAAACTGATGATCTATCCTCTGGATAGATCATCAGCATCTGATCGGCGGGGGGGCGACACCCGGGACCCCCGCCGATCAGCTGTTTGATAAAGCAGAGGCGCTCCAGCAGCGCAGCGGCCTTCTCACTGTTTACCGCTTGCCCAGTGACGTCACGACTAGTATCACTGGCCTGGGCGCGGCTAAGGCTCCGTTCACTTGAATGGAGCTTAGCTGCGCCCAGGCCAGTTGATACTAGTCGTGACGTCACTGGGCCTGCGGTAAACATCGAGAATCGCCGCTGCCCTTCTCAAACAGTGAGAGCATTTGCCTATAACAACCAATCACAATCAAACTGTCTTTTCCCGATGTGTGAAACCTAGAAACCCCATTGGTTCCCATTACCAACTCACCTTCTATATAAAATGAGACATAAATATACATATAATGAGACTTCAGCAATCAAGTGAGTACCGGTCAAGTGCCAGACCAGAAAATGTGACAAGATTAACCATCAATCCTATGCTCCACATGCACTCCAGTCACACTTGGCCCTAATTTGCAGCATTCTTACAATTACCTAGTCCACTGGGTCGCCATTATCCTCTTTGATGTTTGAATTGTGCATTCTCCAGCTGAATCTAAAGATTTCCTAGATAAGTTACATGCCTAATCAATGGGTGAAACCATCCCTTTGTATCCCTTCTCTTCGTATGCCAGGCACACGTAGCAATTATGAAGCGGAGGGAGAGAAATCTGCATCGGTTCTATATAGAAAGCAGATTATTGCTGCTATTGTGTCGTGCTGAAAGGGCTGGCGGCAGACGATGTCATCTGATGCGAGTTATTAATAAAGACGGGGGGACTATAAATGCATCCTGCTAAATATTTCAGGAAAATTGGATTGTTTTCTGATAAATCGCACAGCCAATTACGTATTATATAATTATATCCTGCATAGAAGTGATTACTAACAAAGTGTTTCTCATCTAATTTCACTTGGAGTCATATTATGGCAGAGGATATGCCATCAATGTATGATAGCTGCAGGACCCAGCTCTGTGACCCGCTCCTATGTCTAGAATAGGGCCCTGTCTTGCGCATGCTCAGCTCTCTCCATTCACTTCTGTGGGTTTCCGAAAACAGCCAAGTAGGCTCACTTGTGTTTGGCCACCTCTCTCTTCATGGCGAACTGAGACAAAGCCCCATTCTGAAGACAGGAGTGGGTTTCTGAGGTACACCCTGCACCTCTTGGACACATAACATGTCCTGTAGACCACCGTCTATCCGTGGCCTCAGTGGTCATGTGCCGTATCACGGCACAGAGCAATGATGCCAATAATATGTTCCGGGATAGTTGTGGCCACTGATTGACTGTAGCGTAAACAAAGACTAGGTGGACCGCCAGAGCCCCTATGCTGGATCGGTGGGGGGAATTGAGGAGGTTATTTTTTATTTTATTTTTTTATAGAATTTGCTGCTCTTTTTTCTTTATTTTTAGGTAGCTCCTATAACATTGGACAGGTCCTGTAGAGCAGAGCTAGAAATCACACTACATTGCCATCCAGCTTGAGCTGCTCAGACTTGCAAACAATGGATGCAATTCAGCAACAGCCTAAGAGGATTTTTCTAGTGTTTTTATTACTCTAAATGCACAGTTTTATGATAGTAAGCCATAATACAGCTTTTTCATACATGGTAACTCTGGAAAAAAGCCATTACCTAAAACAGTAAAGTGTAAATTGTGCCCTGAAGAGCATTTTACAATATTTTGCAAGACAATTGGCTCTATTTTCCTGACCATACACAGGTAAACTGGTATGTGAATCTTACATTTTAAAACTAAAAATGTACTGTTTCAAAATCTCAGTAAAAACTTTTTTTGGAAGTGACTTGTACTCCTTGTAAATCTATAGGGTAAGCACCATCATGGATCAGTGGGATATGGGAGATCGACCCCTAAAGAGCCCTAACCTCATGCCCCTGAACCCATCACCTCATTAGAAATCAATGACAAAATTGAAATTGAGCTCACGTGGGCATCGGCTTCTGACATGTCTGTACTTTCTTTCCCATCTGCAGGAACCACTTACAGAATTATCTAGTAATAGTTGTTGTTTTTTTTACTTTGGAGGTAGGAAAACAAACAATTCTGATCCTGTAGTTGAATAAAGAAGTATCTGCCCCCACATTGACATCTGTTAGAAACCTCTTTATTATGATAATGCAGCATTAATAAGCTGTAATCCCCGTGGCCAGAACTCGCCATGTGTTACAGCAAAAGGTCACGTGTTAAGAGGATCTGACCATTCATAGGTCATCAAAGCAAAGAAGTTAATGATGTGTGCAATATACTAACAGCTATTTTTCATCATTAAGAAAGATCCTTGCTGCCTCCTAATACAAACATTTGCTGATATAACTTGGGCTGATTTAGGTGTCTATGTAATGTAGGGTATATTTAAAGAATAAAGTATGTGCTCAGAATAGAGACTGGCCACATCGGTGTTAGTCAACTTTCACACTCGCGTTTTGGCTTTCCGTTTGTGAGATCCGTTCAGGGCTCTCACAAGCGGTCCAAAACTGATCAGTTTGCATTCTAATGCATTTTGAATGGAAAGGTATCCGCTCAGAATGCATCAGTTCAGTCTCCATTCCGCTTTGGAGACAGACACCAAAACGCTGCTTGGTGTCCGTCTAATGAAACTGAGCCTGACACAATCTGGCACAATAGAAATTGGATCCGTCCTCCATTGACTTTCAATGGTGTTCAAGACGGATCCGTCTTGGCTATGTTAAAGATTTTACAAACGGATAAGTTCTGAACGGATGTGCAGACAATTGTATTATCTGAAGGGATGCGTCCATGAGGGATCCGCACAAAACGCGTGTGTGAAAGTAGCCTTATAGAGTCCATGGTGAGATGGAGCCCTGTAGGTTCCTAAACGATCCCCTAGTGCTCATCCTTTACTCCCTGTACAGAAATCTGCACTTTGCTAAGTGAAACTCCATCGTAGACGCAGGAGTCAGCTCCACAAGCAACAGCTGATGTATTGCTAGAAAGTGACACCAGGATGTGGTACAAGTTTGGAATACAGAAGTACTGTCACGGCGGACATACACTTAGTACAAACGATAACACACCAACCAGGCTCTGGACGAGAGACAGGGGAAGGGTCACCTCCTAGCTTATCCCTGACCTCTTTCCCTGCACTGCTCAGCCCACAGCAGACCTAGATGGTAGGTGTGCTAGTGTCCTCCAGCCTGGGCTAACAAAACCCTGAACTCCCTAAGATGGGGAAGTGGGGAGATAGGAGCAGTCTGCTCGCACAGAACCTGGATGGAATAGAAGACACAAACAACCGAACTAGAAATGACACTTATCTCAGAGAGCAGGAACTGACAGCCAACCTTCCCTCCAAGACATCAGCACCCTTCTTGGTCATATCAGTAAGGGGTTTGACTAGTGTGGAATAATTCGAAATAGATTTTCTATAATAATTCGTAAACCCCAAGAACCGCATCAAAGCTTTCTGATTCTCCGGTCGGTCCCACTCCAGAACTGCCCGGACCTTTTCGGGGTCCATACGAAAACCGGAATCAGAAAGCATGTATCCTAAGAAGGAAGCTCTTGCACCGCAAACAAACATTTCTCCAGTTTAGCATATAACTTATTCTCCCGAAGGATCGTCAAAACCTGTCTCACATGATCCTGATGGGTCTTCAGATCAGGAGAATAAATTAAGATGTCATCTAGGTAAACTACTACGAACCTCCCCACCAAGTGATGAAAAATATCATTGACGAATCGCTGAAATACCGCTGGCGCATTCGTCAACCCAAAAGGCATTACCAGGTTCTCAAAATGACCCTCGTGCGTATTGAAGGCCGTTTTCCACTCATCCCCCTCCTTGATCCTGATCAGATTGTATGCTCCTCTCAAATCCAACTTGGAGAACACCTTGGCTCCAACAATCTGATCAAAAAGATCAGAGATCAAAGGCAGGGGATATGGATCCCGGACTGTAATACGGTTCAACTCCCGAAAGTCCAAACACGGTCTCAGTGATCCATCTTTCTTCTTTACGAAGAACAAACCTACTGCCACTGGAGACTTAGATGGTCTGATATGACCCTTTGCCAAACTCTCGGCGACATATTTTCGCATGACCTCTCTCTCAGGTTGAGAGAGGTTGTAAAGCCGAGACTTAGGCAATTTAGCCCCCGAAATGAGATTCACTGGACAATCATAGTCTCGATGAGGGGGCAATTCCTGAGCCCCACCCTCCGAAAAGACATCCGAAAAATCTGAGAGATACTGAGGCAAGGCTGTAATGGGCACTTCAGCGATAGATGTGTCAAGACAATTATCCGAACAAAATTTGCTCCAACCAATGATTTGTCTTGCTTGCCAGTCTATAATTGGGTTATGTCTAGACAACCATGGCAACCCCAACACTATTGGAGCTGACAAATCCTTCATGACAAAACAAGAAATAATCTCAGCATGTGAATCACCCACCCTTAAATGAATACCATGAACAATGTGAGTAAGGCTCCTTTGAGAAAGAGGGGAAGAATCAATTGCAAAAACAGGAATCTCGTTCTCTAACGTGCAAGTACTTAGTCCCAAGCCCTGAAGAAAAAGAAAGTCAATTAAATTTACCTCAGCACCACAATCAAGGAAAACATCAACAAACACATTTTCTAGACTCTAGCGCCACCATAGCTGAAAGGAGAAAACGGGAACTGCAGGGAGCTTGCATACTCGTCTGCTCCACCACACCATTCATACAACCAAGTGTGAGGGGAGTTTTTTTTTTCTTTTTTCTTTTTCTCTTCTACCTGTGGTTTAACATAAGGACAAGAAAAAATAAAATGACCCTTCTTCCCACAATAGAAACATAGATTGTGCACTTTTCGAAAGTTTCTACTATCAGAATGGCCAGTAATCTGACTTAGCTGCATGGGTTCCTCCCCTACCCCAGAGTAACAAGCAATATCACCCTGGGCAGCTGGTGAAACAAAACCGCACGCGGGAGGAATCCCCTGCACAGAGGGACCCTTACACCTCTCTCTGATACGTCTATCCAAACGTATAGCCAAAGACATCGCATTCTCCAAAGTATCTGGGTATTCATGAAAAGCCAGGGCATCTTTCAACCTTTCAGATAACCCCTGACAAAACTGACTACGTAACGCGGGGTCGTTCCACCTCGACTCAGTAGCCCACCTCCTAAACTCAGTGCAGTAAACCTCAGCAGTATGTTTACCCTGTAGTAAGTTACGTTATCTCTACTCCGCCATCGAAACTCGATCTGGGTCATCGTAAATCAATCCCAGGGCTTCAAAAAATTCCTCCACCGACTGGAGGGCCGGAGAACCGGGCGGCAGAGAAAAAGCCCAGGATTGCGCGTCCCCTTTAAGCAAAGAAATGATGATACCCACCCTCTGATCTTCATTACCTGAAGAAAATGGGCACAATCTAAAGTACAACTTACATGACTCTTTGAAGCGGAAAAAATCATCAGTACCCCCTGCAAATTTCTCAGGAAGAGCGACTTTAGGCTCCCCAACAATTTGACCTGTACCTGCTGCCAGCACCCTCTGACACTGTGTGACCGAACTACGCAGATCCGCAACCTCTAGGGATAAACCCTGCATGCGGTCAACAAGTGCATCAATTGACGCCATCACAAAAGCGCTGAGCAATGGCCGTCACAGTATGGTGGATTATAATGTCACGACGGACGTACACTTAGTACAAATGATAACACACCAACCAGGCTCTGGACGAGAGACAGGGGAAGGGTCACCTCCTAGCTTATCCCTGACCTCTTTCCCTGCACTGCTCAGCCCACAGCAGACCTAGATGGTAGGTGTGCTAGTGTCCTCCAGCCTGGGCTAACAAAACCCTGAACTCCTTAAGATGGTGAAGTGGGGAGATAGGAGCAGTCTGCTCGCACAGAACCTGGATGGAATAGAAGACACCAACAACTGAACTAGAAATGACACTTATCTCAGAGAGCAGGAACTGACAGCCAACCTTCCCTCCAAGCTTCCCAGACCAGAATGAACTGTATAATCGACTCAGGACACTGGGCAGTGTGCTATTTAAACTAAAGACCCCACCCAGTGCACCTGATGAGAGGCGGATCCAGCACGGCTCCAAAACAACATTAAACTCGTGCTGCTATACTGGCTGATCTCCGCACATTGTCAAAGTAGGGCATGACAAGTACTCAGGAATAAAGGACAGGTGGAGTTCAGGCAGCACAGTAGCCATGCAGAAGGTCATGACTGGTAAAAAACTGGTTGTGAGATTAAAGGACTAGCCGGATATGAAACCAAAAACACAATACAGCAGGATGCCTTGGCAGTATGCAAAAAAAAATGGACCTATTGCTCAGGCTCAGGACACTGGGGGAAGCTTTGATCACCTGGACATTGGTTGACAAATAGGACCTTGGCATTCACTGACTCTTTAAGGGCTAGCAATCGGTGCACATGGGCAAAGGAGCAGTAGGGGACTTGTCTGAACCCAATTTCCCTGCAATGGACATCAGGGGATGCCCAGGACTCCAGCCATGCAAATGTAGTACCCCAGAGTGGGCACTACAATCTTTATACTATCTCAACTGGTTAACATTGTATACCATCTTTGTGCATTCCTTTTATGGGTCTTCTCATTCAGTGTCAGTATGCAACACTTAATGTATTATATTACATGTAATGTGCCTGGTTTCCCAGCAGGTAGCATATGTTATGGCAGAGTACCTTTAGATAGAATGGAACTTACCATTCCATTCTCCTCCTTTTTGGGCAGAAGTGTGCTATGAAGAGAAATGTGACTCCATCTTGTCTTCTCTAAATATGTAAAGAATTGTTATAACATCTCACCCACACACTGTTTCACCTTCCCCCGCTGTGAGTTAGGTTTCCTTATCTGTCCCAGGACAGATTCTGGGAATATCCTAGAACTAGAACAAACGTACCTAGTATTTAGAGTATAAGATACATAGATTGTTAAGATTCATCTGTTTGTGTGAGAGCTATTGTTCTGGTGGTAAGTGTAAGAACATATCTCACTGTAATATTATCACTCCGTCATTTGGTGAATTTTCTTACTGTGGGTGGAGGAAAATCTAAGTGTGAGTTTTCCCCTCCCAACACAGGGACTGCAGGCTGCAAATAGTGACAGCCTAGTTCTCCTTCCCAATCTCATGTTGATTGTAAAGCAGAGAGTTTTTTCATGGACCTCAGACAAAATACAAGACTTTGAGAAACATTTATATGAGAAGGAGGCAGCGGGATGCTTTGAGATCAGGAAGATACAGACCCCCACACATAGTTACAAAAGTTCAGGAGCCAAAACCGTGAGTAAACAGAGACAGCCGAGACATTTCTCAGTTGCTCTCAGTCATCGCTGCAGATGTTGTCTGTTTCAGCGTGATAGACTTGAAAAATGCTTTCTTCTCTATCCCGGTTGACAAGTAGACCAGACTCTTTTTGCTTTTTCCTTTGAGGGTCGTCAACTCACCTGGTGCAGGATGCCCCAGGGATATGCTGATTCACCTGTAGTGTACAGCATTGTCCTCCAAGCCAGTTTAAAACCATGGCACCCCCCCCCCCAGGGTTCTGTACTCTTGCAATACGTGGATGATTTGTTATTGTGAAGTGTGTCAGAGGAGGCCAATGTAACAGATGGTTTATCTTTGTTGAAATGGTTGTCTGAATGTGGACACAAGGTGTCACGCAAGAAAATGCAATGGTGTAAAAAGCAAGTTGAATACTTGGGCTTTGTTCTCACAAAGGGAGAAAGGAGAATCAGCACAGAAAGAGTCCAGTCTGTTGCGGGCCTGGTCACCCCGCACACCAAGAAAGAAATGTTATCTTTCCTTGGTATGATAAACTACTGCAGACAATGGATTCCTGATTGCTCCTACTATGACAATGTAATGAGACAAGCCACTCTGGCAGACATGCCAGATCTCATCAGGTGGTCTGAGGAAATGTTTAATGCATTAGATTTTTTGAAATGTTCTTTAATGACAAGTCCGGGTTTGGGCCTCCCTGACTACAAACTCACATTCCACGTATATGCTCGACAAAATTGTAAAACCATGGCGGGTGTGCTGACACAATTTCACAGAGGCAAGTTACGTCCTTGTGCCTTTTTCTCAAAGGTGGTTCCGGCATCCGTCCAAGGAATGCCGGCCTGTCTGAGATCTCTTGCAGCCTGTGCTATGATGGTTGAGCTTGCAACGCCACTCATAATGGGACATAAGACTATCCTGTACACCACACATGATATAGTAGGCCTTCCCAAAGGCATACACACACAGCACATGTCCGCACAGAGACTGTCTGGATGTGAGATTCTACTCCTCAGCAATCCCTCCCTCCAAATCAAATACGCAACACACACTTCAGGTCCAGCACCTATCTTGAATGCCCTATTAGGACTTAAAGGACCTGAGGATCACTTGACAGAGGCACATGATTGTATACACGCCATACAACATGAGACATCACCCTGCTCTGATTTACAATCTGTACCAGTAGAAGGGGCTCCTGATGTTTTTGTTGATGGATCCTGCAGCAGACCAAATGACAACACTTATCATGCAGGATATGCTATTGTTATGCTACCCAATGTTGTCCTGGAAGCCAGACCCAACACATACCAATCTGCACAAGCAGCAGAATTGATTGCACTCAGTCACGAGAGCATGCATACTACATGAAGGCAAGCTAGTCACCATTTACACTGACAGCAGGTACGCACATGGAGTGGTCTGGGACCACGGGTCATTTGGCAAAGGAGAGGATTCATTGCAGCTGATGGTAAGCATATCTCGCATTCACAACTTGCCATACAACTTTTAGAAGCCATAAGATTTCCCTCACAGATTGCAATTGTCCACTGCCGGGCGCATACTGGTGGTAAAGATCATGTGTCCCAAGACAATGCCCTGGCAGACGCGGAGGCCAAGAAGGCTGCACTGATGGTCCCGGCCACATTGCAAATGGTGAATTTAGTACCTCCTTCACTTGAGTTAACTCAGATGCTTGTGGATCTCTAGTCCTCCGCTACTGACGATGAAATGGCCGATTGGTGTTATCCAATCTTGCAGAAGAATCCTAGGACAGGATTAATCTGCAAAGAGGGGAAACCATGCATACCACAGCACAGTTCTCCTCTGTTCATTGCACATTTTCATGGACACAACAGCATTCAAACAACACACATGCTGCTAGCACAGAATTTCTATATTACAGGCATTAAACAGTTAGTGTCAGATTATGTGGGAAGTCATATCACATGTTTGAGGAACAACCCAAACACCAATGTAACCAGATTGATTAAAGCCCTAAGTGAAATTGAGGAAAAAGTTGCTTGTAAGTCTCCTTGTCTTCCACAGGAACTAACTCACCCATTCCAAGTGGGAGATATTGTGCTGATAAAAAAATTAAAGAAAGGAAAATTTGCAGGAGACTTCACCTACGGACCACCGACTACAGTGGTAGCCGTGACACGCACAGCTGTACTTACAGAAGAAGCAGCTACCTGGGTCCATGCCACCAGAGTAAAACTGGTAAAGGATGCACCCCAAAAGGAGGTAATAACGGAGACAGACAGTCCTGACCTCGAAAAAGGACAAAGGGAGGTACTAACGGGAGCAGACAAATCTGAAAGATGGCACAGATGATCCACTTGGACTGTGGGATTACTGACGATCCTAATGACTCTGCCGGAGGATAACAAAGCTAAAGTTGCTTTAACTCAGAAAGGTGGAATCACTACCTTCTGGTACAATTCCTTCAGTACTCACGTTGCAACTTACTCCTTCTATTTATGCAGCATAATGAAGGGCAGTCCTTTCACGAGATGCAGCAACCACTATAAGAATGGACATACCCTCAGAAACAAACATACCCTCTAAAAACCCATATACAGTCCCTAGGAAACATACTGGCTATTTCTGACCCTACCTATGAGGATACCCTGGCAGCAGAAACTGGGTTCTCTGATGCCAACCTATGGTTAGAATGGATGAAGTACAGTGCAGCTTCAGTAAATAAAAGTAATTGTTATATATGTGGGACCGCTAAGCCCACCTAGTACGTGCCCTTAATATTGCTCCCAGTGTTGAGAATGTTTTTGCAATTATTCTCAAATTCATCTAGTAACCAGTCTGCATGTGAAGAATGGAAGCAAAAATACCCACTCCTCATAAAAACTCCCCCGCCGTGGTGCAGGTATACATATCTATCCTGGTAACTATACCTGCCACAGAGGGGGAGATCAAGGAAGATCCCTGGGTAATTTCACTGAAGGATACTGTGCAACTTACAGTGAACAGATACCTTCCTCACACAGAATCAAGTATACTCGTTGGAGATGTACACTAACCTAAAGAATTATTAGGAACACCATACTAAAAACGGTGTTGGACCCCCTTTTGCCTTCAGAACGCCTTAATTCTACGTGGCATTGATTCAACAAGGTGCTGATAGTATTCTTTAGAAATGTTGACCCATATTGATAGGATAGCATTTTGCAGTTGATGGAGATTTGAGGATGCACATCCAGGGCACGAAGCTCCCGTTCCACCACATCCCAAAGATGCTCTATTGGGTTGAGATCTGTGACTGTGGGGCCATTTTAGTACAGTGAACTCATTGTCATGTTCAAGAAACCAATTTGAAATGATTTGAGCTTTGTGACATGGTGCATTATCCTGCTGGATACATGTCTCATTCTGTTTACGCCAAATTCGGACTCTACCATTTGAATGTCTCAACAGAAATCGAGACTCATCAGACCAGGCACCATTTTCCAGTCTTCAACAGTCCAATTTTGTGAGCTCGTGCAAATTGTAGCCTCTTTTTCCTATTTGTAGTGGAGATGAGTGGACCCGGTGGGGTCTTCTGCTGTTGTAGACCATCCGCCTCAAGGTTGTGCGTGTTGTGGCTTCACAAATGCTTTGCTGCATACCTCGGTTTGTAACGAGTGGTTATTTCAGTCAGCGTTGCTCTTCTATCAGCTTGAATCAGTCGGCCCATTCTCCTCTGACCTCTAGCATCCACAAGGCATTTTCGCCCACAGGACTGCCGCATACTGATGTTTTTTTCCCTTTTCACACCATTCTTTGTAAACCCTAGAAATGGTTGTGCGTGAGAATACCAGTAACTGAGCAGATTGTGAAATACTCAGACCGGCCCGTCTGGCACCAACAACCATGCACGCTCAAAATTGCTTAAATCACCTTTCTTTTCCATTCTGACATTCAGTTTGGAGTCAGGAGATTGTCTTGACCAGGACCACACCCCTAAATGCATTGAAGCAACTGCCATGTGATTGGTTGACTAGATAATTACATAATGAGAAATAGAACAGGTGTTCCTAATAATCTTTAGGTGAGTGTATAATGGATCTGTGGGATGGAAAATAAGAATCTAGACTAGAGGGTTCCTGGAAAGGTGAATGTGCTCTTGCTAAAGCCATCATGAACATACACATCTTTACTGAAAATGAAAAAGACACCAACACACATATACGCAACCGTCGCGCCCTCCCCAAAAGGAGCTTCGACCCACATCTGTATATAGATGCAATAGGCTTCCAAAGGGGGTCCCTGATGAATTCAAGGCCAGAGGTCAGATGGCAGCAGGATTTGAATCCATAATTCCCGACATTAACAATCAACAAAAATGTAGACTGGATCAACTATATTTACTATAATCAACAAAGGTTTGTAAACTACACCAGGGATGCGTTACAGGGTGTAGCAGAACAGTTACATGCAGATTCCATTATGATATTTCAAAACCGCATGGTACTCGATATGATACTTGCAGAAAGAGGTGGTGTCTGTAAGGTATTGACAGACCCCTCATCATGCTGCACGTTCATACCCAACAACACCGGCCCTAATGGTAAGGTCACACTGGCAATAAAGAAACTCGAGGATTTATCTCAAAAGAAACTCAGGTATCGATAACCCTTGGGATCAGTATTTTGGCTGGTTCACTAACTGGAAACAGGCACTTGTACAGTTGGGAATCATTATCCTGATAATTATTATAGTAATAGCAATAGTTGCAACATGTATCATACCATGTGTACGGAAACTGATAATGAAACGAGTATCAAATATGTCATTTTATGAGACTCTGCTGCCTAATCCTGAAGACAACTCACATGAAGGATATGGAAAATATCTGGCGGTATACAGGGAAAAGGGCAAGGGTAAGAACCATATTAACTAAGAAATTTGGTTCTAAGAGGGGATTGAAGAGAAATGTGACTCCATCTTGTCTTCTCTAAATATGTAAAGAATTGTTATAATATCTCACCCACGCACTGTTACACCTTCCCCCGCTGTGAGTTAGGTTCACTTATCTGTCTCAGGACAGATTCTGGGAATATCTTAGAACTAGTACAAACGATCTTGTCTTATTCAGGGTCATTCGGCACAACTGCGTTCATTCTTATATGTGACTGATTACATACCATATAAGGATGTTCCGGTAGTATCTGTGTGAGCACCAATGTTTATCTTTATGATTGGTTTAAAACGCTGTTGTTATGCAAACTTTTCTACTGCCTATATAAGGCCAATATAAGTGAAAGCATAATAGAAATAGAGTGTTTCTCAGTGATACCGTGTGTGAGGTCTTGTATTGCCAACTGAGAAACATCTCTCCTGACGTCAGTGTCTCAAACCAAGGTTGTCGTAGAGGTCCAGAAAGGTCCAAATCCTTTCAGGCTAGTCACACTTCTTACCAAGGTGGGGGTTGATGAGGAAGGAGTTAGTTGAAGTTAGTCCCTTGTCCAAAGGGACAATACATGGCGCTGTGAGAGGAGCGGTTCCCTCTACTGTTGAAGGAGCCCCTGGGAACAACTTGCAGAGCACCATGACTCCTTTAATTTAATAGACTGAGTATTGCAAAGGGGTCAACGGCCAAAGGCTCTCCCACTCAATGATACCAGAACCTCTAGAAACTCCAGTAACTGTCCTGAAGCCTGAGATTAGCACAGAAGAGAGCAGAGTACTAAGGCCTGCCAACATATTGCATTTAAAACCGCACTTAGTTTTACCAGATTTGCATGAAGTTTTTGTAATGTGCCATGCACTTTTCCAGTAGAAACCATATTGTATTTCATTTTGATAACCACATCACAAAATCACAGTAATCATGGTAAAACCAAGTACGTATTATTTTTTTAAATTTTATGGTCAAAATCATTTTATGTAGCTCCTGTGAACCCTCAAGTCAATAGGCAGCTATAGCCAAAATAATAAGGGGTGTAAGCACTTAACAAGCCTAGGGCTGCCTAAACTTTAAATACAGCCCTGCTTTCCAACCATATAGCACCATAGCTTCGTAAACTTGCCACAACTTGCTTAGCATGTTAGACAAAACGTCTGGTGTAGTAAAATAGTGCATTCTGTTATGTTGATGGTCTGTGCCAGCCCAAGATCCTCTGCTTTCAGTGAGCACAGCCGCCGGGTCACTCACAAGTCTTCTGCTGTTTTTATAACAGTCCATGCCCATTGGAGGTCCCTGCCGCCCTGTGTGCCCTGCCTACATCCTCTCCTGGTATTCCTAGGGCGCATACTTATCTTTGCCTCTGAAAGAGCCAGTATCTACATACCTCCTGTTGCTTTCCAGGCTATGTAGCCTTCTATTGGGTATATAAGGCATCCTCTCTAGGACCCCTCCCTCCTTTCCTGAAAATGTGCTCCATGGTCCTGTTTGCTTTCCCATGCTTACCGATCTCTTCCAGTTGTCGGAATTGATCTTTCTCTGCCTGACCTGACATCTGCCTGTTTCTTCCCTTTTGTTTCTTCTTTTTGACTATGTGCTGCCCACTGCAACCTTTGGACTGCTTACTGGTTGTAGTACTCTGCCCACCTGACATCGCCTTTTTTTCCTGACTACGGTTTTGCGTGATCCCCAGGATGCTCCACATCAGTGTCTCTTGACCCTCATGAGTTAGCAGCCACTGTCAAGATCTCTGTACAGTGGTGTTAAAGGGTAATGACAGTGGTGGGGGCACTTAGACAATGTCTCAAGTTTAAATTTATTCAATAGAGAGTACTGCCACAATCCACTTCTGTAACACGTAAATTTTACGACTCCGCTACTTACATCTTGGTACATTTTAAATATTAAATCTCCCCCCATGACGTAGTGACGTATAGTACATTATGTTTGATGATGTGACCTAGTGTTTAATTATTATGTATTATGATGATTATTTGCAGTCATCTTAACTGTATGCATTTCCAGGTTTTTAATTTACAAGACACAAATCACATATTGATCCCCCCTTCTGATAACAGCTGTTACATTGATGTGAAATATTACCCACCCCGCTGTACCCTCATTACATTATGGATAGATTGACATGACTAATGCGCCTGCCATGCCATATTATTTCATGTCCTTTGCTGTCAGACCGACATCTTGATACAAGTGAAGTAAATTTGCTTGTACTTTGTCATGTGTATATCTGGTGAAGTCACTTTATAAGGAGCATAAGTGACACTGAATTTTAAATCATTCTATAACCGCTGTCACTTCTACACACTTCACATCTGACGGAAATAATGAAAATGTACAATAGTATTTACATCGAAGAGCACCTATCCCCCGCAACTTAGGTAAAGCCACCTACTCTCTAAGTGACTTACCTATGGAAATCTAAATGTGACCTCATTTTTGAAAATGTTACAGTTGCCAACAGAGATTACTTGCGCATGGTGGGACCGTCCCTTGGACTGGACTTCAGCAGGGGTGGGGATTATGCTCATTACTGCAAAAGCGACATGTCTGTGTCATTTTTTGGGCATTCCTGGCGGACCAGGGGCAACACCTTAAAATGCTCCACAATTTCGGGTCCTAGAATGTTGGTAAGTATGGATTGGCGATCCCACCCATGGCAACACTATCAACATGTCAATGCATTACAATTATGACGATCCAAGGGATAGGGGAACGAAGAAGAATTTGAAACCTAAATGTATTGCAAAGTTCATTATTTTTAATTGGAATAATAGCTTTATGAAGTTTCCTGTTTTTGGAAAACCCCTATAGTTCAAAACACATAAAACAGATCCAGCATAGATGGGTGTCTCCGTTTGGTAGAACCAAGACGTTTTTATTTCATCTGCATGATGGCCAATCCAATACACTTAGAAGATCAGTATAGGATAAGCGGCACTACAGACCCCAATTTGAGAAAAACATACCGGTGATGTGGATAGTGGTAATGGTGCTTGCGGGTAGAGATCCCGTCTCAAAATAAGTAATAGAAATCTGCAGCTCTCGCCAGTTTGAATGAACAAAATCCGCTTACTTATTTGTACCAGCATCATATAGACGACATTCGACCATCTCTGGTCTTTCTCAAGTAATGAAATCACAATACACAATGTGCCACAATGAGTTTGTGGGTGTGTACATACCTCCCCCAAAGTGGGGGTGTAGAGACCATGCCAAAATCACATCACATCTAGCTCATTTACATACGGTATAGCCTACTCAATACTATATCATAGGTCATATTGTACCATAAATATTGCCTTATATTTCCCCCCTGTGTGTTATATATAAAAAAAAACTTACAGGTAGTAGAGATCCATGTGAGGTCCTGCACTGTACACATTAAAGCCACGAGTGAGCGCCAAAGCCCGGCGTGACTCTGAATCCAACCGCGCATGCGCCGGACTCCCGTGCACGAGGAAGGGAATCATGCGGCAGCCAATAAGAAAGAGGCACCAGTGACGTCCATTGTTTGTCAAGGGGAGGAAGGGATCCCGAGGTAACAGGAACGCTCCCCGCCCGGCAGCAACAATTAGGGAAATGGGCCCCGGGTGACGTCCATTTTTGCTGAGGGGAGGGGGCGATGCCGAGATAACAGAATCGCTCCCCGTCCACAGCATCAGCATAAATTAAATATAACCAACAACTAACAGAGGACATGGGTTTACTAAAGAAACCATATTGAAAGATAATGGCCTGAATATGCTAGATGTAAAAGGGGGGTTCAATCGGCTGGTGTCAGAATTTAAACGACCCCCAGTCGTGTCAGAATCCTCAAACTAAGCATGGCCCCTACAAGAACATGGTCAACATTTAGTTGACCATCAATCCTTAAATGAGGGGCACAGACGCCATTCAGCATCCCCAATGTAAACAGTGTGACTGCAAAACAAAATGAGCATATCCACACTGGGGTACAAAGACCAAGGGGTAATAGGGTCGCATATAGATACCCCTGACTGATCATTTTTTAATGAAAATCCTGTCACAGGGTTACAATGCTTCCCCTAATATTCACACCTGCGTTATAAGGGCTTCTTTCACACCTGCGTTATTGTCTTCCGGCATAGAGTTCCGTCGTCGGGGCTCTATGCCGGAAGAATCCTGATCAGGATTATCTAATGCATTCTGAATGGAGAGTAATCCTTCAGGATGCATCAGGATGTCTTCAGTTCCGGTACGGAACGTTTGTTGGCCGGAGAAAATACCGCAGCATGCTGCGCTTTTTGCTCCGGCCAAAAATCCGGAAACACTTTGCCGGCAAGGCCGGATCCGGAATTAATTGCCCATTGGAAGGCATTGATCCGGATCCGGCCTTAAGCTAAACGTCGTTTCGGCGCATTGCCGGAGCCGACATTTAGCTTTTTCAGAGTGGTTACCATGGCTGCCGGGACGCTAAAGTCCTGACAGCCATGGTAAGTGTAGCGGGGAGCGGGGAAGCAGTGTACTTACCGTCCGTGCGGCTCCCCGGGCGCTCCAGAGTGACGTCAGGGCGCCCCAAGCGCATGGATCACGTGATCGCATGGATCACGTCATCCATGCGCATGGGGCGCTCTGACGTCATTCTGGAGCGCCCCGGGAGCCGCACGGACTGTAAGTATACCGCTCCCCCGCTCCCCGCTCCTACTATGGCAACCAGGACTTTAATAGCGTCCTGGGTGCCATAGTAACACTGAAAGCATTTGGAAGACGGTTCCGTCTTCAAATGCTTTCAGTACACTTGCGTTTTTCCGGATCCGGAGTGTAATTCCGGCAAGTGGAGTACACGCCGGATCCGGACAACGCAAGTGTGAAAGAGGCCTTAGGCCAACTTTTCATGGAACAACTCACCCCTGCTGTGCCAATAATAGTTGCCAGAAATTTCCAGTAGAAATAATAGAGAACTAGGCTGAAAGGAGTACGTACAGGCACAGTTGGAGGAGCCGATGGTACTACCTGAAAAAAGGAAAGGTGAAATTAGTGTCGTAAATAAAAACAAACACAACAATATATTATTGTTGGGCACTACACTTATGTTGCGATACTATATAGCTAAGTCAAGGCAAAGGAGGAATAGGGACATAACTGGAGAATAACTCACTACATAAAGATACTAAAATGAAAGTCTCTGTTGAGTCCTTCTGGTTCCGAGGTTATCCAATCTATGGATCCATTTTAGTTCATGTTAACACCCCAGAGTTGTGCTACTAACTCATTCTACCCGCTACAATCTGTTAAAAGCATTTACCTTGTCATCTCGTGTATTTCACATAATATCCTTACACTGGGCATTGAAAACCTGTTAAATGTATATAGAAATAAAATTAACTGGGCACTCTCAGGATATCTGCAACCAATTGAAATTTATTAGCATATATTACATTAGCACTGAACAACAGTATATATTGGCGGTAATAATAACACTATATAACAATATATAAAAAAACACACAACATGCAGTAATATCATGTAACACAACTGGAAAATAGAAATCAAGGATTAAATTGGAATACTCTATAGTAAAATGATCGTATAAATATTCAGCCGAATATTTATATGGAAAAGTCACCTCGGATACTGTCGCAATAAACGGTGTCCTCTAATATTGTCCTATTCAATTGAATCACAGGGGTATCCAAAACTACAGTCCCAATACGTGGTCCACTGACCAACTTTAAGCGGCGTCCGCTTATCACATCCACCAGCAGCGTCTCACTGGACTAAGAGTCATATGAATTAAAAGTGCTGGATAAAATCAAACGGTCTTACCGTCTCCCTTGTTAGTTCAACAAAGGTAATAATATGGTCCTCTGAGTCTGTGGACCCGATAGTTCGTCATAGCTTTGCACACTGGCAATTGTTTGGCACATGTGTTTAGGCCTTCCACATGGACTCAGGCCTTACAGGTTGTATTCCAAGTGAGCCTTTTGTGTGACAGACGATTCTTCTTAACAGATATCCAGTAGATTCTCCAGATTCCCAAAGTGTCCAGTTTCTGGGGGTCCTGTCTAGGCTAGAACGCGTTTTGGGGTATCACATTAACCCTTCCTCATAGCTACTAGGGGAGGGGGATTGCGGGCGGTGTGGGAGGCGGGCGGCAGTGTGGGGGGCGGGCGCGCGATCTTCCGCCCGGCCCCCGTTTATTCTATGATGACCGAGCGGGTTCAAGCAGAGTGTCAGCTCATTGCTGACACTCTGATTCAAACGGCTGACATCTGTGCAGATGTCAGCCTTTTTACCTCTTCCATGCCGCGGTGGTGTGGGTTTAGTGCCGTGCAGGCAGGATCCCTGGTGTTCGTGATGCCAGCACTGTAAGGTGCAAATAGGTGATAAGTTCGCTCAATAAGGAGAACCGATCACGCTTAACAAATTCCCAGTACTTTACTGAAGCTGATCCAAAGGTCATCAATGTGCGCAAAAGTCATTACAGCAAGGCAGCTTCTACGATGCTCAAGTTAGTTCCCAGAAGTTGCATAAGGGGTAGTTTTACTTATAGCAATCAATCCCTTATTTCTCCAGGCTGGAGGGATGGACTATCTCTGCAGTACTGTAAAGCCATATACTTCTGTATCCTCTATAGGAATACTATCTCCTGACCGATGGCCTTTCAGTCTATGGATATGGTGGGCAGCTGGTAGCTTAGAATCTCTCCACCTTATGCAAAGGAGACTAGAGCCTGATAAACGACAATTACCTTCCTTTGCCAATATTCTCACTCCCTCTCTGGGTTGCCTGGATCTTCTGTAATCTTTCCCATCTATGGGCTGGTACATGGAACTAACTCTGGAGTTTTGATAACTCTGCAAAATGGCTGCCGAGGTGCAGCTTTTCCTCAGACATCAAACTCTCCTCCTTCTTCTTCCTCTCCAGAGAGCAGGTCTGAGTCAGCACTGGGAAGGTTTGTTAGAACCCCCCATCCCCCTCCCCGTGCAACTTTATGGAAACTCAGACACAAGCACATTTTCATGAAACACAATCACAATATTAAGCAGTGTGTTTCAGGACACTGCAGGACCTTACTGCTGTTAGAGGGGATATTGCCAGTGCACACTTCCACACTCACACTTCGTGACTGTCTATATTATATCTGCACCCCTCAGCCCGGGAATTTGCAAAAGCATTTATACAAAGAAGCTTGCTGCCAGCTCATGGCTATGTTAACAGACTTAGTAAGACGGAGGGAAGGAGCACTACTGTGAGATGGGGAAACATCTCTCCTTGTCTGAACACTGTGTGATTAAATTAAATGTTCTGACTGATATTCTGCTGTTTGGCCACAAGATGCCGCTGTTTCCTAACATAGCTACAGACTGCACATATATCTACATATTCATGAGAGAGGTGGGGTTACACAGAGTCTGGGGAGAGGAGGAGAGAAATGCAGCCATCTTAGAGGGAGGTAAAACTAAGGATCTGTGGGAGCAGAGAATCTGACGGCATCCAGGTGTGAGGACATCCCTCAGTGACCAGAGCTGCAGCTAAGTGAAGCTGATAGTTCCCAGGACCCTGATTCTGTCCAGAGGAAGGTGGATTGCTTGGCCAGGAAAGCTGATGAGAACAGAAAGTAGAAAGCAACATACACTGCAGTACCGCATGCTTGTTGGAGAGGCATTTGTTCTGTTCAGAGTCAACCAGCGGATGCAAAGCAGACCCGAGTCGGTACGATCGGCATGCACCTCATCAATTGTCTGAAACACTGTTTGTTTGATTAAATTAAATGTTCGACTGACATTCTGCTGTTTGGCTCAGAAGATGCCGCTGTTTCCTAACATAGCTACATACTGCACATATATCTACATATTCATGAGAGAGGTGGGGTTTACACAGAGTCTGGGGAGAGGAGGAGAAGAATGCAGCCATCTTAGAGGGGAGGTAAAACTAAGGATCTGAGGGAGCAGAGAATCTGACGGCATCCAGGTGTGAGGACATCCCCTCAGTGACCAGAGCTGCAGCTAAGTGAAGCTGATAGTGCCCAGGACCCTGATTCTGTCCAGGGAAGGGGATTGCTGCCAGGAAAGCTGATAATAACAGAAGTAGAAAGCAACATACACTGCAGTACCGCATGCTTGTTGGAGAAGGCATTTGTTCTGTTCAGAGTCACCAGCGGATGCAAAGCAGACCCGGTCAGTAAGATCATGCATGCACCTCATCACAGTGTTGGCGCCGTGAGACTGAGACCAGGCCTGTAGGTAGTTAGCTAGCTTTCTGTTTGTGTCAGCCACAAGTGTTAGTATTGTTCATTTCAAGGACTCCATATCTTAAAGTGACATTTCACATTGGAGAGTTTGATAAAATTCCACAAACTCAAGCCAGGCTGACATTTTCTTGCTCAGGAGGAATACTCAGGTACGTGCTACAGGACCAGTTATGGGAGGGGGAATACTGTAGAACTTGGTAAGATTGTAAGCTGTTGTGCTGCACCGCAGGATAGCCCGTAACACACACCCATACAGTGGTTCTTGTTTTTAGGATAATAACAGGTAAAGTGTGGCAGTTAAGTTGTGCTCGCCAGTAGGTAAAATTACTTCATTTCTCCTCCTTTATCCATCGGAGGGCTCCATGCTGTGCAGCACAAGGGTCTCGGCCTTCGGCTGGGTGTATGTAAATTAATTGTATGTTACCAGCATTTGTGTTGTGTTTATTGCAACATTTAAGTAAAATTCTGTTTTGGCAAAAGCTGGTTGTTGGGGTGTCTTCCTTGTTCATGACTTCACTGTATCTTGGGGAGCCAACCTCGGTACAAACGGCTTACACTATAACCCACCAATTATGCTGCAGTGCAAACACTGTCATTGGGGACAGATGCACTGTGTTATATGCCTGGAGCTTTGCCTTGTTATCCCTGTATGTACTACAACACCTATTCTGCAATATAGTGAAGAGCGACTATATTTATTGATACCAACTAGCCTGTTGTCACGGCCTTTGGTGTGCGCTGTGACACTGTTGCCACGCTTGCAGTTGCCTGTGGCAACGTGTTGCTGTTATAGCATGCAGTGTCACGGCCTTTGTTGTGGGCGCCGTGACATGGTTTGCCACGCATGCTGTTGCCTGCGGCAACGTGTTGCTTTTATGCTTGTGTGTGCACTTCCCCTTTAAGTTGTTTCCTCCTGTCTGGTGGTCGTGGGGTTGATGTCTTCCTTGGTGTGGAACTGGATGTGGTCACTAGGCTCTATTTATCCTTGTGTTTTGAGCCTGAGATCTAGTTTTGTCTCCAGCCTTGGGTGTGTGTTGAAGTGTTGATGTTCCTGGATTCCATCTGTCCAGTCTTAGGGCCATCCTAGTTGAATATCAAAGTCATCCCCTTGTTCTTTGTTCTATCCCCTATGCAGTACGCCGTCCTGCAGGGTGAGCGAATGTGAGGTCACGGGGGTCAGTTAACAGACCGAGGGTTGCTCTTTGTACTCACAGTTTGTGGCATACCCTGGGCAGGCGTACAGCAGTGATGGAGAGGCTGGCACGTAGATCCTCTGGGGCACTCTCTTTATATAGGGACCAGGCCAGGTGATAGTTGAGGTGCCCTGGGTGTTGGAAGTTTAGCGTGCTGGTGCAAGATTCCTTACAGTTCGTGACGCCAGTGCCGGAAACGGTGGCACACCGATTTGTTAGAGGAATAATTGAGGTAACCACGATTATGGTGAACTAGAACTTCTCTTTAACCGAACAGTTCAACTATATACAGGCTTCAGACAGTTCATATGAAGTAGATTTGGTAACAGGCAGGCTTACTAAATGGCAGGTAGAATTCCTAGCAAGATAACTCAGAGGGAATAAACTCACAGATCAGGCTGTACTTTCTGCATAATCCTGTCTGACTTTCTCCAAGGCCCGAATGCCTACTAGCTGGCTTTATCCTTGGTAGGGAAACCTTCCTCTGGTATATATCCACTTCCTGAACAATAAAACTTCTGCCCTTCAGCTTTTACTTGGCTGGATACAATTAGCACTGCTCGTACTTTGCTTGATGCAGAAATAACTTCAGGAGGGAACTTCTTATCCTGGTAGCAGGTAGGAACCTGGGCTATCTAGCTGCATGTTAGAAGCTGGACCTCAGCTACTGCCTGGGCTGAAGGCAATCTAGGCTTCTCCACACACACACCTTTCCTGGACTGGACCTGACTATATATACTAGGAGCTCCCTAGCTCCCTTTACAGCTTGGAAGGAGAAACTACACCCCTAACAGGCCTGGTACACAGGAGATAACATTAAAATATACGTTATAATGTAATACAAAATACCATGACCATGTTCCACAGGAGGTGGAGAACAACGTGACCCAATTGACCCTTGAGTAGTGCCCACCTTTACGTAGTGGGACACTACACCTACCCTTACCTGTTGTTGTGTTTGGTGTGGGTTATGTTATGGGTGTGTGGTGATGCATGTTTGGTGTTATGCCTGGCATGGTTGCTAGACATCTCCTTGTCTGTCTATGCCTCCGGAAGGGGGCCACAATGGTTTCCCGGAGGGGTGAACCTAAAGTTTAGGAGCAGCCTTGCCTGGAGCCAGCTTGCATCCGGTGTTCGCAGGAGGTTCCAGTTGTGTGGTTGTCGTTGTTCCGTCTCTGCTGAGGCAAGTAAGTGTTTGTTGTTCTGGTGTGTTGTTGTTTTACCTGGTGCTTACCTGCCATTCAGTTGCTGCTCTATCTATCTTTCTTCCATCTGTTACTAGCCACTGGAGACTCTGGTTCGTCTGTGTCCTTGAGGAACCGGTTGTCTCCTATTCCTGACCCCTAGCAAGGGGCAGTTAGGGTCAGCAGTTTCCAGGTTCCAGTGTATGAGCCCTCCCACCTTTAGGGGCCGCTCATATGGTCAGGAGATAAGGGTAAGGATTAGGGCAGCTGTAGGAGGTGACCTGCGCCTTTTCCCTGTGTCAAGGATTAGTAACAGCCCGCATAATACGGTGGGGAGTTTCCCCCACTCCCCACCATGACACCTTCTTATTGACTTTACCATAAATCATTTGCTGCACCCACACTCCTGCCTTGCATCTGTCAAACATCTAACATCAAGGGCACCCCAACTACCACCAAGCAGGAGCCCTAATACCAGGGTGTGCCCCAGGGGATGAAAGGGTGCACCCTCCAGTCACTGCACTGTCCCAGGGAGAGCCTGAGGAGAGATTGCCACTGTGGACTGCCGAGTATTACTACCACCATCTAGGCCACAATCACCACTATCATGCCTCTCCTAGAATGTGAGTAAGACTGTTGTTCCAGAGCTGCCTTGGGAGTAGGGGCGGGAAGGAGGGGGGGTGGCGCACTACGCTGCTCTGCAAATAGATGGCAATGATGTGTGCTGTTCAGCTATCGTTTCTGAACTAGAATTCATTATTGTATTCTGTTATGTCTGTTTGTTAACCACTGTACTTAGTGTGTTTTTTTGCCATCTTGTGGCCATTGTTATATTTGATTTTATGATGTTAGCTATGCTGTAATTTCTATGTTATTCATCCTGTAACTAGTCCTTTTCTGTGAGCACATATTCTGTTTGCCTGTTTGGTCAGACATGCACACAGAGCTGAAGAAAGATTTTTTCTTTAACCTTTCTATCATCATTTCTCAAGGTACATTCAATAAATTATCCAAAGCATATCCATTGTATTTCCCTCACTGCAATTCTACATGCAACTACGCCACTAGGGGAAAGAGTATAGTGAGTTCACCATCTTCCATCGCTTGTACAAGAGATTGCCACTCATACTCAGAGATTTCTTTCACGTACATTGGTTGAAAAATAAGTAATTTCTTCCTATAATATGCCATCATGACAGCAAAACTCAACAATACGTAGTATATGTAAGTGCCAGGTTGTACTGCGTAGTGAAGCCCCGACCCCTCACCTTCCTAAACAGCTCTGCAAGTGAGGCAAACAGTCCTTGCTAACATTCTAGGACATTTTTAAATTATCCCTTTAAATAATTTTTGGTTTTAAATTTTTTTTTAATTTTCCGTGTATTTCTATATTTAAAAAAATTCTAAAACTAAAATTCAGCATTTTTCACATCGGCCACTAAGCCTAATAAAATGTGAAATCTTAGTCTGCACAGATCACTTTTCACCAGTCATTTGCTTTTTAATACGGCCTGATTATGATTACAGATATCACCAATACATATACAGATAAAACAGGATCCACCATTCAAAAAAGTTGATTCTTAAAATTTATCTCCTCCCCCGCCCTGTACAATGACCTCCACATAGTCAGAGATCATGTCCTAGAGGAAGTCACCTCCTGTCCATTATGTCTATGGCCTATGTCTCTAGTTTGGTCAGCCCCATAAAAATTCTCAGAAAATAAAAATAAAAAAATAAAAGTTAATTAAAATAAAAGAACTGGCAGAAAAAAATGATTTGTAATTCTCTTGGAATTGTTTCACAGCCTTAAATATACATTCTTAATGAAGAGACAGAAAGTGATCTTGAAAACCTCCCGCTGAACTCTCTCTCTCTCTAATTAGTCAATGAGGGTTGTTATTAATATTTCTACATTAATGGCTCTTTAACCTTGCTTAATTGTCACCTGTCTAGCCTTGTAGAGATGTCGGCAGGCCAAGAACAAGTGTTCTTCACATTGATGAGACATGTTCTGAAGAAATTATATATAAACCTTTAATTGTAAAAACATGATACAGTATATAGTAATAAAACTTGCACTTGTTAAAAAGTTACAACCAATGAGAATAAAACAAAAAGTTAGGAATGTTGATATGTGAATATAACCTTTAGGGAAACTGTCAGTAGGATTTACTCCGATAAATTGCTCCAGCCACTGTTTGTGATCTGAAAAGATCTTTCTAAAGTTATATCCATTAGCCAACTGCAGTGCCATTATCTTTATAAAAAGTATTTTTTTTTAAATTCCAGTGTCATATACAAATGACTGTGACTCAGGTGTCTGATGGGCTTATCAGGACCAATCTAGTGTCCTAGTCAATCTTTGTTAAAGGGTATCTGTCAGCAGATTTGTACCCATGACTGGATGGCCTGTTTAAGTGCGCTTGGCAGCTGAAAGCATCTGTGTTGGTCCCATGTTCATATGTGCCCGCATTGCTGAGAAAAATAATGTTTTAATATATGCAAATTAGCCTCTAGGAGCAACGGGGGCGTTACCATTACACCTAGAGGCTCTGCCCTCTCTGCAACTGCCGCACCCTCTGTACTGTGACTGACAGGGCTAGGCAGTGAGTACACCATCACACCTGACCCTTTCAATCAAATTGGAGAGGGTGCGGCAGTTGCAGAGAGAGTAGGGCCTCTAGGTGTAATGGTAACGCTCTCTTCGCTCCTAGAGCCTAATTTGCATATATTAAAACATAATTTTTCTCAGCAATGCGGGCACATATGAACATGGGACCAACACAGATTCCTTCAGCTGCCAAGTGCACATGTAACAGATCAGCCAGTGTCAAAGGTACAAATGCCCTTTAGGCCCCTTTCACACGGGCGAGTATTCCGCCCGGATGCGATGCGGGAGGTGAACGCATTGCACCCGCACTGAATCATGACCCATTCATTTCTATGGGGCTGTGCACACGAGCTGTGATTTTCACGCATCACTTGTGCGTTGCGTGAAAATCGCAGCATGCTCCTCTTTGTGCGTTTTTCACGTAACGCAGGCCCCATAGAAATGAATGGGGTTGCGTGAAAATCGCAAGCATCCGCAAGCAAGTGCGGATGAGGTGCGATTTTCACGCCACGGTTGCTAGGAGACGATCGGGATGGAGACCCGATCATTATTATTTTCCCTTATAACATGGTTATAAGGGAAAATAATAGCATTCTGAATACAGAATGCATAGTAAAATAGGGCTGGAGGGGTTAAAAAAAAAATATATATATTAAACTCACCTTAGTCCACTTGATCGCGCAGCCGGCATCTCGTCTGTCTCCTTCTTTGCTGATTGCAGGAAAAGGACCTGTGGTGACGTCACTCCGGTCATCACATGATCCATCACATGATCTTTTACCATGGTGATGGATTATGTGATGGACCATGTGATGACCTGAGTGACGTCACCACAGGTCCTTTTCCTGCAATCAGCAAAGAAGGAGACAGAAGAGATGCCGGCTGCGCGATCAAGTGGACTAAGGTGAGTTTAATTTTTTTTAAAAAATTTTTAACCCCTACAGCCCTATTTTACTATGCATTCTGTATTCAGAATGCTATTATTTTCCCTTATAACCATGTTATAAGGGAAAATAATACAATCTACAGAACACCGATCCCAAGCCCGAACTTCTCTGAAGAAGTTCGAGTTTGGGTACCAACATGCACGATTTTTCTCACGCGAGTGCAAAACATTGTAATGCGTTTTGCACTCGCGCGGAAAAATCGTGCATGTTCCCGCAACGCACCCGCACCTTTTCCCGCAACGCCCGTGTGAAAGAGGTCTTAGGGTCCATTCACATGTCCGCAATGTTTTGTGGATCCGCAAAACACTGGGCCGGCACCCCAATAGAAATGCCTATTCTTGTCCGCAGCCGCTGACAAGAATAGGACATGTTCTATTTTTTTCCGGAGCGCGGACCGGAAGTTCGGGGCCGCGGACCGGAAATGCGGATGCGGACAGCACACTGTATGCTGTCCGCATCTTTTCCGGCCCCATTGAAAATTAATGGGTCCGGATCAATTCCGCAATGTTGCGGAACAGCTCCGTACCCATTCATGCGTACATGTGAATGGACCCTTAAAGGGGTTATCCCATCACTGTTAAATCTGTTAATGATTTGACAGTGATCATTTTTGTAAATATATTTGAGCAACAAATTCTCACCGTTTAGGATAAACGGCCACCACTCTTCTCCGGACTCCTTCTTTTCTCCCGGTCGGGCCGCTCGCTGTGCTAAACGCGCACGCCGCCGTGCATGTGCGATGGTGACTTCTTCCTGGCCAGAATAGTACAGAGCGTGCACGCCATCTATGTACTATACTGGCCGGGAATAAGTCACCATGGCGCATGCGCGGTGGCGTGCGCGTTCAGTTTAGTGCGCAGCCCGGCCGGGAGAAGACTTCAATCAAGATTAAGACCGCCCCCAGCCAAAATCCAGGAAGAGAACGGCGCACTGGCATCAGGTAAGTAAGAAAAGGCGAAGTGGGATAACCCCTTTAACCACTTTAAGTGCTGACAACTTACTTTACATTTCCCATATGTCTACTTCATGTTTGGATCATTTTGGGAATGATATTTTATTTTTGGGGGATGTTACAAGGCTTAGAAGTTTAGAAGCAAATCTTTAAATTTTCCGGAAATTTTCAAAAGCCCAATTTTTAGGGACCAGTTCAGGTCTGAAGTCACTTTGCGAGGCTTACATAATAGAAACCACCCAAAAATGACCCCATTCTATAAACTACACCCCTCAAGGTATTCAAAACTGATTTTACAAACTTTGTTAACCCTTTAGGTGTTCCACAAGAATTAATGGAAAATAGAGATACAATTTAAACATTTTACTTTTTTGGCAGATTTTCCATTTAAATTTTATTTTTTCCAGTTACAAAGCAAGGATTAGCAGCCAAACCAAACTCAATATTTATGGCTCTGATTCTTTAGTTTACAAAAACACCCCATATGTTGTCGTAAACCACTGTACCGGCACGCGGCAGGGCGCAGAAGGAAAGGAATGCCATATGGTTTTTGGAAGGCAGGTTTTGCTGGACTGTTTTTTTTGACACCATGTCCCATTTGAAGCCCCCCTGATGCACCCCTAGAGTAGAAACTCCAAAAAAGTGGCCCCATTTTAGAAACTACGGGATAGGGTGGCAGTATTGTTGGTACTAGTTTAGGGTACATATAATTTTTGGTTGCTCTATATTACACTTTTTGTGAGGCAAGATAACAAGAAATAGCTGTTTTGGCACCGTTTTTATTTTTTGTTATTTACAACATTCTATAAATTGATCAGAGCACCGAAACAGTTCAGGCTATGAAAAACACTCCAACTAGATAAGCAGACAATGGGCCCCAAAGGCAGGAGGGGGGAGTATAGTTATTTAAAATGTAACTTTTAATAAGGTCAAAAATGTCAGACTAATAAACCTCACTACATAGATAAGACATACATACACATAGACAACCAATGATGGTGCCTGGCTGGTATAGACAAAATTCTGTTCCGTCCGGGGAGACGTGAACAGTCTTACCAGACCCTTTGTAGATAGTGATGGAGGTCCTTAGGTACAGGAGGCAGGAAGCGTTTCAATCAAGCCATGTGGGGATGGTTGTGGTTGTAGAACCGCGTAGATGGAGCGATAGGAAGTGTCCTAAATGGCCCTGCCTCAGATGAAGGGGGCTATTATGCTGCTACCTATCTACACGGAGCACTCGCCTTGAGAAAGGCGACCCCGTCCGGTAGCCTGTCCCTATAGTGGACCTCACCCTAAAACTACAGGATAGATGCCAGTGGATAAGATGATGGGAATGCTTCCGGGGGTCTTCCGACGTGGCACGTTTCTGTCCGTGACTCTTCAGGGAAAGACTGCAGGAAGACAGTAAGTGGAAGGCCGCAGGTATCTGGCCTGTGGCTCAATGACACACTGGGGATAAAGGAGACAAGCTAAAAAGCTTGTGTTCTGCTATCCTGGTGTAGGATGCAGTAATGCACTGGAGGGATAGTCCTGTGCTTGGCGGTCCGGGGGACACAGTGGTCCCAGGCTACAGAAACCCTTCTGGTTTGGGGTAAAAATGCAGTGAACCAGCATTACTGCATCCTACACCAGGATAGCAGAACACAAGCTTTTTAGCTTGTCTCCTTTATCCCCACTCATACAGCTTCCGGGGCAGCGCAGATGCCTCAGGAAGGTATCGCGCTGCCTTCCATGCCATCGGGTCCCCCCCCCCACAGCCCCATGGGGACCCGATGGCACCGCCGCCGCAGCAGGCAAAAGCCACAAACCGCAGGTCTGAATTGACCTGCGGTTTGCAGCGATCGCCGACAGGGGGGGGTCACGGGACCCCCCTGCGCATTTAGCCGGGGTGCCTGCTCAATGATTTGAGCAGCACCTTGTTCCGGTACATCATGTGTCCTTAAGGACTCGGGAAACATGCCGTACCGGTACTTCATGTGTCCGTAAGGGGTTAAGGGGGTTCTCTCACTTCAGCCAAAGGCACTTATGATGTAGACAAAATTAATAATAGGCACTGACTAATGTATTGTGATTGTCCATATTGCATCCTTTGCTGGCTTGATGCATTTTTCCATCACATTATGCACTACTTGTTTCCATGGGTTAGGATCACCCAGTAATCCAGCAGTGGTGGTCATTAGAGATGAGCGAATAAAAGTTGACGAAGTGGAATTCAATCCAAATTTCTGGAAAAATTTGATTCACACCAAATCCGAATTTCCTTACACTTCGTGGTAATTAGTGTTGAGCGAACCCGAACCCGAGCTTTACCGGAAAAGTTCAGGTTCCAATTCGTTGTTCGGAATTTAATAAAGCTTTTGAAAGGCTGCAGGGCAGCCAATCAATAAGCTTTTAAGCTGTGGGCAGTTAGAAGCCATCACAGTCATGCCTAGTAATGGCATGGCAGTGATTGGCCAGTGCATCATGTGACCCAGCCTCTATACAAGCTGGATCACGTGTAGCACCACCCATCAGCTCTGAGTAGTGCAGGGACAGGAAGCAGGCAGCTGAAGCAAGGTAGAGTGTTAGGAATCTGGCTATTTGTTTTGTGGGTGACCTACGGTATAATGATTTTTTTGTGGGTGCCATGCACCATCTTTGTCACCCTGACACAAAAATATAATAGTTAATCTGACTGTTAGTTCGGTCAGTGACATATACCCATTTTTGGTGTAAGATATACGTGCACTGCATATGTGACATGGAAATTAATATAGTTAATCTGTCTGTTAGTTCGGGGGGTGACATATTCCCATTTTTGGTGTGATCTACACCTGCAATGCATACGTGACAGGGAAATTAATCACTGATATTTCGACCCGTGACATATACCCATTTTTCGTGTGAGATACACGTGCACCACTTTATACGTGACAAGAAAATTTATATAGTTAATCTGACTGTTAGTTCGGCCAGTGACATATACCCATTTTTGGTGAGATACACGTGCACTGCATATGTGACAGGGAAATTAATATAGTTAATCTATTTGTTAGTTTGGTGAGTGACATATACCCATTTTTGGTGTGAGGTACACCTGCACTGCATACATGACAGGGAAATTAATATAGTTAATCCGTCTGTTAGTTCAGTGGGTGACATATACCCATTTTTGGGGTGAGATACGCGTGCACTTTATACGTGACAGGGAAATTAAAATAGTTAATCTGACTGTTAATTCGGTGGGTGACATATACCCATTTTTTGTGTAAGATACACGTGCACTGCATATGTGACAGGGAAATTAATATAGTTAATCCGTCTGTTAGTTCGGTGGGTGACATATACCCATTTTTGGTGTGAGCTACACCATACGTGACAGGGAAATTAATATAGTTAATCTATCTGTTAGTTCGGTGGGTGACATATTCCCATTTTTGGTGTGAGCTACACCATACGTGACAGGGAAATTAATATAGTTAATCTGTCTGTTAGTTTGGTGGGTGACCTCAAAGAATGAGGAGAGCATCAAATAAGGGACGTGACCCTGGTTGTGGTGCTAGTGGAGCTCCTGTTGCAGGGAGAGGATGTGGTCGACCTGTGCCAGCTACACGCCCAAATGAAACACCTTCCTCAGGTGCCCATAGGCGACAGGATGTTCAGCATCATTTTGTAGGCCCGAATACCGGTGTACGAATGGCAGGGGCCCCTGATGTTTTGTCCCCGTCCCCGAATGTCCTGCCTGCCAGATAAATACAACTGTATTGCCGTCCTCAGAACGGCAAGACAATTGCATCTAATGCCCTGCAAGAGCTGAAGGACATGTGGTGACATCACAGGTCATGTGATCAGTGCTAAATGCAGTAGCTGAAAAGGACCTGCGATGATGTCACCATCATGTGACCAGTGCAGGAGAGGACGCTCAGTGAAGAGAAGTCATGGGAAGAAGCTGTGGTGAGGTCTGCTACATGAAGAGAGGTAAGTGAAAGGAGAGACAGAGTAATGCTGGGAGTTGTGTTTTTTTAACTGGGACTGTATGTTAGGGATGAAGGGAGGGAAGTTATTTACATGGGACTGAAAATTGAGGTGGTGATGTTATTTACATGGGAATGCATGTTGGAGGTTGCTAAGGCAGGGTGATGTTATTTATATGGGACTATATGTTGAAGGCGGCTGTGGAAGGGAGTGATATTATTTACACGGGACTGAATGTTGAGGGGTAATGTTATTTACATGGGGCTGTATGTTGAAAGCGGCTGGGGAGGGGGTGATGTTCTTTACATGGGACTGTATGTTAAAGGCAGCTCGGAAGGGGGTGATGCTATTTACGTGGGACTGTATATTGGAGGGGGCAGGAGAGACAGTGTTATATTTACATGGAACTGTATTTTGGAGGGGGCTGTAGGTAGAGAGGGATGTTATGTAAATTGGACTGTATATTGGAGGGGGCTGGAGAGGTGGTGTGATGGTATTTACATGGGACTCTTTGATGGAGGGAAATAATGTTATTTACATGGGACTCTATGGTGGAGGGGCTGAGGAATTATAATTTCTGAGGACACTAAACAGAGGAATATAACTATAGGGGGCACTGCAGGGGGCATTATAAATACTGGGGCGCTTCAGGGTGAGCATTATAACAGTAGGGGGCAGTATAAATACTGGGGGCACTTTAGGGGCATTATAACAGTAGGGGGCCATATAAATACTGGGGCACGTCAGGGTGAGCATTATAAGAGTAGGGGGCGATATGAGTACTGATTTCACCCCACCAATCACCATCCAGCGATCCTGAGTGGTGATGGTGACATCACCACTCAGGATCGCTTTCTGATTGGTCTGTAGGCGGTCCGGCGGCAGATTCAAAAGAGGCAGGCGCTCCTCTCCTCCTCCTTTTGTGTTCCGGAGCCGGAGGAGAGAGGAGCTGCCTGCACGTGTGTCTGCCATCGCTGCCAGCACCCCACAGGACCTGATCTCTGCCCCCAGGACCCGATCTGTGCCCCAGCACCCCCCATCTGGTACATAGGGACAGCACAGGCAAAGTTTGGTTTAGGCAGGGAAAAAAAAGGGAAAGTTAGTTTCTGAACTTTTCTAAACTTTGATTGCATCACCCTAAGTTAGGGTGTCTGGGGTCCACAGCACAGCTGTGTGACCCTAGACCCCCCAGGGGTGCTGCCACTTGCCCCCCCCCCACACCTTTTTTGGGGTGCATTTTTTATTTTTTTTTGTGTACGCTGACTGTGGCCGGCACTTAGTGTCCGGCCACTGTTAGCGCATCGCACACCCCACCGCTGATCAACTTCGGACGGTTGATCAGCGGTTTTGAATTTTTTTCCCCACATTTTTTGCCCTTTTTTTAGTTAGTTTATTTTTTATTTTTTCTGTTAGTTTTAAGGTGAGTTCGTGAACACCCGTGCCCCCACACACACGCACACAAAATAAAGAGTTACACACACGCACATATACACGCAGACACACACTCCCCTATGGCCCGCCGGACGTTCTCGGCCGAGGAGGCATACGCCCAGCTTGCCTCCGACTCCGAGAGTCCCAGTGAGGATGAGGATGACCCCACATTCCTGTTGTCATCCGCCTCATCATCTAGCGATGATGATGAGCCCCCAAGGCGGCGGAGACGCCGCCAGGCGGAGCAAGGGGACCGCCATGTTAGGGACCCTGTGGCCCACACTAGTACGAGCAGCTCTGGGGCTCGTACTGGTTTCCCGGCCCACCAGTTAAATCCACCGGAGCCCCCTGCCGGTGAACTTGTCTGGTGTAGCCCAGAGCGATACGAGCCCGTGATTCCTGATTTTTTAGGCCAATCAGGAATCCAGATTTCCACAGTGGGCTACACTGAATATGACTTTTTTTGTCATTTTTTCAGTGACCCACTGGTAAATCTGATGGTGGAGCAGACGAATCTGTACGCCCAACAGTTCGTCGCTCAACACCCGGGCTCCTTTTTGGCCAGGCCCGGTGGCTGGACGCCGGTCAGTGCAGCCGAAATGAGGATATTTTGGGGCCTCGTGCTGCATATGGGCCTGGTCAAAAAACCCAGTGTCAGGCTGTACTGGAGTGGGGACGTCCTATACCAGGCCCCACTTTACAGTACAGCCATGAAACGCTCCCGGTTTGAGGCCATCCGGAAATGTCTGCATTATTCCGATAATGCAGCATGTCCCCCCCGAGGTGATCCTGCCCATGATCGTCTGTATAAGATACGGCCGGTCATCGATCACTTTGGGGCCAAATTCATGGAGGCCTATGTACCTGGAAGGGAGGTCGCGGTTGATGAGTCTCTCATTGCGTTCAAGGGGAGACTCATTTTCCGCCAGTATGTGCCCTCCAAGCGGGCGAGGTATGGCGTGAAGCTATACAAAATTTGTGAGAGTACCTCAGGGTACACTTACAAATTTTGTGTGTACGAGGGGCGAGATTCCCGGATTCAACCCCCAGAATGTCCCCCCACTCTGGGTGTTACCGGGAAACTTGTGTGGGACCTTATGTACCCACTGCTGGATAAGGGTTACCACCTTTACGTGGATAACTTTTATACCAGTATCCCCTTGTTCCAGTCCCTTGCCGCCAGATCCACGTCCGCTTGTGGGACCGTGCGGAAAAATCAACGCGGCCTCCCTGCCCACCCCCTCCAGGTACCTATCCCCAGGGGTGAGACCCGTGCCCTTACCACTGGAAACCTGTTGCTGGTCAGGTATAAGGACAAGAGGGATGTCCTTATGCTGTCCACAATTCATGGTAACGGCATCACCCCTGTCCCTGTGCGAGGTACCGCGGCAACGGTCCTCAAGCCCGATTGTATCGTCGCCTACAATCGGTATATGGGAGACTGTTGGTAGTCACTTTCAGGAAAGGAGAAGGGGTGAGGGAACCATCTAACCCTTGGCCCCGACATGCCCTCCCACCACAAATGACACAGACAACCTTGTCACGTTTATAACTTTTATTTAACAATTTTGTTGGGTGGTATTCGGCCACAGCTAATTCTTTAAACGGCATAACCATAGCTGAGCCCATGCGATCCGCCAGCCGCTGGACTCCCAGCAGGCGGATTACGCCAGTTCACCTGCTCAGTAACCAACTTCTCTTTACCAGCCGCCAGCTGTGACTTAATAGGATGCCCCAATTAACAAGACCTACATGACCAAAACCCACTAACATAAACCTCGTATCCAAACAATAGGGAGGGAGGGACACAGCGCTTCTGCAAAGAGGAAGAGGGAGGGGACGCAGAGCCTTATAAAGGGGCACTCAGCAGCACGCCCCTTCCTGCCGGCAGGATGCAAACATTAACCCCCAATGCACCAGAACCTTAACCCAAACGAATGGGGCCCTATAACAAGGATAGGGGACCTAGGAAAAGGGGAAGGGGGACCCACAGTCCCTGTACACCCTCCCAATATGGTCAGGTGCCCGCAAAACCCGGGCATGGTACAAAAAAGTTGCGGTCTACTTGGTGCAGGTTGCCATGTACAACTCTTTTGTACTATCCCGAAGCGCTGGCAGCACAGGGACATTCCTCCAGTTCTATGAGGCAGTCCTCAAGGCCCTGATCTTTTCGGACCGGGAAAGAGCAGGCCGGAGTACCTCGGGAACTGTAGGTGACCGGATCGTCCCTGGCCAACACTTTCCAGGTGTGGTCCCCCATACTGGAAAGAAGGGACGAACCCCAAAAAAGTGCAGAGTGTGTCGCAGGAGGGGGATACGGAAAGACACGACTACTCAGTGCGACACGTGCCCCGATCATCCGGGCCTCTGCATTGACGGTTGCTTCAGGGAGTATCACACTTCCATGGAGTACTAAATTTATATCCCAATTTAGCACTGACATCGGATAAAAAAAAATGGTTCTCAGACTTGAGACACCCAAAAAAACTGAAATAATTTATTAAAAGTAGACATATTAGGTATCGCCGCGTCGGTAATAATCTTCTCTATAAAACTACCCCATGACCTAACCCCCCAGATTAACACGGTCAAGGAAAAAAAAAAAAAAAGGTGCAAAAAAAGTTATTTTTTTGTCACCTTACATAATAAAAAGTTTAATAGCAAGCGATAAAAAAGTCATATAGCCCCCAAAATAGTGCTAATAAAACCGTCCGCTCATCCCGCAAAAAATGAGCCCCCACATGAGATAATTGGATAAAAAAATTTTTTTAAAAATGACCCTTAGACTTTAGAGATACCCAAAAAAAAGATTTGTATCAAAAAAGATAATATAGTCAAAAACCTAAATAATTGTAAAAAAAAAGTAGACTTATTAGGTATTGCCGCGTCTGTAAGAATCTCCTCTATAAAAATATCCCATTACCTAACCCCCCAGATTAACACGGTTTTACGGTAACAAAACAAGGGTTAACAACCAAACAAAACTTAATATTTATTACCCTGACACTGCAGTTTACAGAAACGCCACATTTGTGGTCGTAAACTGCTGTATCAGTAAAAGGGAGGCCGCAAAAGGAAAGGACCGACATGGTTTCTGAAAGGCCGATTTTGATGGCCTTTTTTATGGACACCATGTCCCTTTTGAAGCCCCCCTGATGCACTCTAGAGTAAAAACTCCCCAAAACTGACCCCATCTAACAAACTACACCCCTCAAGGTATTCAAAACTGATTATACAAACTTTATTAACCCTTTAGGTGTTCCTCAACAGTTAATGGCAAATGGAGATGAAATTTCAGAATTTCAATTTTTGGTAACCTTGCCTCACAAAAATGTAATATAGAGCAACCAAAAATCATATTTACCCTAAAAATAGTCCCCAAAAATATTCCACCTTATCCAGTTTCCAAAAAGGGGTCACTTTTAGGGAGTTTCTACTCCAGGGGTGCATCAGAGGGGTTGAAACAGGACACGGTGTAAATAAACCGGTCCATAAAAATCAGCCCTCCAAAAACCAAACGGCGCACCTTTCACTCTACGCCCCGCTGTGTGGCCGTACAGTAGTTTACGGC